>NC_090924.1:675779343-676125343 GCF_040938575.1 Ambystoma mexicanum | reverse complement strand
CTTCGGGTACCCCAATAATTCTTAAGTTGTTACGCCTGGATCTAGATTCTAGATCTCTGTTCCTTTTACCAATTGATAGCACTTGCTTCGATAGGGAGGCGACATCTGATCTCAGCGTGCTGATATCATCCTCCGTAGTCCCAACTCTAGTTTCCACCTCTGTAATACAGGCATCAGATCTATCCATGCGTGACTTTATTGAACTGATTGTGCCACTCATATCATCCAGTTTAGCATGGAAGCAGTGAACCCCTCATGCATGTATTCCATCATGCGGTGCAGTTCGCTGGATTCCTGGTGCACTATAGTGCTGCCCGATGCTTCCCCATCATCGGTATTGTCCTCGGGGGTCTTAGGTGCAGTCTTGGCAAACAGGTTGATGGAGCTCTGTTTTTTCCACGCCCCTTTTGACATGTTGTCGGATGCCGTGATTGATGTGTGGTATGGAAGACAGCAACGTATAGGGCCCTAAGTGATTCCTCGGGGCAGGTGGGTTACGGCGACTGAGGGGGTGGAGGAGTGGGCACGCTGTGCTGCTGCAAGAGGTTGGGGTTGAGCACCAACGATCAAACTCACAGATTTTAGTAGCAGGTAGTGAGGTGCTGCACCCAGTATTGCTGTATTGGTGCACTAATAACCGATGCAAGCCTCAGTAACAGGGAAGGGATATGCAGAGCTGCGACATTCAGTTTACTGAGGCAGATTAGGATAAAAGGTGGAAAGGCGCTGCAGGTTCAGGTAATGTCTGGGTCAGTGAAGGGCCGGACCCCGAGTAGAGGCAAGTTTAGGTGTCCAGTGTTGTGAAGGGCATGTATGGGGTGGCCACGTTGTTAGTCACTGAGGTCTGCAAGTGTGGGTTTCAATATGCGAGAGTGAGGGGGCCTCAGCCCAATTGAGGTGAACTTTACATGCAGCAGGCACCGGATGAATAGTCTTCAAGAATGTACTTGTGTGGCAGAACTGCCTAGGGAGGCGAGTGAATATGGCCTAACAGACAGCAGGGGCAGCATCCAAGTAGCAGAGGTGGCAGCGGGCCCCCTGTCAGGACTCCGTCCTCTCGTGGGATTGACCCCCTGATGATGCATCACTTGTTCCTAAACAACACCCTACCAATGATGAGTTCCAGTCATTTCCCACGGTATAAGAGATTGCAGTAGCTTTCAAGCTATAGGTTGCCATGGCAACTAGGGACGTGTTACCGTAGAATCTGTCACCTGACTCACGCAAGGGAATGAGTAACGTGATTCGAATCGAAGTTAAAGAATGCCCTCTGCAGAGGAACGGCGCTTCTGAATGAAGTTGCTGGTTTCGTTCCGTGAGTTCTTGTTCTCGTTTCATGCGCCATTATTGATGGCCTGTTTCTGCTTCGGATTCCGCATTTGGCTGAGCCCTTATCCTGTACTTTGTTTTCGTAATATTCTGACCCTGGCCTGCCATACGGACTGCTTTTGGATTTCCCTGTGTACTGTTACGCCCGCCTGCTGCTGAACACCTTGACTTGTTAGACGGACAGCCTACTTCCTAACACTTTGTACTAGTTACCGTCTGCACAACGCCTACCTTGCCTGCTTCTACGACCTGAGACTTCACAGTTCTACTAGACACGGCCCTCAATTCTTCATCTTTTCGCAGACTTCTTTTGGGATTTTGGATCCTCCTCACGAACTACAAAAAACACTTGGAATTGTATCTAAAAGGACTAGAGACACTGAGGTGTCCTCGTGCCATCGGGATAGAACTTTCTTCTTGGATTACTTCAGCTCATCATCAAGGATTCCAACCACCCTCATTTCCGGATTTTCTACCTCTCTTCACTCCCGGTTCCACTTCTGTGCCACTCAGGGACTATCAACCTGGTAAGGGTGTTTCTATCTGTGCTTATTGCTTTCTGGTCTAGGACAATTCTCCTTGCTGATTACTATACTGTGTTGCAGGTCTATAATTAATCGGAAACACTGACACAGCGCACTGTACTGTCTATGACCTGGTATATCAGTCTGCTCTGACTCAGAGGTTAGCAACTTTTGCTCTTCCAGTAATTCTGTGCTTGTGTCTACTGTATTAGTGCTAATCATGTCTTTTCTTCTTTGCAGCCAGTGGGTCGAGGTTGAAATCCCTGTCTTTCAATCAAACACCTTGGATTGTCGCATGCGAACAACCAAGGGGTACATTGGTAGGAAGAACTTGTTGTCTATGAGTTCTGCTGGCTTCTGCTGTCTTCCTCCATGTTAACAAAAAATCTCATGGTTCTGTGAAGGTTATAATTAGGGGATTGATCCCTAACAAATTCAGAAGCCTACTGATGGAAACCTCAGACCCCCTGGCAACCCTGGTCCAATTGGTCTCGGATCTCAGGGCAGACATGTCAGCGAATAACGAACCCACTCAACATCGCATAAACACCCTTCAGACACAATCCCTGGGTGCTGAGGCATCCCCACCGGCAGTACCCTCAGGCCCCGGCTATTCGCTACCTCGTCAAGAGCCTATCTCAGTCCTGATGTCTGCACAGTTCCCTCTTACCCCACCTGAACGTTTCTCTGGGGATCCCAAGATGTTCAGGACATTAATCAACCAATGCCGGCTCCACTTTTTGTGTTGTCCAGCATCCTTTCTGGATTCCACCACCAAGGCAGCATTTGTGTTGTCATATTTGTGTGGTCTTGCAGCTATGTGGGCTAATCATTTATTGGAAGAGGGCAGTTACATGCTGTATGACTGTGATGCCTTGATCACAGCCATGGGTCGCGTGTTGGACGCTCGCTATAAGACCCATGCGACAGACCTGGAACTCCTCGGTCTACAGCAAGGAGACACTCCTCTCCTGACATATCTAGCTCGCTTTAATCAATTGGCAGCTGAGACAGGTTGGCCAGAAGAGAAAAAGGCGGCCATCTTTTACAAGGGCTTGTCTGATTCATTAAAGGATGTTCTGGCCACCGTTCCAGTGGTACCCACTGCTTTTGGTGAGTTTCTGGATTTGGTGCTACAGATTGATGCCAGAAAGACAGAAAGAAAAGGTGAAAGAAGACCTATCCCTCCCGTTTCTGTACGCTTTGATCCCGCAGGAAGTATTGATAGTGAGCCAATGCAGATAGGGGCCATATGTGGCCCACTGAGCACCGCAGAACGTAAACGAAGGAGGAAAGAAAATCTATGCCTTTATTGCAGATCCTCTGAGCATTTTTTAAGGTTTTGCCCCAAATGTCCATTCAAACGTTTGGGAAACGCCAAGGCTCGACAGTCGACGGAGTCCACCTTTCGAGTACACCCACATTGGACTCCTCTGCTTGTTTTCCCTTTACACTTCCCGTGGTATTCTCGTTTCTGCCTGGTACCCCATGGGAAACCTCCGCTGTTATAGATTCATGGGCTACTGGTAACTATGTGGATACACAGTATCCAAGGGAGATGGGCATCCCTCTGGTGCTCAAATCATGTCCCAAACTCTTCGACGCAGTGGATGGTACAACGCTGTTTTCAGGAATGGTTACTGAACAGATGATTGATCTATTGATGTCCACTGAGGATGGCCATTCAGAGACCATCACTTTCGACCTGATAGCTGCTCCACAGTACAAGATCATATTGGGTCTTCCTTGGCTCTCTTTGCATAATCCAGTTATCGACTGGGCCGGTCATGACGTCTGTTTCTCTTCTGACCACTGCCAAAACCATTGCATGTGTACAGACGTTAAAAGGCCACTCAGGCACGGGATTCCTTTGTTGAACACTGAAAAAGTAGTTGGGGCTGTGACAACGGTATCTCTCCCGAAGGAATACGAAAAGTTTGCAGATGTGTTCAATAAGGCCTTCACAGAGCAGCTACCCCCACACAGGCCATATGTTTGCCCGATAGACCTTGTTCCAGGGGCCAAGATCCCTGTTGGGCGCGTGTGTTCCCTTAATCAAAAGGAAAACATAGTACTCAAGGAATACATCGATAAGGCCTTAAGTGAGGGGTTCATAACACCATCCAGGTCCCCTGCTGCTAGTCCTTTGTTCTTCGTTCCTAAAAAGGAATGGGACCTGAGGCCTTAAACCGATTATAGGGCTCTTAATGCGGTAACCATTCACAACCAATATTTTGCCTCTGATATCTGTACTGCTTTATCAGTTGGGCAAGTCTGTAGTCTTCACCAAGTTGGATCTGTGCACGGCCTACAATCATGTTAGGATGCACAATGGTGACGAGTGGAAAACAGCCTTCAAGATGTAGTACAGCCTTTTTGAGTACTGTGTTATGCCTTTCAGGCTTTGTAATGCCCCAGTCACTTTTCAGTTTCACATGAATGACGTTTTCCTGGACATGATCGAGCAATACGTGGTAATATAGCTGGACGATATATTAGTCTACTCCAAGTCCCTTGTACAACATGTACAGCATGTTTCAGCAGTATTGCAGCATTTGAGAGGAAATCACCTCTTTGCCAAACTGGAGAAATGCATATTCCATGCCTCGGAAGTTGAATTCCTCGGCTATGATCTGACAGATAAGGGGGTACAGATGAATCACAGCAAGGGGAAAGCAATCCTGGAATAGTGTTACGCTCACCTGATATCCCCCAGGGGGCGTCTGGAAGGCTCTGAGATCT
The DNA here is from genome assembly GCF_040938575.1 of Ambystoma mexicanum. NCBI lineage: Eukaryota > Metazoa > Chordata > Amphibia > Caudata > Ambystomatidae > Ambystoma > Ambystoma mexicanum. Next base: position 676,120,748 of record NC_090924.1, on the reverse strand, counting down.
GGTACCCTGAATGCGTAGTTGCCCAATGCTGAATAATGAATCTGCAATTACAGAAGGGAGGATTTGTGGTAACTGTCTCTAATGGGTGAATCTCCCGCCTCCCTCTGACCGATCCCCTTCTCACTGGTTCTTTCTCACCTTAGTCATTTGTAGGGTGAGCTATCCGTCCTGCGTTTCTTGTGCAGGGGCGCTTGATGTTTGTTGGCGAGCTGCCCGAGTTGCTTCACTGATGCAGTGCGCCTTCCTTGGGCCCAGGCCTGCTGTGACCCCGAATCTGCTGATAGGCAGGTAGGTTTGTTAATTGTAAGTCTTTGTTTTGTTTGTGGTGGGACTTTGTTAATGTCTTTATCACCTTCTTTTCAGGTTCAAAGGTCTTGCGGATGGAGAGGCACATTTTTAGGTAAGAGAAAGCGCAAAGCGCGGCGCCTTTATTGTCTTTTAAAGCTAACCTGTGTTTTCTTCTTATTCTCCTTACAGGCCGCTGTGGTGCTGAATACGTCTCCTTTTCCTTTGCAGGGTGTTGCTGTGGTGCCCCGGATGGAAGCGCAGCGTTACGCAACGGAATTCAGGTGAGACTGACGGAATTCAATGCTTTGGAAGCACGCACGTTCTAATATTGTTTTCTTCTTTTCCCGTTGTTGCAGGTCGCGATGTTCGAGCAGCAGCTGTGGTAGTGGTTCGCCGGAAGTCATTAAGCTGGTACTCACAGGTGAGTGATGTTTCTTCCTCTCGGTTTCCACAGATTGCTGCCCGGTTGAGATGCTGAGTGCTGGATGGTGTATTCTCAGGTAAGACAGAATAATATTGTTATTGTTCCTGCAGGGCTACAGGAAGATGCTGAAGACCAGGATCTGGACACAGTGAACGTCACGCTGCTAGTGTAACGCTCACCTGATTCCCGTAGAGGCGCCGGTCTTGACTGGGCGTATACCGTATCTTCAAAGGTGATGTGTAACACACGGCTGGCTCTTTGGGCTGGACCTCTGTGCACTGTATGTCTGGCTCGAAGGGTAAGATGTCTGCAGATAGAAAATGTGGGATTAATGAACTGGGTTATTGAATGTCTCTCTCTTCTTCCCTTTCTCTTCTCCTGCAGAACCCCAAAGGTTAACGCTCTCACCTTAGGTAAGTGAACGCCGTGCTCTCCATCTGCCTCGAGGCAGGGTGCTGTAACCAGTTTCTTCACTGGATAAGGGGAGCAGGCCTCTTGACTTCAGAGGACTGCTGTCCGTCGTTTACTGCACGAACGGTAAGTTTCGAGTAATTCTAATGTCTTTAAAGTCTTTAGTAATGATGTCTCTTGTTTTGCAGTGTTCCGGCGATGGCGGATGGCGGGCTGAAGTGAGTTGAAGATGGAGCCCGTGTGATGAATAGAAGCGCCTGGAAGCACGTAAGTAAGCGCTTGTTGCCTGCTTCACGATGCACTCTAACTGTCTTTTTATTTTGCAGGTACAAGTTCGGGGTGGCTGCAGGGTGCCGGAATACCCACTGGGTTAGATGTGGAAAGGAGTAATGGCACGTGAGTATTAAAGTTCCCCAATGTCTTTAAACGCACCTTGTTTTGTCTTTCAGATGCGGGATGCAGCGCCGAAGGCCTCCGGAGCGTGCGAAGAGTTGGTAAGCTTTTGTCTTTCAGATGCCGGAATGCAGTGTGAAGACCTTCGGAGCGCACGAAGAGTAGGTAAGCCTTTGTCTTTCAGATGCCGGAATTCAGCGCGAGGCGTTGGTGACAGCCGATGGACCAGGTAAGTGAAGAGCTGTCACTGAAGACCGTAATGCTAACCTGTTCTTTCTTGTCTTTATAGGTGTTGCTGAAGACTGGATTCAGAATGGTAAGCCTTTTTCCTTAGGCCCAGGATCAGATGCAGAAGACACGATGAGCGTTCTGCTGCTGAGGATGCAGAATAACGCAAAGCAAGATTCATCCATCGGGTGTGGTTTAAATAGCCTCCTGTAGTGCTTAGGTGTCTCCTTCCACAGCCACGCCTAAGAAAAGAGTTCCTGCTTTCCAGAAGAGTTCCAGTGTTCTGAATCTGGGGAGTGGCTCCTGCCCCACCCAACAGGAAAAGTAGTTCCAAACAGAAGAGGATCAGAGACTCAACTGGCAGGCAAGTAAGCAGCAAGGTCTGCTGCAGGTAAGTCCACCCAAGCATTCTGAGCCCGGCGCTTCCAGCGCTGGGACTGGGCATATTTATGAGCCTGGTGCCACTGGCGCCAGGACTGGGTCCAAAAGGTCCCAATTGGGACTGGTTGGCACTCGGAACCTGGGTTATGGATCTGCTTCCAAGGGAGTTGGGAAAACCCTGACCTTTTGGAAGCAGAGATCATGACAGCTAGTTGCAGATTAACGCAAGCGTGTTCTGCAGTCAGGGTGTGGTTTATATAGCCCAGGTAAAGTAGTACCAGGGAAAGTAGTTCCAGACCTGCCACACCCAGCACACTAGACCGCATGGCTTGGTTCTTAAGAACTAGGCTGTGTGGTCCTTCCATGTTGGATTTAAAGACCCATGTAGACAATTGAAAGTCAGCCTGATAAGTATCTCCTTACAGTACATGAGCCTGGTGCCAGATGCCTTTTTGCAGAAGTCGTGAGGGCCTCGGAGTAAACATGGGGGCTTGCTTGTGGCACAGCTTGTGGCCCCTGACAGTGTTCATGACAAATGGCCTGTTCCCACCTCTGTAAAAGCATTACAGTCCTTTTTAGGCTTTGCACATTTTCACACACGTTTCATTCGTCTTTCTCATCTGTGGTCGCTCCCTTGACTGCCCTGACCAGTAGCAAGTTTCCCTTTACCTGGTCTTCTGAGGCTATAACGCTCACCTGATATCCACGGGGATGCCACTCAGCCTGTCTGGACCACTTATGATCTCAAACCCTTCCCTGGAATCTGTTCGACTGGGGACTGGGCCTGAAATACAGGATTTCCAGATTTTAACTTTATTGTCTCTGGTTGCTTGACCCCCACTTCCCTTGAGGACCAAACCTTCCCCTATGTCCTCTCCTCACCTTATTTTCTTGTGTCGTGTGCTCTCTGTCCCGCTCTTCAGTGCTGAGGTGCGTCGGTAGATGTGGCCGCTGTGCGACCTAGTTGCTTCACTGGTGTGGGCCCAATGCGTCTGGGTTTGTGAGTACTATGTCAATGTCAGGTGGCATAGGCACATTCCGTCGGATGCACATTTTGTGCTGCATTACACATGCCATGGTTATCTTCGGCACTTTGTCATGGCCGTACAGGAGAGCCTCACCCGGCCCGCGTAGGCACCAGAGCTGTGTCTTCGAAAGGCCAAATGCCTGCTCTATCACGACGCGGGTACGGGTATGTGCAATATTGTAGTCCTCTTCCTGCTGGTTCTGCGGTTTCCATACAGGGGTTAGGAGCCACCTCTTCAGGGGATAGCCGGCGTCGCCTGTATGGGGTGAAGAATGGGTACCTGTTACCGGTCACCTCTGGTGCGGCCTGTACATGTCACACAAATCGTCTTTGCATTGTGATTGAAAATCACAACTACCAGCATGCATGCAGACGATCTGCGTGACTGCAATGTGCAAAGCTGAGCTCGACCAGGCAAGTGGACATGCCCGAATCATGCATCCGACAGTCATAGAAATGTCCTGGGTGACGCCAGGTCTCAGCTGTCCCTGGGCACAGGCAAATATAGTACCACACTGCCAGTGTACTGCCATTCCGACATCCATGTTGCCATGCTGTGAAGCATCACTTCAGTGGTGCTATAGGTGTGTGGTTCGATGCTATGGCTAGGGGTGATCCCTTTGCATGCATTCAAGGGCACATTGCTGTATTGATGTTGTGCTGCCCTAATTCTGTATGACTGTCTTAACGGCATGTTGCTGATTTGTGTATTATGTGGTGTGGCATGATGTGCAATGTGGGTGTGGATGGATGTGTAATCTTTTGAAACATGGATTGTTTTCAATGTTGTGCAGCTTCAAATTGCATGTGGGGTCTTTCCAAGTACATTGTGGCCTTCCCTGATGGACATTGGCGTACATCTGTATGTCCATTTGTCCTACGCACGACAGTCAACTCCCAGTTGGAGTATGTATCTCTCCCGCCCCAATCACACCGCCATGTGCATGCCCTGCTACTCACCAAGTTGCCACAATCGTTGTCCGGCTTGTCGCTCCATGTTGCGTAGTATGGTGAGTTCTGCAGGACCATTGATTCATGGGTTGATCCGGGATATCTGGCACAACAATGTGTGATTATCTTGTTTGCGTCACAGGCCATTTTGACAATGATGGAGTGGAATTGTTTTCTGTTTCGGTAGACTACTTCATTGTGATGTGGGACCACCAATTCCACATGGGTACAGTCGATGTCCCCAATGCTACTTGGGATGCCTGCCAGTGAATAGAAGGCAACGTTGGGGTTTGCGATCTCCTGGGCAGTCCGTGGCAGGAATATGTGTTCATGTGCAAGCTTCAGGAGGGCATCGAGTACCTGGTTCAGCGTGCGTGAGAATACTGGTTGTGAGATGCCATGCATCTGCCCCACAGTATGCTGCTAGGAGCCTGTGGCCAGGAAGTGGAGCACAGTCACCACCTTCAGTAGAGGGGGGATTGCAGTTCTGATGTCTATGAGGCTCACAATGTCGTCATGTATCTTATCCACGTTGCTGGTGATGGTATCCCGGTCCAGACGGTACAGGGTATGTATCTGCTCAGGTGTTAGGTTAAATGGACTGGCTTGGATCCTGGGGATTGTTGGCTGCCTCTGTGGTATTTCTGGGTGCCCTGGTGGTGCTTGCTGTGCCTGTCTTGCCCTCCTCCTACTCCTCCTCCTCCTCCTGCGTCTCCTCTGTGCTGCCTGTTGTTGTTGGTGCTGCACTGCAATCATGTCCTCCAGCCCATGTAATGCTGCTAGTATTGGAACCATCTTGGTGTGGGAAGGGGTGTGGGAAGGGGTGTGGTGTGCTCTTTTGTGCTGCCAGTCTCCACTGCCTCCACCTGTGCTGATTGTGTCCACCTGTGGCAGGTGGGAACACTGCTCAGGTCTCTTAACGGGTGGTTCGCGATGCCGGTATTAGCGCCATGCCGTTAAGGGTTTTTTGGGTCTTTACCATGCCGCTATTGCCATGTCCGCATGGCTTGTAATGGCGTGCTATAAGGGCCATACCGCTATTTCCGACCTGGGGGTCGCACGCCCACGGACCTCCCTCTATTAGTGGCACCGTACTTACCGGTTCTGCTAATAGCGGCAAGTCCGGGTCGTAATTGGCTAGGGAATTTAGCGGTACCGCTAATCCCTTACCGGTACCGTTATTCCCTTACCGCACAACATGTAATGAGGCCCACAGATTGTTAGTTCTCCTCTTCTCCTTTTCCTCTGACGACAATGGTCCCTGTACACTACCAATCTGCATGGGGTCCCTCTGACCCCCTACTGAGCGTCCCACCACCCCTTTACTTCTGTCCAACCATACAAATGGTACCCCCTCGGTTCTCCTTTTTTCTCCTCTGCGCTTGCTCAATCTATGAACTTACGTCAGGGATAAATCTATCAATGCGCTACATGATTCTGTTTGTGGTTCCACATGAGCAATCACATCCTTCAATTCCTCTCTCAAACCCTGATAGAATGGTTCTGGCCAAGCTGTCTCTAGCACTAGCCGATTAAACTGTGTCACATATGTCACCACATCCTTAGTGCCCTGCCTAAGGGCTAACAGCTCCTTATATTGAGCCAAAGACACATTGCGGCGGTCAAGCAAACGTGCAAATTCAGTAAAAAATCCTCCATAGTCAAAGTATGGGGTCGTCCTTCTGTGCTAAGGGAATTGCCCAAGTCGCTGCGTCTTCTGACAAATAAGAAATAAATGCTGCCCATGCCTGGGCAGACTCAAACGCTGTAGGCTTACACAAAAAATGTAATTTACACTTTGTCAGGAAAGTGGAGAACTTCCTAGGGTCCCCTGCAAATCTTTCCGCCGCTGACAGCGGAAACCCCTAGATGTTGCTGCACCACCACTGTACTGGGTCGTCCAGGATGGCCATATGCAGCTGTTGTGTCTCCCTGAAGTGGCGTACCCTGAGCAATTAACCCGCTAACCTGCATCTTTAATGTGGTTGTCTCCTGCCAAGACTGGACCAACTCTGCCTGAATATCCTGCAGTGCCTTGAGCACCTCTGTTAAGGGTGGAGGGGACTCCATATGGCTTGGGTGGTGTTATCTTCCCACTTTGGGGGTTGGTGATTATGTCACACCCCTGGAGTATCTTGCAACTACCTCCTGACCACAGAAGCCAAATGTAGTTGACCCCTCCCACCTTGGTTGGCACAGGCTCCTCATTTGTACCAACAGGTAACCTCGGGACAGCCAATGTGGGGAAGAGGGTTAGAGAGAAGTTGTGGATAGGGAAGGGTGTTTAGGGTAACCGGAAAGAGGGTTAGAACTCGTGAATTTAATGGGTATGTGGAGTTAAAAGGGAAAACACACACAACATGAAACATAAGCAGTGCTAATAACTCTCTTAGGATTGGGTTCACAGCCTCCTGGCCTCCCTCCTGCCAGCAGAAAATAATCCTTTTTTATTAGCTAGATATCCTATAGAACCTATATCTCAGACCATTCATTCCCTAGTAAGAGCGACTAACATAAGCACATGGCGTCCAAGAAACTCCTGAACAAGCAATAGCACATAACATGAGACATGGAACACAAATTATGACATGAGTCATTACAGTAGACTGGCAACACGCCCCCCCCCACCTCCTTCCCTGGACTCCTTAATGCTGTCCACCAGTGATTACTTACACAGTTTGTGCACATTTGCAAGGGCAATGAGGTGATGTCAACCATGTCAAAGTCCCTCACACACTCGATGCAACTGACATTTGAGCACTTGCAGAGCCAGGGGTCTGACCCGCCCTCATCCATCACTACCCGCAGGAGCTCTCTGCAGGGCAGACCAAGGTGCTGCTTCTAGCTGCTATCGTCCACTCCTGGGCCCAAAAGTCCTGCGCCAAAGAGGTGGCACAAGTGACACTTGACCTGACTTTGAGATTCACTTGGTGCCTATGGGGTGTTTGAGGAAGAGGTTGCAGGGGGAGGCGTGTGTGGGGAGGGCAATGGGGGCCCAGGGTGTGGGAGCATGCACGTTTTTATTCAATACATAATGTTCACTAGCAGCAATGCGTAGACATTCCTTTTATGCAACAAGTATTTACTGTGTGTGTGCATTATATGAAGTACGGTGTAAGGGAAGTGCAGAATGAAAGGGGTACTCAGAAAAAGTTCTTTATGAGTTCTTGCCGGGTCATGCGTCCATCCCTGGCCTCACTGCGCTCAGTGCACGGGTGCATGGGATCAACTGGCATGGCATCATCATCATCGTCATTCTCTGGGGGTGGTGACCAGATCTGGGGGCAGGGGAATGTGCAACATTGCACAGGCCAGTACAATGTTCCCCACCTTGTCTGGCCTGTACATGAGTGAACCCCCAGACTGGTGTAGGCATCGGAATTTGGCCTGATGGAAGCCGTAAGGCCCATTGAACTGTTAGCCTGGTCCTGATGTGGGCCCGGTTGTACCCATATTCCTGTGGCATCTGGGGATTCCTCAGATGGTTCAAGAACCATGGAAGCAGTGGGTATCCAGAGTCACCTACAAGGGGGAAAGACACAGGTGTCAGGTCAGGTGATGGGCAGTGGGACTGCCTGTGACACCGGCATGTAAGTGGACAGTCTGTGCATGCATCTCCCCTTTCACATTGTGCTACTTTGTTTCACATTCCGGCCCTTGCATGCATATTGCACTGCTCAGGGTGCTATCCAGTCCGATATGGCGATACTTGCACGCTGCTCATGGCCAATACTCATTTTGTTTAAGGCATCTGACTGAGAGGGAGGCATGCCATGGTGGGATGGTGTGGGCTTGTGAACTACTGACATGCATGGTTCCTGGTGGCAGTCAGGGTCACACATGCAGGTGGTCTGTTGGTCTGCTGGTTGTGATGGATTGGGTCACTTCTGGTGTACAGAGTGCATACCAGCTCAGAGGGCAGGGCAGTGTCCCTCAGTGGTTGTTAGGCAGTGTACAATTCCTTATATGGGTGAGTCAAAGGGTGCCTCATCCCACATCCTCGCCCATGTGTGACATTGTGGTTTGTGTGCACTGCACCTGGTCTTCGCCCCACCCGCAGACTTCACGCCAACTGTGTGTGGGCCAGCGCAACCAGTTTGGGCCATATACATGTAATTTCAAGTGCACAGCTACTTGTGCATCACTGGACTGCGTCAATGCATGTGTGTGTTCCTCTGCATGCCCTCTGTTGTTGTTGCTACATGTCATATGAAGGCTTGCCCATAGACTCCTGGGTGTGCTCCAGGACATACCTTTGATGTGCCTACGTGGCCATGTCTACATACTCACTGCCATTGCCATGGGGGGAGAGTTCATTCTGGTACCTGTACTACATTGTGTGGTAATGTCCGGTTGGGGTTGCACTGGCCTGGTCCGTGACTACTGCATCTCTAGTCATGTTCCACCCCTGTGTGTTGTGGCCTGTCAATTTGAGGGGTGTGTTGGTGGGTTCTGCACTTCCATTCATGGCATGGTTAGCTCACCCCCACACCCTATTGCCTCTCACTCAGGCTGCAAGGTAGTAGGGGTTGTTAATATACTCACCCAACATCCAGGTCCTTTCTCCTCTGTGGCGTGCCATGTACACAGGCAGGGTGTTGTTCTGCAGGACCGTAGAGTCGTGTGTTGTTCCTGGCAACTGCGCATAGCAGTGTGTAGTGGTCAGGTTGGAGTCACAGGTCACCTGGATGTTGAGGGAATGGAACTGCTTCCATTTCCTGTAGACATTCTCTGAGGTGTGAGGGCAGCGGAACCAGTTCCACATGCGTACAATCCAGTGCAGCCAAAACATTGGGCATGTACACAATGGTATGGAAACGGGCCTTGGTGGGAATGATCTGTGCCAGGGTGGTGGGGAGGGCCATGTGTTTGGCCATATGGCACAGGAGTGCCTCCAGCACCTGCACCATCACTCTGGAGAATGCAGGATGTGATATGCCATGCAGCTGGCTCACAGAGTCCTGGAATGTGCCAGAGGCCAGAAAGTGCAGGACCAACACCGGCTTTACCAGCGGTGGTATAGCTGTCCTGATGCCGATCCTGCTCTGTATGTCCTCCTGGATGTGGATCAGGAGTTTCTTGATGGTGGCCCTGTCAAGGTGACAGTAGGTGATGATTGGGCATCTGTTAGGTCAATGGTGTAGACCTTCTGCGTGGGATCACTGCACCCCTCCTTACCACCTACAAGGCCATCTGCTGAATCCTCTGCTTCCTCTTGCTTCTGTCCCTGACATCCTGTCGCCACTGTAGGCACTGCAGCCCCAGCAGCAGTACGTCTGCATGGAGCAGCTCCAGTTCCATTGTCGCAGCAAGAAGTGGCAGCATGGTTGTGTTGGTAAATCGGTTTGGGGGAAGATGTGTCCCTTTTCTGCTCTCCTTGTGTACATTGGGTGCACCTGGGTGGATTGGGTGCACCTGTGACCTGTTTACCCTCACCTGTGTCCATTTACCAGCTTCTCTGAGGTGTTGGTAACTCCGCCAGGATTTTGCCGGTGTTACCGAAATATTTGTGCCAGTAATGCCAGAAAATCCGTACTCGGAATTAGCCGGTGATACAGTTGTGCCGGTAATTCCGGCGCATTAGTCTGAGCCATCCGGTATTCCGTTGGTGGTATTACCGGCAATGGTGATTCCAGCGACTCGCATCTCCGTCACCGGTATTACCAGCAACAGTTTTTCAGCCAGATCTATGTGATCACTCTGCGGTTGTTACTGCGACCACTGAAAATGCAGACTTTTTTTTATTTTGACACCCTTTTCACCACATATATATGCAGGGGAGATCCCCCACAGCCGCCCCTTCTCTCCTTACATACATTATATACTATACCCATCCCCCACATTTATATAGGGGTGGAAATAAAAAACATTATTTTCAGTGGCCGCCGTAAAAACGGCACAATAATTGTATGATCCCGTTTCAGCCTACTTATAATTTGCTGGTACATTAAAAGTGCCGTAATATAGATTTAACAGCGCTTTTCGCGTCTACGACAAACTTGTAATGAAGCCCATTGGGTTACTTTCGGACTTTTTTTCAGTTTAATTGTGTGCAATGGACGGGACTATCACGTACATTGGGATGGTGTCTAGTCAAATGGTCGACAGACAAATGGTCGACACAATTTGGTCGACAGGACAAATGATCAAATTTTTTTTTAGTTATATATATATATATTTTAGGTTTTCCTTTAGGGAAAAAAGGGGGCTGGGGGGGACCCCCCAAAAAAAAAAATGTGAAAAAACAAAAAAAAAAATTCGATCATTTGACCTGTCGACCTTTTGGTGTCGACCATTTGTCCTGTCGACCATTTAGATTCGACCATTTGACCTACAACCCATTGGGATACCTTTGTCTGTCTGCATTTTCGACCTCTGTGCCAAGGTCGTTTTTACCTCCCCAGCACCCAGAAATTTCGTAAAGCTACATTAATTATTCATAATCTACATTAGTCAAAGCCATAATAAGTTCGGTGTGTTGGTGCACTCCTCCCCTTAGTAGCCTTCAGATTGCTGATGGAACGAGGGATGAACCAGAATCCGAGTGGGGAGGGAAAATGTCATCGATAGCCGGGTAAAAAAAATGAAATTGAGTCCATTTAAAAATCCTAGTAACTTAAAGTTAATCAGGAAGGTCAACTGCAGTTTTACACACAGGCTAATAGGAAAAGTGGCTGCCTGCACCCGCTCTGCATGCAGGTGCAGTGCGAGGTGAAGGACCCTTCCTAACTGAGCATACAAGGAAGGCCCAAGATTAATGGGAGCAAGGACAAGGGCATCGACAGATTGAAAGGAGTTTGCTGGTAGATTATCACACACTTTAACTTTTTCCGAGAGGGGACAGACCCGCAGCTTAATAGGGATCTGGGAGCAGTCACCAAAATAGGGAATAACGTGCTGTTTGTCAGTAACCAGAAGTACACTGAAATGGGAAATAATAGACACCCACGGATGTCCTGGAACAATGGAAACGCGAATGATCGGTGAGGGGGGCGGGGGGTAATTGGGTCCTGGGGGTGGGCGGCATCTGTGGGTTAGTGGAAAACAGAACCAACCATGGGCCTGTAAAGGGGGAGTTACTAGGGGCTGCAGCGAAAAGGGGTGCTCAAAGATTGTTGCATTAAAGCAGAATGCTACCCGATCTCACCCAGTCATTTCCACCAGTAAGAAGCTACCAGGAACCAGAGCCATACAACAAGAGAGCCAAACGTGTTGTCAGGCAAAATGCTGGTAGCCACGTTAACCTTAAATAAGGACATTCCTGTAAATGTACCAGTTTCACCCCTAGGCTAACCTCCTGTCTACAGCCATGGTCATCTAAAGTAGACCTAGCCTTTAATTACGAGTTCCTATTACACCGACACTGGGGATAATGGGCCTCATTAGGAGTTTGGTGGTAAGCGGTAACATTTTAGGTATATCCATTACCGCCAACATTACCACTATGTCAAAATCTGAGTCACACAAAATTGGAGTTAATTCCACTGACGGATATTCCTCCTGCAGAAATAGCTCCAGTGGTAAATCCTCCAACAATTGGCAGAATTAGCCTCATGGCCAAGGGCGTCGGCGGAATTACCTCAACAAAAAAAAAAAACCTATTACCGCCGAATTACAACTTGGGAATCGCCAGAATTTCCTAAAAGAATTGGGGGAATTACAGGCAAAAACACAGAGGATATACCTCCACCAAAATGGTGGCAGTAAATGCAGACAGGTGATTGAAATCAAGGCGCAGGTGCACCAGATCACCTCAGGAGGAGTATATAAGGGCCACACCCTCCCCAACACACATCCAGCCATCATGCATCCACAAGCAGACATTCATTATGGGCACCACTAACCCCTACCCCACATTCAGCTACAGCAGCATGCAAGACCCCAGAATGGAAGAAGACAGGCACCGCGAAGGCACAAGAGACGCATGGTGTGGGGTTCACCCACACCACGTGTCTGCCCACCCCCATGGACACCATTGGTTAGCCAATCAGTGACCCTCTACCATTTGGACCGCCCGACCATCACAGACCTGCTCACCCTGATCCAGGCAATCTCCAGAGTACCATTGGAATCAGAACTGCCACCCCCTCCCCCGCTGACGTTGGCATCCGTCCTACATATCTGTGCCATGGGTGAATCCCAGCACACCGTGGGTACACGGAAATAGATGCGCCAATGAGGTGAACTGAGGCTCCTACTCAGCCCTTTAAGATAGGTTAGCAATATAGAGATAGATGAAGGATGTAGAGTTTACTCAGACATCAATAATAGACACAAGTCAGGTAGTAGGCAAAAGATACTGTTTTTAATCTCAATTATCTAAAACAGGGAGTACAACGAGCATCAAGAGACATCCCTCATGGTCTCTCTCAAGCCTTCTCAAAGCAATTCATAAAAATTACATTCTTATAGTAAAAAATCGTCATAGGTGACGTCTAACCTCTGTATCACTAACGTCATCCTACGTGGCAAACTACAAAAACCTAATGGTGAGTGTGATAGGTTCTACAAGGATCATCTAAGTATACGATCTATACTCCTATAGGGCAGTGGAATTATGTGATCGGTCTCTTAACATCAGGAGGGGCAACTAAGCATTTCCCTAAAATGTGTCACTACAAATGTCACTAAATATGCAACGTCTAATTGGTTACACAACTATAGGACCCTTGATCATGCAGTCCTCTATCATTGGTTACATTCTAACCTCCATCAGTGCCCTCTCAACCTACATTGGCAGCATGCAGGCTGAACATCCAGGTGCAGATGAGCTAGTCTTAACCATAGCTTCTCACCAATTAACATATCCATCCATCATCACCTCAGTGGTCCATTGTCTATCAGGTATTTGAACACGGCCTTGAACATGTTCTTTGCTCCGGGAATTTCAGGGGAGTGAAGGCAAGCTCTGCCCTCATGCGTAGGTGTGACCATCATGCTCGTCCAACTTCTTCTCCCCACGTGACTAAAGACCATGAAATCTAGCTTTTCAGTTTATTAAAATACTATTCTTTAATAGACCTCTGACGTCTTCTTGTTTTTGTCCATGCCTTCTGAACAGAAGCTTCGTTCTTTCACACGATTTGTATCCAATGTCAGCTCACCCCAGTGTCACGACCCTCGCCCAAAACCCCTCTGGCAAACCCATTGGCCAGGTGGAGTCAGGACTCAGGCCTCTAGAGCCTGGCATCCTCTTCAAAAGCCCTCATGGGGCCAGTCCTGGTGCCTATGGCGCCAGGCTCATACACCATGAAAAACATTGTGCTTGGGAATTACTTTATTGTATTGTCAGCCAACATGGAGGCATCCACATAGCTTGGTTCCTAAAAACCAAGCTATGAGGTCTAGTGTTTTGGGTGTGGTAGCCTAGGGACTACTTTACCTGGACTATTTTGTTTGGGCTATTTAAACCACACCCGAGCAAGACAACACGCTTCGTGTTACTTTGCAGCTTGCAGCGTGACGCTCACCGTGTCCAGCTATTCCCTCGAACCTCGGAGAAGCAGAATCTGCAAGGAGATAAAAGGAACATCATTAGCAGCAGCATCTTACCTGCAGTCTTCATCTTTAAACACTCGCAGCTACTGAGAACAGCTTCCTCGGATCTGCACGCCTCCCGGACAGAACGAACTGAAAGAGGAAGATAAAGGCAACATTAAAGAAAGCAGTAGAGACATTTACAAATTACGAACTGCTCAAAAGGCTTACCTGGCTGGTCGCCTCTCGGCTGGCACCACTCCAGACATTCCACTCGCACTGAAGAACATCGCAACTTACAAGGAAGGAAAACACAGGTTAGCAAAGGCAAGACTTTGCAGCGCTGCGCATAGCGCTTACCGCATCATAGCGCTCTTAATGCGCCATCATTTACCAGCGGGGCTCAACCATAGCCAGTTCGCCGCGCCGAAGCTCTGCATACCTAAGGGAGAAAAAAGAGACATTTTAAACAAAGAAAGGCATGCAGGATAACAACAAAACTAAAGAACAGCAATAAGACCTAACTGAACAATATCAAGCGGGCCGGCGTCAATGAAGTAACTGGACCACATTCGCCCATGAAAGACAACGCACCCCTGCAAAGAAGGCAGGGCGGAGAGCACGCCTAAGTCTACCACAAGGTGAGGAGAGGGTGCCAGAGGGACTGAAATCATACGAGGGGTGGAGGGAGGATACTTACCCCAGTCGGTCAGTCTTGAACACAGTCCTCCTGTATTTTCAGGCAGAACCTTCCCCGCAGACCACATCTGGGCAAAGCTGAGAAGCATACCAGCGAGTAACCCGGCTGGGTGGCGTCCCTGTGGATACCAGGTGAGCGTAACAGAACCCGAAGCCTACCATAACAAATCCACCTGGGCGCCATGGAGACATCAGAAATGGACCAATTGGCCCAATTACTAGGGGAGCTTCGTGCTGAGGTTCATTCTGCCCGACAAGAGACTAATGCCCTCTGGAGAGACCTAATAGTGACCAAAGAACGCACTGAAGCGATTAGCAGGCAATACTTGCAATCACAGGCAGGACAGACGCCTCTACCTGGAAGCAATCCAACGATGCAAAACCCTGCCATACCACCCACTCCGGTACAGATCATGTTACCTGGAACAGTGCCCCTGGCGCCACCAGAACGGTTCTCAGGCGACCCACAGAAGTATGCAGCATTCATCAATCAGTGACGCCTTCATTTTCTTTGTAGGCCTGGAGCATTTCCAAACGACCAAGCTCGGGTAGCTTTTGTCTTATCATACCTGAGTGGTAGTGCAGCAGATTGGTCGGTTCCGTTGGTAACCCATGACGATCCTCTATTACATGACTTTGGGGGGTTCCAGAAGGAAATGGAAAAACATTTTGCTCGCCATACGCAGGAACAAGCAGTAGACAATGAACTCTTGTCCCTCCGACAGGGGAATCAGGACTTGTTAAGGTACATTGCTACCTTCAACAGACTGGTTGCCGAAGCTAGGTGGCCAGAAAACAAAAGTACCACATTATTCCATCAAGGCTTACGAGGCGAATTAAAGGACGTCTTAGCCCAGGTGGTTGATCCACCCAGAGGCTGTGCAGAATTCATAAATCTTGTCTTGCAGCTAGACCACCGGTTGCAGGACCGAAAGGCAGACCGGTCTAAGACGGACCCTCGGACCGTGTATGTTCGACCAAGGGAAAACACACCCTGTGTACCTGAAAATGCTGTAGAACCCATGAAGATTGGAGGGATACGGCCTCTATTAACAAAACAAGAGCGGGACAAAAGAAGACAACAACAGCTTTGTTTGTATTGTGGGAAACCAGGACATTTCCTGAAGGACTGTCCAGTAAAACCCCCAAGAAGAACAGTCGGGGCCACAGAGAAGGATGAAGCTAAGGAATCGGAAAACTACCAAGCTCGACAAACGTAGAGGTCAGTTTGTCAAGTGAGAAGAAAGAGTTGCTGACCTCGCACTTTGCAATACCAGTGATCTTAATTAACCACCAACAGTCGTCAAGAATGCATGCCATTGAAGCATACATCGATAGCGGAGCAGTTGAAATTATATTGATCAAGAACTGGCAGCAGAGATGGGGCTTCCTTTGTGTTCTAAGCCAACTATGGACAAGGTAACCACCGTGGATGGGACAGAAATCGCTTCCGGACCAGTCACCCAGTGCACAGCCAGAGTAACCTTGCTGTGCCAGGACGGACATCGGGAATCTATTTCATTCGATCTCATCAAGGCACATCAGTTCAGGGTAATACTAGGGATGCCATGGTTGGCTGCTCACAACCCTTTGATAGACTGGCGGGCACGAAAATTAACCTTCCCCGGTGACTGCTCCCCTGCCTGCTGTTACCAAGAGGAGAAACCCGACGTCTGTATCCCCATGACTCCCGGAGCGACAGTATCAACCCTGGGAGCAACTAATACCTTGCCAAGTGAATACCATGATTTCCAGGATGTTTTCTGAAAGGATCAAGCCAATACATTGCCGCCGCACAGGTCCTATGACTGTCAGATCGACCTTGTTCCTGATGCACAAATCTCTTGCGGCAGGATCTACGCTCTCACAGAACCAGAAAACCTTAATTTGAAATCCTATTTGGACCAGTACCTTGCAAATGGATTTATCCGTCCTTTGAAATCCCCCGCAGCCAGTCCTTTGTTCTTCGTACCGAAAAAGGAAGGAGACTTGAGAATCTGTATTGACTACCGCGCATTGAACCAGATCACCGTGAAGAACCGCTACCCCTTGCCACTTATCCCTGAGATGCTAGACCAAGTTAAAGATGCCCAGATTTATACCAAATTGGACCTTCGAGGACCGTACCACCTGGTCCGAGTCAGAAAAGGAGATGAATGGAAAACCGCCTTCCGTACTAAGGGTGGGTTGTTTGAATATCAAGTCATGCCCTTCGGGTTATGCAACGCTCCTGCGGCATTCCAGTATTTCATGAATGACGTCTTAAGGGAGTTAATTGATGTGTGCGCCTTAGTGTACATAGACGACATCTTAGTATACTCAGCCTCGGAACAAGATCATGTCAGGCACGTTCGTTCAGTCCTCACCAAGCTCCGTCAACATCGCTTGTTTGAAAAGCTTGAAAAATGCTTTTTTCACGTCACCGAAGTAGAATTTCTTGGTTTTATCCTTACTCCAGGAGGCATCAGAATGGACGTGCACAAGGTAGATGCCATTCTGAAATGGCCTTCACCGACGTCTCTGAAAGGGGTACAAAGCATGCTGGGCTTTGCGAACTTCTACCGCCGGTTCATCCCAGACTTCTCTCAGGTTGTGCACCCAATCACAGTACCATTACGAAAAAACAAAGAAAAGTTTGCTTGGACCGAAGAAGCAGAAGAAGCCTTTCAGGAACTTAAACAAAGGTTTACCTCCACTCCAATCCTGCAACATCCTCATCCAGACCTCCCTTATGTCGTTGAAACTGATGCGTCCAGTCTCGCAATGGGGGCTGTCCTTTCACAGAGAGACCCGGAAACCGGCCAGGTACATCTTGTGGCCTTCTGGCCGAAAAAGTTCTCACCTCCAGAGATTAATTATGCCATCATGGACAAGGAACTCCTGGCTATCTAATCCGCCTTTAAAGCCTGGAGGCACTACCTTCTGGGGGCCAGACACACCATTACAGTCATCACAGACCACCGAAACCTGCAATATCTCAAAACAGCCAAAGCCCAGTCCTCGCGCCAATTACGGTGGGCCCTTTTCTTCGCCGAATATGATTATGTAATCACATTTTGACCAGGAGTCAGAAACGGAAAGGCGGATGCCTTATCTCGCATGGGCATAGATGAAGTAGTATATACAAGTCCAGACCCAGTACCTATTATACCTGAAGACAAACTCTTGGGTATCACGACAGCCTTAACACAAGCAGAACTACGAAAAGAAATCCAACGGACAATGAATCCTGATGCCTACCTCGCATAGCAAACTCAAGGAGAACAATATACCATCAAGGACCATCTACCCTTTTTTAGGTATCGCCTATATGTACCCAAGAAGGAATTACAACAGCATATTATTTCAAACTATCACGATTCACTGATCGAAGGGCATCCTGGGATTGCCAAAACCCTAGCTAAGGTGAAAGAGAACTTTTGGTGGCCTACCTAGCGTAAGGACATCATTCAGTATATTCAGTCCTGCGGTGTCTGCGCACAAAATAAATCACAGAAACAAAAACCATCTGGTCTCCTACAACCATTGGACATTCCTCCAGTTCCATGGCACACTCTTTCCCTTGACTTCATCACTGATCTACCTCCAAGCCAAGGGTTCAACACCATCCTTGTAGTTGTGCACTTATTCTCGAAGATGGCCCATTTTATTCCTCTCAAAGGCCTCCCAGACGCAGCCACTTTAGCAAAAGTGTTCCTGGATGGCGTGGTTAAGCTACATGGCTTCCCTTCGATTCTGGTCTCTGATCGAGGCAGCCAGTTTGTTTCAAACTTCTGGAAAAAATGTTGTGCAATGGCGCAGATTGACATTCGGCTATGTACCAGTCACCATCCCCAAACGGACGGCCAAACCGAGACAACCAATCAGACACTCGAGCAATATTTACGGTGCATGCTGCACCACGAACAAAGGAATTGGAAAGACCTACTATGGATAGCCGAATATGCATATAACAATTCTTTGCATTCAAGCACGGGACAAACGCCCTTCTATACCCTTTATGGCAGACATCCACGTACCTCTGAACTAGACCATCCAGCCAGCTTGGAAATGCCAGCGGTAAAGACTCTACACACAACCATTACTCAGGCTTTTAAAAGGGCAAAGGAACACCATATTCATGCCAAAGAAAAACAAGAGATTTGCCAACCAACACCGGAAAAAAGCCCCTGATTATCAAGTAGGAGACAAAGTTTTGTTAGCCGCTAAATTCGTACCATCAAGGGAACCCGGACCTTTCATCCCAGATTCTTAGGACCCTATACCATTAAGGCAATTATCAAACCATTAGCCGTGAAACTGGATTTACCACCTAATCTACACATCCACCCGGTGTTCCATGTGTCCCTCCTGAAACCAATGCAACCAGGCACATGGATTGGGACATCACCTAAACCCATACTTGTTGACGGAGAACCAGAATTCGAAGTCAAAGATATCTTGGACTCTAAATACTCTAGGACCAATCTATATCATCTCGTCGATTGGAAAGGATTTGGACCACAAGATGGATCCTGGGAGCCCAGTGAGAATATCCACGCACCACGTCTAATCAGGAAATTCCATCGGAACTTCCCAACCAAACCTGGGCCAGACAGAAGGAACACCATGGGAGGGGCCTTAGGGGGGAGTGCTGTCACGACCCTCGCCCAAAACCCCCTCTGGCAAACCCATTGGTCAGGTGGAGTCAGGACTCGGGCCTCTAGAGCCTGGCATCCTCTTCAAAAGCCCTCATGGAGCCAGTCCTGGCGCCTATGGCGCCAGGCTCATACACCATGAAAAACAATGTGCTTGGGAATTACTTTATTGTATTGTCAATAAGCTATGAGGTCTAGTGTTTTGGGTGTGGTAGCCTAGGGACTACTTTACCTGGACTATTTTGTTGGGGCTACTTAAACCACACCCGAGCAAGACAACACACTTAGCGTTACTTTGCAGCTTGCAGCGTGACGCTCACCATGTCCAGCTATTCCCTCGAACCTCGGAGAAGCAGAATCTGCAAGGAAACAAAAAAAGGAACATCATTAGCAGCAGTATTTTACCCGCAGTCTTCATCTTTAAACACTCGCAGCTACTGAGAACAGCTTCCTCGGATCTGCACGCCTCACGGACATAACGACCTGAAAGAGGAAGATAGAGGCAACATTAAAGAAAGCAGTAAAGACATTTACAAATTACGAACTGCTCAAAAGGCTTACCTGGCTGGTCGCCTCTCAGCTGGCACCACTCCGGACATTCCACTCGCGCTGTAGAACACTGCGACCTACAAGGAAGGAAAACACAGGTTAGCAAAGGCAAGACTTCGCAGCGCTGCGCATAGTGCTTACTTACCGCATCATAGCGCTCTTAATGCGCCATTGGGGCTCAACCATAGCCAGTTCGCTGCGCTGAAGCTCCGCATACCTAAGGGAGAAAAAAGAGACATTTTAAACAAAGAAAGGCATGCAGGATAGCAACAAAACTAAAGAACAGCAATAAGACCTACCTGAACAATATCAAACAGGCCGGCGTCAGTGAAGTAACTGGACCGCACTCGCCCATGAAAGACAACGCGCACCTGCAAAGAAGGCAGGGCGGAGAGCACGCCTAATTATCACGATTCTTTAATGGAAGGACATCCCGGTATGGCCAAAACCTCGGAAAAGATCAAGCGCTACTTCTGGTGGCCGTCTTGGAAAAATGATATCAGAGACTTTATAATGTCCTGTGGAGTATGCGCCCAAAACAAGAGTCAAAAGGAAAAACCAGCCGGCCTCTTACGCCCTATTGACATACCACCTCGCCCTTGGCATACGCTTTCTATGGACTTCATCACCGATCTACTTCCATGCTCCGGACACAATACGATCTTAGTAATCGTGGACCTATTCTCCAAGATGGCGCACTTCATTCCACTCAAAGGCTTACCATCAGCAGCAACTCTGGCCCGAGAATTTCTCGAAAACATCGTCCGACTGCACGGTTTTCCTTCGGTTCTAATTTCGGATTGAGGAAGTCAATTTATTTCTCATTTTTGGCGAAGTTGCTGTCGGTCGGCTCAAATTGATGTGAGACTTTCGACCAGCCACCACCCCCAAACCGACGGACAAACCGAGAGGACCAATCAAACTCTGGAACAGTATTTACGCTGCATGCTGAATCAAACTGACAAAAACTTGGAAAGATATCCTTTGGAGAGCCGAATATGCCTACAATACCTCTGTCCACTCGGGAACCGGGAAGTCCCCGTTCTTTCTTTTATACGGTAGTCACCCTCGAACCTCGGATTTGGATCCACTCCAAGATCTTGGAACACCAGCAGTAGACACCTGCATTCTACAATCACCCAAGCCTTTAAGGAAGCCGTTTCTCACCTTCAAAGGGCTAAAGAACAATACAAGAAAGGAGCAGACCAACATCGGAAGGAAGCCCCCCAATATCAAGTAGGAGATCAAGTCTGGTTATCCACCAAATATCTACCTCTAAAAGGACCACGCACATTCAACCCAAGATACCTTGGTCCCTATTCAATCACTACCATAGTAAATCCGGTAGCGGTCAAGTTGGACTTGCCCCCTCACATGAAGATACACCCGGTCTTCCACGTCTCTCTACTAAAACCTGTGCAACCTAAAACCCGACTAACTAAATCTCCAAAACCTATCCTAGTTGATGGAGAACTCGAGTTTGAAGTCAAAAGTATCCTGGATTCTAAGATCTCCAAATCTAAACTATTTTACCTGATTGACTGGAAAGGTTACGGCCCCCAAGAAAGGTCCTGGGAACCTGCAGAATATGTCCATGCGCCTCGTCTAATCAAAAGATTTCATCGAACATTTCCTAACAAGCCCAAACCCCCGGAGAAGCCCGGTTTGGGAGGGGCCTTGAGTGGTGGTGCTGTCATGATCTCTGCTTCCAAAGGGTCAGGACTTACCCAACTCCCTTGGAAGCAGACCCATAACTCCGGTTCCGGGTGCCGGCCAGTCCCAATTGGAACCTTTTGGACCCTGTCCTGGCGCCAGTGGCACCAGGCTCATAAATATGCCCAGTCCCAGTGCTGGAAGCGCCGGGCTCATAATGCTTGGGTGGACTTACCTGCAGCAGACCATGCTGCTTACTTACCTGCCAGTTGAGCCCCTGATCCTCTTCTGTTTGGGACTACTTTTCCTGTTGGGTGGGGCAGGAGCCACTCCCTAGGTTCAGAACACTGGAACTCTTCTGGAAAGCAGGAACTCTTTTCTTACCTAGGCGAGGCCGTGGAAGGAGACACCTAAGCACTACAGGAAGCTATTTAAACCACACCCGATGGATGAATCTTGCTTTGCGTTATTCTGCATTCTCTGCAGCAGAAAGCTCACTGTGTCTTCTGATCCTGTGCCTAAGGGAACAAAGGCTTACCACCCTGGAATCCAGTCTTCAGCAGCACCTATAAAGACAAAGAAAGAACAGGTTAGCACTACGGTCTTCAGTGGCAGCACATCTCTTACCTGGTCCAGCGGCTGTCACCAACGCCTCGCGCTGCATTCCGGCATCTGAAAGACAAAGGCTTACCGACTCTTCGCACACTCCGGAGGTCTTCGCGCTGCATTCTGGCATCTGAAAGACAAAAGCTTACCGGCTCTTCGCACGCTCCGGAGGCCTTCAACGCTGCATCCCGCATCTGAAAGACAAAAGAAGGTGCGTTTAGAGACATTGGGCAACTTTACTACTCACGTGCCATCACTCCTTCCCACGCCGAAATCAGCGGGTATCCCAGCACCCTTCAGCTTCTCTAAAGCTCCGAACTTGTACCTGCAAGGTAAAAGAGACAGTTAGTGCGCATCGTGAAGCAGGCAACAAGCGCTCACTTACGTGCTTCCAAGCGCTTCTATTCCTCACGCGGGTTCGATCCTCAACTCTCTTCAGCCCGCCATCCGCCATCGCCGGAACCCTGCAAAACAAGAGGTATCATTACAAAAGAACTTTACATAAGTCAAAAGCCATACTCACGTGCTCCTCAGCACCGCTCCACAGCAGCCACGCCTTACGCACTTAAAGACTTGTAAGACATTTGAAGTACCCAGAACTTACCGTTCGTGCAGTAAACGACGGACAGCAGTCCTCTGAGGTCAAGAGGCCTGCACCCTTATCTAGTGAAGAAACTGGTTACGGCACCCTGCCCCCGAGGCAGATGGAGAGCTCGGCGTTCACCTACCTAAGGTGAGATCGTTAACCTTTGGTGTCCTACAGGAGAAGAGAAAGGGAAGAGGAGAGAGGCACCCAATAACCCCAGTTCATTAATCCCATATTTTCTATCTGCAGACATCTTACTCTCCGAGTCAGACACACAGTGCACAGAGGTCCAGCCCGAGGAACCAACCGTGTGTTACACATCACCTTTGAAGACACGGCATTCACCCAGTCAAGACCGGCGCCTCTGCGGGAATCAGGTGAGCGTTACAACCAGGGCACCTTCCCACACATGCACAGTCACCAATGTCCACATGTAACAGTAGGATCTGCAAGCAAGCAACATGTACCGCCACACATATCTGTGAAAAAATTGCACATGTCAGTTGGCCAACCGTACAATTGTGGTATGCACACAAATACACTTGTTCGACAAATCAAGTGAAATGATAGGTGATATCCCAGCCCCGGAGGCATCAATGCATGAACCCCACACATGCATGCATCAAAGCACATGTGTCACAATCATCAGATGTGTCTGCATGGATGCACTGTCAGTTGTGCCACACATAGACTTGGACATCATGCACGTCACTCAAATGCCCACAACATAGCATGTACACACCTGCCATGCCCAAGCACCTGGTTCATGCACACACACTGCACGTGCACAACAACAAGCCATGAATGCACAATCCGCCAATCCTCACGCAAATGCCAACATGTAATGTCTGATGCCACAAATGGCTGGCATTGGCATGAGTCAGCAATCATCTGCATCTCACAACACACAAGCCACAAACAGGATGTGGCATCTGCAAACATGCATGACACACATACACCCTAGAGCATCGTCCCACATAGGTACTCACCAGCGGCATCCATACGACTTTTCTAGGCCAAGATCCAGGAGTGGAGGTCTGGATAGAACCTCTCAAGTACCTGCAGCTGTATCTAGGTGAACCTGTGGCAGCCAGCACTGTACACCTCCACGGTGGGTTCGGTGAAGAGAGCTGCCACCACCTTTGTATCGCTATGGGTCTTGAGGTCATCCCAACATTTCCTGACCTTGTCTCTGGGCCAGACTGCCACTCCCTCTGCTTTGATGGCAGTTGTGATGTCATCCCAGATCCTTTGCCTTGCGTTGGTGCCCAGTTGCGTAGCTGGGTTGAAGAGGGCATCATAGGTGTCCAGGACCCGATCCACCAGGATGCCAAATTCGGTTTTGGTGAAGTTGGCAGCCCTCTGCCTCAATGTGGGGGTGCTGCCCTCCCCAAATGACGTGGATGGGGCAGACATGGCACACCCGAGTCAGGTATGGGCTTCCTGGGTCCTGGGTAGATGCTTTGGAGCTTCGGTGGTGTTGCCAGAGGTGGAAGTCATGGCAAGTACAGAGGAGGTGGTTGCAGGCAGGCACTCACTCTCAAGCAGGCAGCAGCACTATAGGAGTGAGGCAAAGCAGGGCCAGAGGAGGCAAATGCAGCAGCAGGAAGGCAGGAGTAACAGTGGTGTGCGTCTTGTATCCACAGCAGCCGATAGCAGAGTAAAGGCCCTTAATGCTTAAGTTACGTCCTGCATGCAGTGATGTTGCGCACACATGCGGCATGCCTATGCGGCTACCAGCAATGACGGGGTGGTATTAGTCGCATGGCATACATCCCCAGTTGTGTGCGAGAAGGTTACGATCCTGATGAGTTACTGTTACATATTTTTTAGTGCTACGAAATCCTTTCCTTCCGGTGCCGCATGCCTTTTTTCTTTGGGGGTGGGTGGATCGCCTCTGCACATACGTGCATGGTTTTGTGAACTTTTTGAGGTGTACAGTGTGTCGTATATTACATTTTGGTGCCTCTGTGTATCACAAAACCCTTATTTTGACTGAAGCTTTCCGGTATCGCGTATGCAATTGTGTTTCGGGGTGCCACTGTGCGTACCGCTATTTCATTTTCCATAAGCATTCTGTGTATTGCGTATGCAATTTGTGTTTTCCCGCATGCCACTGCATATGGTGTACCATATTCCTTGTCATTTTGGGGCACATCTATGTCGTACATCATGCAGACTGTTCCCTGACTCATTTTGCCCAGGACAATAACTTGATGTGCCTTCCATTCATCCCTTACACCTGTGACATGAGTGGAAAAGCCCCAAGAGGGAAAGGGGGCATACACGGTCGGGGTCATCAGGGACGTGGTGATGAAACATCTGCCCCAGGCCTAGGCAGACGGGGACATGGTGTGGAGACACATATCCCAGCCCAAGGGGTCGGGAACATTGTGTGGAGACATCTGCACCAGCCCCAGGAGGACATTGCAGGCCCCAGTCCACATGTGGCCTGACACCTGGACGCCAACGTGGTTCAAGCCAGACAGGGGCAGCACCAACACCCCATGCCACTCGTGGCAGGAAGGGGCACCCTGAACAACAGAAAGAGGCTCAACCCAACACATATCACATGATGCAGGCCTGCAGAGGAAAAATAACTTCACTTATGAGGAGCTCCAGATCCTCATTGACTATGTGACCGATCACCATTGTGACATGTGCCTGTATGCGGGGAGCACACATACACATTCACAACGTATATTGCATTGGCAGCGTGTCATGAACCTGATTAATTCCTTAGGGGTGGAGATGCGCACAGCAAAACAGGGTGTGAACTACTTGAATGATCTCACCTGTCGCACCTAGCACAAGCTGAGTGTCAACCTGGCCTCTGCTATGGCAACTGGAGGGTCTCCAGCAGAGGAGGTGCAGCTTACACTGCATGAAGAGGCCACAAGCCAATTCATCCTCCTTGAGCAGGTGCAAGGCATGGGAGGCCTGGAAAATTATGAGGACACATCAGGTGAGTGGCCGTCATTGTGCATCCTGTGTTTTGCCAGTCATGCATCACCCACGTCATTTGTGCATTTGGATGACACTCCATGTGTAAAGCATGTCATGTGACATACAGACTCATGTCAAATGGCCATCATAGTGGGAGTAGCCCGTGTGGTGCACAATAGTGGGACATGTCTGTGTGACAGCACACATACCCCACAGGGGACTCCCCCGGTACATGGGCACCATGAGACACCTACATGTACTGTTGAGTGCTACATTCTTGTTGCGTGTCACTCTGTACTACTAGTCAGGTGCATGCAAACAAAGTTTAACTTTCATGGCATGCCATGCAGAGTTGCATGTTCCATTTGTCACCTGCTCCTATGGGTTGCCTTGTCACAATGCAGATCTGAGCTGTCTGTCGATGTACCTTGTTCTGTTGCCAGAGTGAAGTTGCATAAGTGCCCACAGACCACATACCCAATGCCTCAATTACAGTGACAAAGAGAGCCTACTCATTGTGACGCCTGCTCCCTCTTACCCTCCCACACTCTGGTCCCTCTCCATGGGGGCCACTCCCCTCCCACTCTTGTGGATCAGTGGACCTTGTTTACATCATCCAATCCGCTCTCCGTCTCTCTGCACTTCACAGACCTTGACTAGAAGGCCCACTTTCAGCTGTACCTACTCACAGGCTTTTACCCTTTCCCTACCTTCCTGCAGGTTCTCATTGTCTCCATTTCCCTGTCCCAGACCTGACTAGTGTGTCATGTGTTGACCGAGGTGATATCTGTGGATGTGGATGGCTGGCTGTTGCCATGTGATCCATGTGTTGCCATGTGATTTCATTCAACATTCCATTGTCACATGTGCATTACTTTTCTCCTGGTGTGTGTGGCGACTTGACATTTGAATTGCCCCTCATTGTGCGTGTTAGGGAGAATTCTCACTTATGGCTAATTTCCCTTACCTATAGAGTTCCCCAGCAGCTTTGCTGGATTTGAAGGGTTTATTTCTTTTTACCTGCTAAGAGTGAGACTCTTTTTCCCACTCTTAGGCATCTTTGCTATGTGTGTTCTAGGCTATTTTTGTGTTTAATGCCTATGGATCTTTTCTCTCACCCATAGGAACCATGTTTATGCACATGTGTTACACAGCACCCTCTGTGCAGTGACACAGGGGTGTCGTAGCGACCCCTAAACATAGACTCCATACCCTAGGACTGACTATTGTCTCCCAGGGCATGTAAAGTCCCCATTGACTTTACTAGTCAATCTCTATGAACTAAACCAGTACAACCCATCTTAAAATGTAAGTACTGGAAGGGGTTAATAGTTTTTCCTCTATGTTAATTTTCGAGAGGATACCTTAAAGTCCCCCTCTACAAAGTTTCTGGCTGGTGGCAGTGGTTACTACCTTTTATATTCGACCGTGAATATTTCCCTATGGGATTTCGCCATTGTTCGAGGCTAACACTTTTACTGACAGCCTCTAACATACCGCCGGTTTATTTTATTATTAACTTTACTCCAGTAGGTTTTATTTGCCAGAACTTTGATATCATTTCTTTCTCGTGTCTTACTCTAAACTCCTAACCCAGGTCGGGGATCCTTTGTTCACTCTTTTGGCGGCATCTACCAAGAAGCCCTCCTTTCGGCGCCTCTGAGTCTGAGATGGGTCTGTTGTTTGGGAGGGGGAGTAGAACCCCTGGACAGAATTGCTACAGCAACTCAGGTTGCACCATAACCTGATGGGCTGGAGGGTCTCCCGCCAAGAAGACCACTCCACTGTGTGAGTGACAGCTAGGCTGTATGAATGGGTCTCTTTCTGCATAAAAGCAGGGTCCTGAAGACTGGAAGAGCAAGACGTTGCCACTGCAACTACTGAACAGAAGGGGAGAGAAGCCACAGACATCTTCAGCATCTACACCACTGGTGAAGCCCTGCCGGATCGTCTCACCACTTTTCTTCCACACGACGAGAGGAGATCTTCAGTGAAAGAGCTTCCTTCCCTTGAGCTGGTGGGGTCAACCAGTTCACCTATCGCTTCCTCGGACCTGCCTTGGTAGAATCGACCGTGCCCAGCACTTGGAAACCGGAAAGCAAGGCAGCTATCGACCTGGACCGCGATTAAAAGGAGCGTACCTTTTAAACTTCGTTTGGCAGCACCGCGGCTGGTTTCATCCCTGAGTAGTGCAGTGATCCGAACCTTCCTCCACGACGAGAGCCTCTCTTCCTCTGTTGGACCCCTCGACCTGCAGGAACTACCAGGAACAACCACCACCGGAGGAGCCACTTCTACACGTTTAAGGTACATTGTTCCGCCAGACCACCCTTTCTCCGTAGTAGCCCTAAAGGTGTTTTAAATCCTTTAACTACTTGTGGGGTCAGCAGCCCTCTCTCTTAACATTGTCATTTGCCTCGCATCTAGCTCTTCAATATTTTTCTACTAAAGACTTGACTGCAGCTACAAGAAAATCTTTGCTCCTAAGCTCTTGGTCCTGTACCACTGACTGGTTTTCAATGAGAAATGTGTTGATGCACCTAAATCTTCTAAACCCCTCTTCCTTCCTACTATATTAACTTGTGGAGTGCCATTTTGCTCAGTTTTCATTCACTTATCTTTTGGCTTGAGTGTGACTGTGCATTACTTGTTCATGTAACTTCAGGGAAGTGTTGCTAGGGGGTGTCTGAAGATATTTCGGTTTAACTTGTGCTTTCCCTCCCGTTCGTTGAATTGCTAGAGTGCCATTTGTAGTTGGTTTTCACTGTGCTGTTTTGCTCAGTTTTCACTTTACCGCAAACTTGTCTACAATTGAATAGGGAGTTGTATATGCTTTTCCTTGACTAAACTTAACTTACTTTATCAACTGTGATCTATGTGTTGGAACTAGATGTGTATAGAATAAATATATTCTCTTTTTGATACAAAGCTTTGGTCAGTGTTTCCTTGCTCCATAGTACTGTACTGCCTATTGTGTAAACCCTGAATACTGCTCATCTCCCTCTTCAGATAAGTATGACTGCTCAGCCACAGCTACCAACTAAATCTTTGTGGTACAGACTGATACCAAAGGGGATTTATTGCTCTCAGCTGTAGTCCTAATCTGGTGTACTGCTCCCTAAGGGAACTGCATTGGATTCTGCCCAAGACTGGTGTACAGCGGTGAGGATAAAAGTATTAGATTTACATTTTAGTGTGCTACTAGTACCTTGGTGCAACTAACCACAAGGTTAACAATCACAAAAAGTTATTTTAACAAAGTCAAGTATGGAAAGTTATAGTCAGGAGACCCTCCTTGCAAAAACTGCTGATTATCTTAAAGATTTGTGCAGACAGAAAGGTCTCCCTGTCAAAGGCAAGAAAACAGAAATGATTGATAGACTGTTAGAGAAACAAAGTCTGGATAGTGGTGCTGTAGACCCTAAAACTCCAGCAAATGTGGCAAACAGTAATGAGGATAATGTTGAAAATGTTATTGTTGAGTCAGATGAGGAAGAGGAGGATAACAATGTCACCCCCTCTGGTCCTCTGCCTGCTCAACGACCTCAACCTGTAGCTACTGGACCCTTACCAGGTCCCACATTAAGTCCTGAATTTATATCCCTAGAAAAAATGAGACTTGAACTTGAATACAAAAGAATTAGTGCCCAAACTGAACAGAGACATCAAGAACTAAGGCTCAAAGAAATGGAGCTCAACCATGAGCTTGAGATGAAGAAATTGTCTTTGGAAAATGCTTCTCTCCCCGAATCCTCTAGATCGTCCAGTCCAAAAAGACCTTGGATGCCTAAAGAGATTGTGGGTATGTATGAACCTAAGTTGGATGTATTAGATTGGCTTGTTATGTTTGAATACAATCATGGGCTCCAGGATATCACAGGGAATCAGTTGATGCCCTGGTTATTCTCTAGGCTCCCTCCTGTTGCACCTGATGTGGTAATGGAGTTGGGGTAGGTGGATAGGATGGATTATGAATGTGTAAAGCTAGTTCTGATAGCTATATTTGGGAAGACTCCTTCCCAGTACCTTAAGAGGTTTAGGACCCTCAAAAAGCATGATAGTACCCTTTGGGCAACTTGGGTGAATGAATGTTTGAAGAACTTAGAGGGATGGATTAAGGGTTATAGAGTTAACACTTATGAAGGATTGTGAAATCCTGTTATGATGGAGTCTATCTATTATGCCTGCTCTCCTGAGGTCAGACAGCACTTGGCTGATTCAAAGGAAATGGATCCTAGAAAGTTAGGCAAGGTTGTGGGTTGCCAGCAGGGCTACTCACAAGGATTCAGGAGTCACTCAGAAAAAGGATGAGGGAAGGCAGCCACCAAAGGAGACCCAAGAGAATTCTAGTACTTCCCATTCCAAAGAGGGCCAACAACAACAAAATAACCAGGGTAAGCCCCAAGGGAAACCAAATAGGGCTAGTGAGTCCTCTGGTGTTCAACCAGAGAGAGGCCAGTAGAAACCCCCATTCCAGAGAGCATTTGGAACATGCTATGTGTGTGGGTCAACTGACCATATCAAAGGAGATCCCAGGTGTAAGAGTAAAGCTGCAGGGATCAGCACAGTTTCCTTAGCCTTCACTCCTGAGGAGAAAGTACAAATGGCTAGTGCTCACTTTGAATTTTTTGCTGAAGAACCCTTAAGTCTTCAAGCAAATGTATCCTTAGAGTCCATGGGTCTGGTTAGCAAACAGAATAGGGGTGTGTATGACTCCCTTCCAGAAAACTCTAAAGTATATTAAATGGACAGTGTTCTTGTCAATGGCCAGGATACTCCTGCCAGGTGAGACACTGGGGCCAGCAGAACAGTAGTGGATGAAAGCTTTTTCAAGCCCGAGGATGTTGCTAAGGCACCCAAAGGTCCCACTAAATTTTCTGGAGGTCCTGTCCAGTTGGTTCCTATTTTACCAGCCCTCATTCAGTGTAATAACATGATAGTGAGGATTCCTGTCAGTGTTCAGACTGAGGTGCCTGGGAGAGTCCTTTGAGGAAAGATCTAAAAACACTAGGAGTAATATCCAGTGCCCCCAGGCCTCCGAGTATGGAGAAGCAGAACCAAACCAAATTGGCTAGAGAGGCCACCTTAAGGGACCACTCTAGTCCTGTGGGAACCTCTACAGAGAAGCCCATTACAAGCCCTGGTGTCAGTAAGTTGACCTCTAACCCAGGCAAATTTCAGGCTAGTATGTTAGGGAAATGGGAGCCCCAACCAAGCTCCATCGTTGTTCCCCCAGTTCTAGGGTCTCCGACTCGCCCTGCTTCGGAGGAAGAGGTGGATAGACCAACTGGACCCCTATCTAGGCCTAAGAGAACTGGTAATTCTCAGTGCTGGTGGAAAACCAGAAAAGAAAAGTCTAAGGCCAAAAACCTACAGACTGTTGGACCTTCTACTGAAGACTCCAACTCAAATACTAGTATTAGGAGGGACACTTCCAAAGTAGGTAAGGTTAGATCTAAGAGGAATGGGAAGCAGGTACATTGCCTAACCCCAGCCCCTCCACCCAAGATACCTAAGACCCAACCTGCTCCCACAAGAGAGGTGGTGAGGAACCCTGGAAGCCCCTCTAGATCTAAGGGACTTCTTTATAAGGACCCCTTGAAAAAGCCTATCACAGATTCAGGAATTGTACCAACTTCTTAGGGAATGGTCAACCGGATCCTCTTTAGATGTAAAAAGAAAGATGTTTATCAAAGGGTTTGTAGGTCATATAGCTTACAAAGGAAAACCTTTGATTTTACCATTGAGCACAGGTCAGGATGTCACCACCAAAATGCTGATGGTCTCTCTAGGATGTTTATAACCGACTAGAGGTATGAGACTCATCCAGGAGTGGATTAAATCCTCCTGTCCCTTAGTTTGGGTGGGGGGCGAGCTGTTAGGGAGAATTCTCACTCATGGCTAATTTCCCTTACCTATAGAGTCCCCCAGCAGCTTTGCTGGATTTGAAGGGGTTATTTCTTTTTACCTGCTAAGAGTGAGACCTTTTTCCCACTCTTAGGCATTTTTGCTATGTGTGTTCTAGGCTGTTGTTGTGTTTAATGCCTATGGGATCTTTTCTCTCACCCATAGGAACCATCTTTATGCACATGTGTTACACAGCACACTCCGTGCAGTGACACAGGGGTGTCGTAGCGACCCCCAAACACAGACTCCATACCCTGGGACTGACTACTGTCTCCCAGGGCATGTAAAGTCCCCATTGACTTTACTGGTCAATCTCTATGAACTAAACCAATACAACCCATCTTAAAATGGAAATACTGGAAGGGGTTATTAGTTTTTCCCCTATGTTCATTTTCGAGAGGGTACCTTAAAGTCCCCCTCTACAAAGTTTCTGGCTGGTGGCAGTGGTTACTACCTTTTATATTCGACCGCGAATATTTCCCTATGGGATTTTCCCATTGTTCGAGGCTAACAATTTTACTGACAGCCTCTAACATACCGCCGGTTTATTTTATTATTAACTTTACTCCAGTAGGTTTTATTTGCCAGAACTTTGATATCATTTCTTTCTCGTGTCTTACTCTAAACTCCTAACCCAGGTCGGGGATCCTTTGTTCGCTCTTTTGGTGGGCTTCTGCCAAGAAGCCCTCCTTTCGGCGCCTCTGAGTCTGGGGTGGGTATGTTGTTTGGGAGGGGGAGTAGAACCCCGGGACAGAGTTGCCACAGCAACTCAGGTCGCACTCAAACCTGATAGGCTGGAGGGTCTCCCACCAAGAAGACCACTCCACTGTGTGAGTGACAGCTAGGATGTATGAATGGGTCTCTTTCTGCATAAAAGCAGGGTCCTGAGGACTGGAAGAGCAAGGCGTCGCCACTGGAACTACGGAACCGAAGGGGAGAGAAGCCACAGACATCTTCAGCATCTACACCAATGGTGAAGCCCTGCCGGATCGTCTCACCACTTTTCTTCCACACGACGAGGGGAGATCTTCAGTGAAAGAGCCTCCTTCCCTTGAGCTGGTGGGGTCAACCAGTTCACCTATCACTTCCTTGGACCTGCCTTGGTCGAATCGACCGTGCCCAGCACTTGGAGACCGGATAGCCAGGCAGCTATCGACCCGGACCGCGATTAAAAGGAGCGTACCTTTTAAACTTCGTTTGGCAGCACCGCGGCTGGTTTCATCCCTGAGTAGTGCAGTGACCCGAACCTTCCAACAGAGGAAGAGAGCCTCTCTTCCTCTGTTGGACCCCTCGACCTGCAGGAACTACCAGGAACAACCGCCACCGCAGGAGCCACTTCTACATGCTTAAGGTACATTGTTCCGCCAGGCCGCCCTTTCTCCGTAGTATCCCTAAAGGTGTTTTAAATCCTTTAACTACTTGTGGGGTCAGCAGCCCTCTCTCTTAACATTGTCTTTCGCCTCGCATCTACCTCTTCAATATTTTTCTGCTAACGACTTGACTGCAGCTACAAGAACATTTTTGCTCCTAAGCTCTTGGTCCTGTACCACTGACTCTGGCTCAGGCCTATTGACTCTGGCTGATTTGTTAGATCTGCTCTCACTAGATTGGTTTTCAATGAGAAATGTGTTGATGCACCTAAATCTTCTAAACCCCTCTTCCTTCCTACTGTTTTAACTTGTGGAGTGCCATTTTGCTCAGTTTTCATTCACTTATCTTTTGGCTAAATTGTGGCTGTGCATTACTTGTTCACGAAACCTCAGGGAAGTGTTGCTAGGGGGTGTCTGAAGATATTTTGGTTTAACTTGTGCTTTCCCTCCCATTCGTTGAATTGCTAGAGTGCCATTTGTAGTTGGTTTTCACTGTGCCGTTTTGCTCAGTTTTCACTTTACCGCAAATTTGTCTACATTTGAATAGGGAGTTGTATATGCTTTTCCTTGACTAAACTTAATTTACTTTATGAACTGTGATCTATGTGTTGGAACTAGATGTGTCTAGAATAAATATATTCTCTTTTTGATACAAAGCTTTGGTCAGTGTTCCTTGCTCCATAGTACTGTACTGCCTATTGTGTAAACCCTGAATACTGCTCATCTCCCTCTTGAGATAAGTCTGACTGCTCAGCCACAGCTACCAACTAAATCTTTGTGGTACAGACTGATACCAAAGGGGATTTATTGCTCTGACCTGTAGTCGTAATCTGGTGTAGTGCTCCCTAAGGGAACTGCACTGGATTCTGCCTAACAGTGTGTTTACCCCACTGTTGAATATCAATGTGTCCATGAGGACATGATGTGTGGGGTCACTTGTGTCATGATCTCTGCTTCCAAAAGATCAGGACTTGCCCGACTCCCTTGGAAGCAGACCCATAACCCCGGTTCCGAGTGCCAGCCAGTCCCAATTGGGACCTTTTGGACCCTGTCCTGGCGCCAGTGGCACCAGGCTCATAAAGATGCCCAAGTCCCAGCGCTGGAAGCGCCGGGCTCATAATGCTTGGGTGGACTTACCTGCAGCAGACCATGCTGCTTACTTACCTGCCAGTTGAACCCCTGATCCTCTTCTGTTTGGGACTACTTTTCCTGTTGGGTGGGGCAGGAGCCACTCCCTAGGTTCAGAACACTGGAACTCTTCTGGAAAGCAGGAACTCTTTTCTTACCGAGGCGTGGCTGTGGAAGGAGACACCTAAGCACTACAGGAGGCTATTTAAACCACACCGGATGGATGAATCTTGCTTTGTGTTATTCTGCATTCTCTGCAGCAGAACGCTCATCGTGTCTTCTGCTTCTGATCCTGGGTCTAAGGGAACAATGGCTTACCATCCTGGAATCCAGTCTTCAGCAGCACCTGTAAAGACAAAGAAAGAACAGGTTAGCACTACGGTCTTCAGTGGCAGCGCATCTCTTACCTGGTCCATCGGCTGTCACCAACGCCTCGCGCTGCATTCTGGCATCTGAAAGACAAAGGCTTACCTACTCTTCGCATGCTCCGGAGGTCTTCGCACTGCATTCCGGCATCTGAAAGACAAAAGCTTACCAGCTCTTCGCACGCTCCGGAGGCCTTCGGCGCTGCATCCCGCATCTGAAAGACAAAAGAAGGTGCGTTTAAAGACATTGGGCAACTTTATTACTCACGTGCCATTACTCCTTCCCACGCCGAATCCAGTGGGTATTCCAGCACCCTTTAGCTTCTCTAAAGCTCCGAACTTGTACCTGCAAGATAAAAGGGACAGTTAGTGCGCATCGTGAAGCAGGCTACAAGCGCTTACTTACGTGCTTCCA
This sequence comes from Ambystoma mexicanum, assembly GCF_040938575.1. Classification (NCBI taxonomy): domain Eukaryota; kingdom Metazoa; phylum Chordata; class Amphibia; order Caudata; family Ambystomatidae; genus Ambystoma; species Ambystoma mexicanum. Next base: position 676,086,307 of record NC_090924.1, on the reverse strand, counting down.
GGCGCTTCTATTCCTCACGCGGGTTCGATCCTCAACTCTCATCAGCCCGCCATCCGCCATTGCCGGAACCCTGCAAAACAAGAGATATCATTACAAAAGACTTTTAAGACATTTGAAGTGCCCAGAACTTACCGTTCGTGCAGTTAACGACGGACAGCAGTCCTCTGAGGTCAAGAGGCCTGCACCCTTATCCAGTGAAGAAACTGGTTACGGCACGCTGCCCCGAGGCAGATGGAGAGCTCGGCGTTCACTTACCTAAGGTGAGGGCGTTAACCTTTGGGGTTCTACAGGAGAAGAGAAAGGGAAGAGGAGAGAGACACCCAATAACCCCAGTTCATTAATCCCATATTTTCTATCTGCAGACATCTTACTCTTCGAGTTAGACATACAGTGCACAGAGGTCCAGCCCAAAGAGCCAACCGTGTGTTACACATCACCTTTGAAGATACGGCATTCACCCAGTCAAGACCGGCGCCTCTGCGGGAATCAGGTGAGCGTTACACTTGTCAGCAAATGCCATGCATCTGTTACTTACTGAGCAAAGTTTGTGAATGCACAATGTCTGATGGTGCGTGTCCTGCCATTTGTTGTTAGAGAGCACCTTGAAGCATATGTGCATTGTTGTTGTTGAATCAATACGTCTTTCTCTGTACATGGCAGGTGATGATGCACCAGATGCAGAGGAGGAGGAAGAGTTATTAGTGCGTTAGACCACCAGTGGGAGATGTGGTGTGGTAGGCTGTGTGAACCCACTGGTGCTCCAGACCCTCCTGAGTCATGCTGCAGACTCTCTGGACTCTTCTGACTCATCTGCCTTTGATGCTGAACCTGATGTGCATACCTCAAAGAGGGCAAAGGTGAGTTGCCCAATGGGCGGATCAGATGGAACTGTGAGTCTATGGTGGGGCAGCTGACTTCACAAGGCCAGTCAGTGGTTGTCCCCCCAGTGTGTGGTGGTGATGGCTGCAGGGCCAGCCATCCATGATTTGGCTTCAGGTCCTGGGGCTGATGTCCAAGGGAGGGTTCCAGACCTGCAGCCAACACCAGGGGCACACAAAAACGGGCATGGTCCCTTGCATCTGGCCGCCGTGGGCCCTGCACATGTGGGGAACTTGTGCAGGCTGGGGAGACAGAGTGGGAGCAGCAGATGTTGTGTTCCGCCCTCCGACATGGGAATGTGTTGGACAAGGTATCTGAGGCGATGGATAAGATGGCCAAGTCCATGACCCTGTCAGCTGCAGGTCATGCGTTCCTCATGCCGTTCCCACAGGTTGCACATGGAGGCGAACATTAAGGGAGAACGGGGTGATCTTCAGGCACACAGTGAAGCCCTGAGGCATGAAATATTCACCATGAGAACTGCTATCCATGAAGAACTACTCTCAGCCACTAAGACACTGATCCATGAGGAGATGGATGCCTTGAGGTAGACACTCTCCGGGCAACTCAATGCATCATGGGTGAGCGTGCATACAGACTATGCAGTCATCCTTGAGGAAATGCATAGAGACCTCACCAACCTCATTGTGCTAGTGCATTCTACCGTGTTACAACTGGCCATGGCCAGTGAAGACCAGGCCTCGGCATTGCGTGGTGTGACTCCAACAGCACATTCTCCTGCAGATCAACCGCAGGATGGGGGTCCAAGCACATACCAGCCTCCTTGCCCACCGTTGCCGTGAGATCCATGAGCCCATGGATTTTTTTTCTTTTTGTCTAATTTCTGGTCCACTCATGTGGGCATTGATATGCACCTTACCCCTCCCCCTCCAGGGTGGAGCACCCATCCCCTCCACCCCTGGTCCAATCTTTTTTTAAATTTGTTGTGCATGGCCAGAGCTTTTTTGTGTTGGTTCCTCTTTATTCCCCCTTGGATACTTTTTAGTGTTTTTTTCTATTCCCCTGGCCCAGATGTTGGCATGTGTTTTTGTTTTGCCCTTACCAATTTGGATGTTTTTTAGTTTTGGCTCCCTTGAGATATGCAGTTGCACTCTCAAGGGCATGATGAATGCAGTTGTGGACAAGCAGCCATGCGCAGTGACATCAACTGTCAGGGTTGCATCGTGGTCAATAGGAGGGCATGTGCAGGTAACATTGGGTGGAGTGAATCTTAACGCATGTGTGCTGCATGCATGGTTGTGAAATATGGCTTTTGTAATGCATTGGCCCATGTTTTTGCAGTGCTACAGAATCCAGCAGTGACATCTCTCCATGGGAGGTCCACCCTGCACACTTTCACATCCCTAGTCCCCATGCCCTCTGCCAGGATCTGGCCCTCCTCTCACGCATTTGGAGGTACAGTTCCTGGTGGAGGTGATGAAGGAATCACATCATGCCAGCTCAGTCAGCAGGTAAGCATGTGCACTGTCTTGCAAGTTGTGTCAGTGTTATTGGTCACCATCGTATTTGCATGCAGTACACATCTCTTTACATACTGGTGGGTTAACCTTGTGTCTTTGGGAATGTCTGGGCAGATGTGTGTCTGTACACATACATGTGGGAGTATGTTGAGTTACACTTCGATGCATGTGCATTGTTTGTGTGGATGCACTTAGATAAGTGACGCCATGCTTGGAAGTGAATGGACAGCACTATACACACTTTACCCATTGGCAGTGTTTAATTCAGTCGGAATGTACGTACTGACTGATGGCATGCATTCACTGTGCATCTGCATAACCAACCGTGATAATGTGTCCTTAATGCCACCCTTCCATTCCCCCTGCCCCCATGTTTCCTACCATGCCCTGCAGGTGTACTCCCTGTGCACACTTCTCTTTGACCTGTAACACTTCACAATCCACTCCCTTCTACACTTACATGACCTGCCCAGACATACCATGCACACTTCCTGGGACAGTCTCAATAAGGGTGTGTGGTGTGTTGAGGGGTGAGGGAACAGCTGCATGTTGTCCATAGGTCCATTTGCAGTGTTTTAGTACTGAGGTGTATGTTGGTTGGTGTAAGGTCTGGGTATATGGTTGGAGTGCCTTCTTTGTAGGGGTGTAGCGTACATGAATCTTTTTGTGATTTGCATGCCATGATGACTGTTGCCAGTGTTTCTTCTGATGTAGAGCTGATGATTGACCTTTCACATGTCCCCATTCTTTGCCAGTCTGCCCTTCACCGTCATCCACTTTTTTCCTTCATGGACCGCTACAATTGGTTTTTGTCTATCTATGTTCCTTCCGTGCTCTCTGACCAGGATGCTACTTAAAGAAGTGTTCATGTCTTCATCTTCTTGCCTAGGGTGGATTGTCTATGCCCTCACACACTGTGAAGTCAGACATGTCCGTCCTCATCTCCGCTCCAGGCAGTGTCCTCCTTGCAATGTTTTTCCTGTACCTCTCTCTCACTCTCTCCCGCTCCACTCCACTGCTCGTCAATCGTCATTATGTTTCCGGTCTCCCTCTTGCACTCTGTGATCCTTGTACACTGGGTGGTGCATGGCTATTTTCGTGTTCCCTACATGAGTTGTCACGGATGGCCAGTATTTTGAAGTTGTTGCAATGCATGTCTTTACGATTTGGAAATGTATTTGCAGGTGGGATGCAGTGGATACAAGCCAGGTGGATAAAATGTGCAGGTAAGTGAAGGGCACTCAGGGTGTGACTTGTATTGTGTTTTGAGTCATGGAGTCTGGCCCTGTGTGGGGGCGCTTTTATTTTACTTGTTTTTGGATGAACGGGTCCAGCTTCGTGGGTGCATGTGACACATGGTGTTGTTAGGCTGGTTGTTCTATGCATTTTCTTTTCTCCAGATAATCATGGTGGCACTGGTTGAGGGATCCTAGTTGGGGGTGGCTAGCACTGTAGCGCCTTAGTTGGAGAGTTGTCATGAGGGTGGCTGCCCTGGCTGTTTGTGTGCTGTGCACATCTTTAAGGTGGTGGTGGGGAGTATTTCTATGCACTTTACACATGTGTCGTGGCTGTCACATGGCTTCCCGTACAAAGATTTCTGAATAGTAATTCCTACCCACACAGGCAGTCCAATCTTGCTACTTCTTCTCCTTCTGGGGGTGCTGTCCAAAGACAAATCCACACACACCAGCATGCTGCACATTGTTTGGATGCAATGTACCCCACAGACACCAGGCACACATGATTGCCCATTCTTTTTTGATTGCCATGGTGTCCATGTACCATGCAGGGTGCACCGTCACTTATTATGAGGCATATTGACAGCTGCTGAGTGCATTTCAATGCTAACTTCAGTTCAATTAACATTTCATCCAATTCAATCCATTACTGCCTTCCCTTGCACTTTCCTGTTGCATGCTCCCTTTTGTGTGTGGGTGTCCTTGGCCTCTGTTTATCATTTCTTTCTCATGTCTGCTTGTGTGTTTCATTCCAGTTGCATCGGTGACCTACCTTGCATTCTGACAGCTGCCTTTGTGAAGTGCTGCCTTCTGCAAGATCCTGTCTTCTGTGCAATTGGTGAGAATTTTTGATCACTTCTTCTTAGGCTCAGCATCATCGGCTCCCCTGCCAGTGTTTACTGCATTGTCACACTGCCACGTTGATGAGGAGATGGCATAGCCTGGCATTGAGAATACTATGAAGGTGCTGATGGGTTTCCATCCTCTCTTTATCTCCTTTTAGGGGTCCTCTCAGTGTCATGCTAACTGTGGCTAGATGCCTTTGTTGGGAAGGTATCATCAGCAGGATGATGGATAAGTGTGATATGGTCATTCACTGCGTGGCACTGAGGGGGGCGGCAGTGTAGGGGTTGTGGGTGGGTAAGGTGTCACTGTGTGTTCATGTTGCATTGGCGTGAGGTGGGCGGATGTGGCTGCATATGTGACAGGGCACATGGTGATGGGTGGTTGGTGAGTTATTGTATGCATTTGTAGCATGCCACTCAGGGAGGCACATGTTGTTGTATGTTTGGGTGCATGGATGTGTTGCTGGCACTCACATTGATTTGTATTTCTCTACAGATGATTTTGGCATGGAATGACGGATGCAGGAATTGTGGAGGGAGTAGCGGCTCTATGCATGCATGGGAGACAGCATGAGTGTTTGGTGGTTTCCAGGCCGACAGAGGGGTAGTTTGTCGGACTGGATGGTCCTGATGATACAGGCTCAAATGGGGATGTGCATTTCTCTTGCAGTGCACTGTTTTATAATGTTTCAACATGACTGCTTTGATGTGACTGTGTATTGTGAGCATAGTGGTTGTCAGGGAATGGTTTGGCCACTGAACCTGTTTCTTTTTGTGTAACACGCATTGTGGGTATAGGGCTGTCCTCGCATGAGTTTGTTAGCATCAAATTTGAAATATGCCTTCCTACTTGTGGTCTCATGTGTGTGGTTTGGTGTCTACATGCAGTCCAGTTGTTGTTGTACATGTGACAGCGCTCTGGTACCATGTTCCTTGTGCTGTGTGCTTTTGGGTGTACTATATAGACACTGTTGTGTCAAGTTAATATGCCTGTGTTGTTCATTTGTGCACTGCCATGCAGATTAGGGCCATGAGTCACAGGCTGTTTTCATGTGTGACTGCACCATTATTTGACGCTCCTGTGAATGTGGCCCTTCGGGTGTGTCAAACACTTTTGCTCGCTTACAAATTGGCTCTTATTCTGTTGTTTTGATTTGGGGTGCAATGTAACACTATTCCCAGTATATATGTCACATGTTTAATCTTGCACCCTTGCTTTCACACTCACAGCAACATGGATATGTTTGTGCCTGTAGTGCACATAATCCCACAGGTCTTGACTCCGATTTTTGGTTTGCTTCTAGGAATTAGCGGAATTGTTGATTTTGGTGTCCATGAATGGCGAGGAGCTCACATTTGATTGTTGCCTAGTTCATGCATTGTTCTGTAACATCATATTTGTACTTGTTCATATATGTTTGCAATCTGTACAGTTGTTGATCCTCCAGAATGATTCCTTTTTTTCTATATTGCCATTTGGTTTAAAACAATAACGTAAGGATGAGGCAGGAGGGCCGGGATTTGAAAAATAAACAGCCTTTTATTCAGGTGTACAAAGAGGGAGGAAAAAATAAATAAAATAAACAATTTCAATTCAGTCTTCTGCTCCTTCCTTGGTAGGGATGGACCTGTTGTCTTCTTAGGTTAATCGTCATAGGCCCAGAGCGTCTCCGGTGTGGCTCTCTCTCTCTCAGCTCGGATGTTCTGAAAGAAATCAGATGGAACACACTCAGTCCGTTGTTAGTTTCTTCCTTAAATAGGGGACAGAGGGCTTTGACCAATCAGAATGGGCTTGGTGGTTGGTTAAGTCTATAAATGTCCCCAGAAGCCCCGCTCCCTTCCTCTCTGTACATAGGTTTCCAAGATGTATCCTTCCCCGTTCTGGGTCCCCTTCCATGTGCTGCTGCCGACCTGACTATCAAGTGAGTTTATTGTTTGTAGGTATGAGCGGGTAGCGGGTATTATTAAGTCTGTGTTGTTTTTGTCTTGCTCAGCGTCCGTTCCTGGTTGTTTGTTACTGTTAATGAATGGACGCCAGAGACGCTGTTCATTTTCCTTGTGGTTTTGTTTTCCCGTTTCTGCCTCCTCAACCCCCTCCCATCTGTGTTCGAGCTTCGTGAGCTCCGTTTGTATTTTCCCCTTTTCTTTACGTTAGTCATTTGATACAGCCCCGCAGAGGTTCCATTTAGATGCCATCCCGCCTCGCGGCCGGAATTTAATTCAGTCCCGACAGGGGCCCCTTTAGATGGCGTCCCACCTCGAGGCCGGCATGTAAATCCTTCCCAGCAGGGGTCCCATTTAGATGCCGCCCCACCTCGCGGCCGGCACTTAATTCAGCCCTGGCAGGGGTCTCAGCCCCGGCAGGGGTCTCATTGAGATGCCTTCCCGTCTCCACATCCCCGTGTTCGCAAACCCTCCCCGAAGGATCGAGCCGTTCGGGTCGATCAACACTCCTGGACAAGTAGTCTGGCATCACCTGGAAGGCTGCTGGTTTGTGTATGGTTTTGAAACAAAAAGCCTGTAGGGTAAGAAACCATTGCAGAATTCGCTGGTTGGAATCTTTTTGAATGACAAGCCACTGTAAAGGGGCATGGTCCGTGAATACCGTAAATATCCGCCCCAAGAGGTAATATATCAGGGTTTCCACTGCCCATTTAATAGCAAGGCACTCTTTTTCAATTGTCGAATAAGCTTCTTCATGTGCCAAGAGTTCTCGACTTATAAAAGCAACAGGGTATAAGTTCTCCTAAACCCCCTGTGACAGCACTGCACCTAGCCCAGAACCGGAGGCATCCGTCTGTAAAAAGAACTCCTCCTTGAAATTGGGACACCGTACAACCGGAAGTGCTGAAATGGCTTTCTTTAACTGATGGAATGCTTGAAGAGCCCCAGGGTCGGAGTGTATATCTTGGTTGTAGGTAGATTTCAGGGCCTCAGTCAATGGAGCTGCTACGGAAGAGAACAAAGGGATGAATCTCCTGTAGTAACCCACAAACCCCAAAAAGGCTCTGATTTGTTTGCGGATACTCGGCATAGGAAGCCGTAGTATGGCATCCACTTTGTCCAACTGAGGTCTGATTTTCCCTCTTCCAACCAGATATCCTAAATATCGGGTCTGTTGTGCTCCTATTGTTGTCTTCTTTGGGTTGATTTTTAAACCGGCTTTGTCTAGTTCGGTTATAACTTTCTGCAGATGGATGAGATGGTTGCTCCAACAGTTGCTAAACACTATTATCTCATCCAAATAAGCCGAAGAATATTCACCATGAGGAGCTAGTATCCGATTCATTAGTGATTGGAAAGTAGCTGGGGCTCCATGTAGGCCGAAAGGTAAGACCGTGAACGGATATAATCCGTATGGTGTCACGAAGGCTGTCTTGACCTTGTCCTCTTGTCTTAAAGGAATTTGCCAGTAACCTTTAGTAAGGTCTATGGCTGTTAAATATTGAGCTGCCCCTAGCCTCTCCAATAATTCATCTATGCGAGGCATAGGATAGGCTTGGTAAATTGAAATACTGTTTAGTTTCCTGTAATCCATACAAAACCGTGTAGAACCGTCCGGTTTTGGCACTAGCACGATTGGGGATGACCAATGGCTTGTAGATCGTTCGATGACTGCCAGTTTCAACATTTCTTCTACTTCATGCTGTACTGCAGCTCTTTTGCTTTCAGGCAACCTGTATGGTCTTAGTCTAACAAACTGATTCGGAACGGTCTCTATTTTGTGTTCCACAAGGTTGGTTCTGCCAGGTAAGAAATAAAATACATTCTGTAAAGGGGTAAGGAATTCCGACAGTTATGTCTTCTTCTCTGTTGTTAACTCCGACCCCCATTGAACCGACTGAAGTGCGGTCGGCTCTGTCTCTTCTTGGATAGCAGATATGTTCATGGCCTGGACTACCATGGGCTCTTTCCACTCCTTTAATAGGTTTATGTGATAGTTCTTGGTCTTTTCCTTTCTGTCTAGTTGTTCTGCTAAGTAGTTGACGGGCCCTAATACATCCAAAACCTTATATGGGCCTGTCCATTGTGCCAACATCTTGTTGTAGGTGGTAGGCAACAACACCAATACCTTGTCCCCTTTTCAGAAGGACTGTACCCGGGAGTTACGTTTGTAATATTTCTCTTGGGTTGTCTGGGCTCTGCCTAGGTTCTCTTGTGCCACTTCTCTCAATGTTGTTGGGTTTTCTCGTAATTCTATAACATAGTCAGTCAGTTGGTTTTCCTCTTCCTGGTCTTCCCATTCACTTTTTGCGATGTCCAGGGCTGTTCTAGGTTTGTGTCCAAATAACAGCTCAAACGGAGAGAATCCCGTGGATGACTGAGGGGTATCTCGCAATACCATAAGGACCCATGGTAATGCTCTGTCCCAGTTGGCTCCTGATGGTTCAGTGACTTTTTTTAACATTTGCTTAATGGTCTTATTATACCTTTCCACAAGGCCATCTGTTTGCGGATGATAAACTGACGTTCGAAGTTGCCTAATCTTTAGTTGTTGGCATACCTTCTGCATGACCCTGGATACAAAATTCCTTCCCTGGTCTGTGATTATTTCGGCTGGTAAACCTACCCGGGCAAAGAAAGGTACCAAGAGGTTACATACATTAGTCGCACTGGTACCCCTCATGGGGAAGGCTTCAGGGTATCTGGTGGCATAGTCCACAATAACCAGGATGTACTGTTGGCCGTGACTGTTAGGTTCCAGTGGACCCACGATATCCATCCCAACTCGGTAAAAGGGTGCTTTTATCAGAGGCATTGGTTGTAATGGAGCCTAAGGGGCTATTCGGGGATTTGTCTTCTGACATACCACACACTCTTCACAGTATCGACCCACATCTCGATACACCCCTGGCCAATAAAACCTTTTAAGCACTTTCGCTTGGGTTTTTTCCCTGGCCAGATGACCCCCAGTGGTGTCGTCGTGTGCTAGTTTTATCACAGTCATTCTGAAACTTAGGGGTACTAACAATTGTTCTACCTCTGCTGTTGTTTGACCCTTTTTCACTCGATACAGAAGGCCCTTTGATGATTTGAACCATGGATAGGTTGATCCTTTCTCGGGAAAAACAATGGACTATTCCCATGCCATTTTCAGGGTAGGGTCCATCCTCAGTTCATTGCGATATGTAGGGTGCTTAGCCTCTGGTAACCAGTCTATCAAGCCTGTAAATTTGTTCCCGTCAGTCCACTCCCTTTTTCCTTTTCTGACTTCACTCCTGCTTTTCTTGTGTGATTTTAGGGGCGTACTCCCTAAATCTACTTGGGAGAATGTGGTGGTTTGTAGTCATTCAGCCTCTTTTACACACTCTTTAAATGACGGCAGATCTGTCCCTAATAACACCGGTGTTGGTAAGTGTGGCATGATGGCTACCTTCATCTTAGATTCAACCCCTTTAACTTCCTTTGCGGGGTATGTCTTAGTATCACCATGTACACATTTTACAGGTATCGGAGCCATCGTCCCACCCCTATTCCCACTTACTTCCAGTCTGACGGTTCCATCCGTGGTGTTCTGGGCCTGGTGAGATTGTACTTGGATTGCTTGTTGAAGTTGCTGTTGTCCTTCAGCGAGGGCTTTTATAATGGCCTCCATTTGCGTGTTGCCTTATCCCACCTTTTCCACCAAATTTGTAAGGATGAGGCAGGAGGGCTGGGATTTGAAAAATAAACAGCCTTTTATTCAGGTGTACAAAGAGGGAGGAAAACATTTTTTTTAACAAAACAATTTCAATTCAGTCTTCTGCTCCTTCCTTGGTAGGAATGCACCTGTTGTCTTCTTAGGTTAATCCTCATAGGCCCAGAGCGTCTCTGGTGTGCCTCTCTCTCTCTCAGCTCAGATGTTCTGAAAGAAATCAGATGGAACACACTCAGTCCGTTGTTAGTTTCTTCCTTAAATAGGGGACAGAGGGATTTGACCAATCAAAATGGGCTTGGTGGTTAAGTCTATAAATATCCCCAGAAGCCCCGCCCCCTTCCTCTATGTACGAAGGTTGCCAAAATGTCTCCTTCGTCGTTCTGGGTATTTTCCCCTTCCATGGGCTGCTGCCGACCTGACTATCAGGTGAGTTTATTGTTTGTAGGTATGAGCGGGGAGCGGGTATTATTAAGTCTGTGTCGTTTTTGTCTTGCTCAGCATCCGTTCCTGGCTGTTCGTTACTGTTAATGAATGGACGCCAGAGACGCAGTTCATTTTTCTTGTGGTTTTGTTTTCCCGTTTCTGCCTCCTCAACCCCCTCCCATCTGTGTTCGAGCTTCGTGAGCTCCGTTAGTATTTTCCCCTTTTCTTTATGTTTGTCATTTGATGCAGCCCCGGCAGAGGTCCCATTTAGATGCCGTCTCGCCTTGTGGCCGGCATTTAATTCAGTCCCGGCAAAGGTCCCCTTTAGATGGCATCCCGCCTCGAGGCTGGCAAGTAATTCGTTCCCGGCAGGGGTCCCATTTAGATGCCGCCCCACCTCAGGCCGGCACTTAATTCAGCCCTGGCAGGGGTCTCATTGAGATGCCTTCCTGTCTCCACATCCCCATGTTGACAAATAAAAACCTTTTTACCTTTATACAATCCAATTTTTCTTACAATTCCCATTTATCCTTAACTTCTACTTCATCCTTTTACTCTTATCCCTCCCCACATGGAAACATTTACATACACGTACATATTTACATAAAATTCAATGCAGAATAAGAAATCAACCATCTATCAACATTTCATCGAACCCATTATTTTCTATCAAATCTCCCTCGCTCTTTTGCTTTAAATGAAATCATTAGAGTCAAATATTTCTTTTAAAAATCTTATCAGGGATTCCAAGATGGCCACTGCACCCTAAAGACGTGCGTGTGGGGCGCTCCGACGAGTCCTGTTTATTTAATGGCATATGGCATAAATCCGTATTTACAAGTAAGCAGCCTGCCCCACAACTCTTGCATGCATTCTGGAGCCAAAGGGAATGTGGAGAAGCTGAATATGGTCCCCAGCCTTCCACCTGTTCGTGTGACCAACTATATTATATTTCGAGTGCGGCTCGGTGGATTTGGCCCAGCTGATTACGGCTCAGCAGGCAGACCGAGGCACAGGAAAGATCTCGCCATCTCACCGGGAAACTTCACATTGGCATTCAGCGCTCGGGTGAGTGGCCATGGGCCGGAGGACGGGTGCGGGCAGACTGGAGTATTTACGCCCCAGGAGCAGGGCCAGGAGGCTCGAGGATCAGCACAGCTCCGAAAGGCAAAGCTGCAGCGGCCCCTGTTAGAACAGGGCACAGCACAAGGTTTATCACCCTCACTCTTCTGTGGTAAGGCATAGCCCTTGGAACTTCTGACCGGGGTGTTGTTCCTCCCTGATCACAAGGCACGCAAACAGAACATAACGGTACTGGAAACTGGGAGGAAGACATAGGGCCTATTCTGAGGTGGGAGCAAAGGGATACCGGGCACCGATAATGACACCGGTGCTGGTAATCCCTTTGCGCCCTATTCTGAGGTCCATTAGCGGGTCCCTCCCTTAACGCCTGGTTTTACCAGGCGTTATGGATGGGACCCGTTAAGGGATACCAGGGTCGATAACGGTACCGCAATTTGGGGGCTGAAATGGGAATGGGGAATGGCTTTTACAATGGGGACTTACCGGTCCCGCCAAGGTCGGACTGGACCGGTAAGTCCCCATTGAACGAGGGCGGACACGGTCCCTTTATTGGTGCTAGTCATGGCGCTAATAGCGCCATGACTAGCACCAACCTCGTAATGAGGCCCATAATCTTTATCAGGGGCTACAATACGGACATGTATAATAACTCAGTATCCTCCCACAGTGCTCTGTAATATCATACAACCCCGATTGAAGGCGGGGTAGTAAAAAATATTGTGGGACCCCAGAAATAGAGGGTGTATCCACTTTGGCTACCTCCTGCAAATGTCTATACAATACCAGGCGTCTGTCAGCAAATCTCAATGGGCCTCATTCCAAGTGCAGCGGTAAAGGGGTTAACGGCGCCGGTAAGGATGCCCGTGCCGTTAACCCCTTACCGCCGCATTCCGAGGTCCTTTAGCGGATCCCGCTAAGGTCGGCTGGTAAAACCAGCCGCCCTTAGCGCGAGCCGCTAAATGACCAGGGAGCTAATAACGGGCCCGTTATTAGCTCGCTCCCCATTCCCATTGAGCCCTAAGGGGGCTCAAATGGGAATAGGGATGGCTTCCCTGAATGGGGAAATACCGGGTCCTCCAAGGTTGGAATGACCCGGTAAGTCCCCATTCAGGGAACCCGGACCCGGTATGCAGTAAGGGGGTAGCCATGGTGCTAATAGCATCATGGCTACCTCCAACCTTGGAATGAGGCCCAATGTTATAAAGTAAACTAGCTTCCTGCCCTCTAGGTTAGAAGAGCTTCACCTGACGACATACTGTACATTGAGTCCATTTCTCTTCATATCTTATGCCGAGGGGGAAAAGAAGCCTCCCCAAGTGGGACCAACTAAAGAGGGGCCCCTAAATTAAACTCTCTACAGAAATTGTGGGCAATTGGCCAGACTCCATCCTTGACAGATAACACTTCAACACCTTCTTTGGAACCGGAGCCTGGCAGTCTTGACACAGAGACGGCGGCGTCGAAAGATGACTTTTCTGCAAGTTTCCAGGAGTTTCAAGACAAATTCATGGCATCTTTTTAGCAACAGTTCACCTCCTTCACCGCAGAAATTAGGCAGTCACTCTCGAATTTTGGCAAAGAGATTGCGTCACTTGAGGAACGTGTCTATCGCAATGAAAGGGCTATTCAGGAATTATCTGACATCGCCCTGGAGGAGCTCGCAACGCAGACACAAAACCTTGCGGTGCAGTGTGAGGATTTTGAAAACGGATAACAGCGCTCTAATATACGTATAAGGAATCTTCAGGAATCTATCACAGATGCGAATTTGAAAGAATCGGTACCCTATATCTTCACAGATCTAATTGCAGAAGAGTACACGCCAAAGGTTCTGTTGGATCGCCTCCACAGAACAGGCCCGAGAAGAACTAATCCAGAGGCCCGACCGCGGGATGTCCTGGCCGAATGCTCCTCTTATCCTCAAAAGGAGCTGATCCTCAAGAAAGCATGAGAAACATCAACAATCACCTATAACGGAACTGAGATCCAGTTATTTCAAGATCTGTTACAAATTACGCTCCAAAAAAGACATGAGATGCAGCTGGTGGTAAAAACGTTTCAATCAAGGGGAATCAAATACAGGCGGACATTTCCTTTTGGTTCATCTTTCACCATGCAGGGCAAACAACACAGGATAATCTCAATCATGGCTGTCAGCACGACATGTTTAAAGGACGGACATAAGGTTTACTTTGAACAAGGGACTCAGAGCACACCATCTTGGGATCGATCTGTTCAGGTAATGGATCTGCGTGTTCGGGGAGGAAAAATCTGCGATGGAAATGTTTGCATGGGAAATGAACACACCACAAATGTTCATACATTTCCCATGCGTACATCCAATACAAACCCAAACATACATACACCCCCAACCCCACCTACACCCACATCACACCCACAACACACCCCCACCCACAACATACCCCCACCACCCTACTTACCTTTCCTTCCTTCGCGTTGTGTCCCTGCAGCACCAGTTCCCTTTCACCTCTGTGATCGGGAACCGGCGCCACAGTGTCCTTTTCATTTTTTGTTATGTTGTTGGGCAGCTGCGGGGGTTTCCCCCGCAACTCCCCGCTCACTATACTGTCTAGTATAGTGAGCGAGGTGTTACGGGGGACACCGCCTGTATTGCTCTCCCCAGAGTGCACGGAAAAACATAAATCACCAATGCAATTACAGAGCAAATACTTTGAATGCAGACGGACGCAATAACTCACAACCACACACTCTTAGAAGATAATCAGCTGTTATACGGCTATTTATTCAAAGCTTAGAAGCAACCAATAATAACATAGAAATAACTCACAGAAGTAATATAGACATAAATCATAGAAGAAGCAAAGAATTCAAAAGGAAATACATCACCGTGAGCATAACAGGATTCCTCATCTCGCCCAGAAGCGGCTGGAAGACCCTGGGAACAGCCAGGCCGAGAGCACCATAGCTCACAGGAGTGCCGAACGTAAGCGCCCTTCTTCGGCTGAAGTCTCACCTGACCACCTCCGGGTTTCCGCATATATACACAATCCGCAAAGGGGTGGCAGTTCTCGAACCTTCTGGAAATGGCACTTGCGCAGTTGATGAGCAGCCGTCGGTTGCCAGCTGGGTCAATCGAGAGCTACCCTCAAGGAGCAGAGTGCCTCCTCTAAAAACATGCTCCACAGAGAACAGTAACAAACCATAACAAAGTTAGCTTTCCCAGCAGAAATGTCCTTCACCGCATACCAGGTTTGGAAAGCATGTTTTCCTCAGCACCATGAATCTAAAACTCAGCAAAATGTGTGCAGCTTTTCACTGCGGCATGAAGTAAATATCCATCATGGCTCCGAGCGCTCCCAGAATACACTGCACACCAGCGCCATTTTAGTTCAAGCATAACAATTCCACCCTTGGATATTTACCTTCCATAGCCCGGTGGCAAAGAAGCCAATCTCTGAAACCTATAAAACATTAAAACTAAATTGGGAATACATTGAATACAACAACAACAAGCTATTATGATAGACAATATAATAAAAATGCAAGCAAAAGCGTAACGTAGTGTACCCCCAATATCAGGTATCCATGAAAATAACCAATCCCACCAATTCCCAGCACGATCTTGAGACACTTGAGAAATGAGATTCCTCAAACCTCGAATATGACTTTCAATAGATCGTGAATGATCCCTTAAATTGAAACAACACATACCTTCAAATGCGTTACACCCTAAATTATGCTTTAGCAATAGATAATCAACAGCAGCTCTGTTCTGCAAATTTGCTTTTCTAATAACTTGACTATCAAGGAGTAATTCTTCTAATGCCTGAGAAGTATGATTAAGGCTTTTGACTACTAAACATGCTAATTTCATCAAAGATTTGTAACCTCCAGCAGCTAAACCCCAAACTCTCACTAATGAAAGGATTAATGCTAGAACCTCAGCTTCTGATAACAAGTGTACATGTGATTCACAATCAGGAGGTAGACCTACAGATTCGAAAGTTGACCTTTTACCTCGAGTTATCGCTGGGTGTAAAGGAAACATCATTAGCCCTAATCGAGATAAAGCACATGGACCTCCGTAAATGTTAGCTGGAATATAAGTATATGTGATGTTACCACATGAAAAGAGCCATCCAGTTGGAAGTTTCACATGATTCAAATGACTGGCAGCTATCACTGTATGATTACAAGACATAGGGCCTCATTACACGTTGTGTGGTAAATATCTCAAATTACCGGCATGGCGCTCTTAACGTGTCCACCCTCGCAAGAGGGCGCTAATAGCGTACCATTACGAGTACGCGGACACGAGCATAGCGCCATGCCGGTAATGACTCTACCCCCATGCCGCTAAGGACCCCAAAAAGTCACTTACCGACCTCAACGAAAGTGCACATAGCACCTCCGCCCTCACGCTGCATGCAAATAGCGGTCACCGCTATTAGCGGTGACCGTTAAATTGCGGAACCGGAAATAGCGTCATCGCACAGGAATGGGAAAGAGCACGGCGGCCATCTTTCAAAACACAATCCATTGCCATCCTCTGCCCCCTGGACCTGTTTGGTGTAGCTTACAGTTGCAAATCATCAGGGACACCCTCTACATGCCCAAGGCATTGAAAAAAACCACCGACCGGCAGCGGAAAGAAAAATTCACCTCAGAGGAGCTAATCATGCTGACCCAGACCCTGGCTGACAATGCCGCCGTTGTCTTTGCCAACGACATGCGGCGGGAGACACTTATTAAAAAAAAGGAAATCTGGGATGATGTTGCGGTGAAAGTTAGTGCAGTGGGCACCACCACCCACAATGTGCGTGAGTGCAGGAAAAGGTGGGACGACCTCAGACTCCGGGTGAGAAGCATCCTTGCTGAAAACCACAGAATAGCCACTGCAGGTGGATCCGGTTCACCCATCAAACTAAAGGAATGGGAGGAGACCTGTGCAAACCTAATCGGAGTGGAATCCATTGAGGGAGTCGGCACTAGGGAATGAATGACGTGGAAACCACTTCAGATGGAGGTGAGTGTACACATGACAGGATGCTATGTGAATGTACTGGTCCCCCCAAATGTGAGCCCAGAATCATCTCATGGATGGACAAACATCCACACATGCATCCATCCCTGCCCATGTCAGTGTCAGACCCAAACACACACACATGCACACATCACCAGAGACAAGTGCCAAACACAACCATGCATGGATGAGGCACTGAACTGACACATCACCTGCATCCCCAACAATGAAGTCCCAATGGCCACAACTGCATTATTGATGTATTCTGCATTAAGTACATAGAAACGTAACCAATGCCATCCCCCTTCTTGGCCCTGACAGGCTCACATACAGACAGTGAGGATGCCGGAAATGCATCCCAGGCACCCCCTGCAAGTAAGAGAACAAGGGCACAGGACTCTGAGGACACCCCCACGACATCAAGGGGCAAGGGGGGAAGGTTCCACATGATGAGTGTCAAGCATCGGAGGAGTGCCACTGCCAGGATAGAAGTAGCCACACCACCAACTACAGCCCCATCACAGGAGGTGAACCCACAACCACCAATCCCAGCTACGGAGGGCCCACCATCAGCTGCACCAAGCTTCGCAGGAGAGGCAGCAGCCACTGCCCCACTATCTGATGTTGAGGACACAACAGATGTCACAATGGAGATGCACACCCCAACCCCCCCTGGAACCCCTGAGCCATCATCACTCCAGACACCTGGGTCTGATGCCACTGGTGAGGACAACATTCTAGGTTCTATGACCCCCACGGTGGCTTCACCTGCTGACATGGAGGCATCAGAGGGCACAGCAGCCACTTCACCAGCACCCAGCACTGCCCTCGACCTGGCCACCATCAGCCAGCAGCAACAGGAACTAACTGTGCTGGTTGGCCAACATGTGGAGGAGGCTGCCCATCTCAGGGAGGAGATTGTGGAGACAGCAAGGCACTCCAGGGAGGGGATGGAGGCCTGTACAGACAAGCTGTGTGAGGAGATTTAGGGAGGTCATCACTCGAATAGTGGACACAATGGACCGCCACTTCACACCACCAGGACAGTCAGCCACGTCGTCATCCGCTGGTTCAACGCAGACAAGCCCCCTACGCCGCTCCACACGCACCACCAGGCACATGTCTAGCCAGCCTCCAAATGCTGCTGCAGACAATGGCCAATAGGGAGTTTATGGCGAAGCTTCTGCGTGCATGGCCGGGCGGAAACATAGTGGCAGACACATGAGGAACTGTTGTGGGGGGTGGAGGAAAGGGTGTTATGGGTCTGTTGTGGGGGGTCGGGGAAAGGGTGTTATGGGTCTGTTGTGGGGGGTGGGTGGAAGGGTGTTATGGGTTTGTTGTGGGGGGTGGGTGGAAGGGTGGTGGGATGTTTGGGGACATGCACTTTTTCATCTTTCCGTTACTTAATACACTGGTGTCTGATCAAAACATAGGCTTGGACATCTTCATTGTGTTTGTGTACTTTATTGGCGACAGGGTCCATTGCGTGCTTCCAAACATACACCAGTGCATTCATACCCATATCCATGTGACAGTAAAAAACCACGTTACTCAGAATATTTGGTTGATCAGATGTTGTCTCACAGCACGTCCCTCCTGACCATCCACTCTTGCATGTCCTGCATCCCCTTCACCTCCGTCCTCATCACCATCATCATCCCCATCAGGTGCTTCCATTTCAACGTCAGGGGGCAGTGGCACATTCCGTCTGATACACATATTGTGCAGCATGACACATGCCATGGTGATCTTGGCCACCTTCTCATGGCCATACAGGAGAGCGCCACCAGACCTGCTAATGTACCTAAACCGTGTCTTCAAAAGGCCAAAGGTCTGCTCAATCACGTTGCGTGTACAGGTATGTGCACGATTGTATTCCTCCTAGTGCCTGTTCTGTGGGTTCCGTACAGGGGTAAGGAGCCACCTCTTCAGGGGATAGCCAGCATCACCTGTATGGGGGACAAATGGGGACCTGTTACTGTTCAGCTCAAGTGCGGCCAGTTCATTTCAGGCTTTTTTTATTTGCATTGTGATTGAAGTGCACAATTAACAGCATACATGCAGACTGCCTGTGTGACTGGAATGTGCAAAGGTAAGGGCGACCCTGCAAGTACACATGCCCCATCAATGCCTACAACAGTAAATGACATGTCCTGGCTGAAGCCGTGTGTTAGGGGTTCCTTGGTCCTAGGAAGATTTGGTATCACACTGCTGGTGTACTGCCATTCCAACATTGATGTTGCCATGCTGAGAGGCATCACTTAAGTTGTGCTATAAGTGCGTGGTGTAATCCTATGGCTAGGGGTGATCCCTTTGCATGCATTCAAGGCCACAATGCATTATTGCTGTTGCGCTGCGCTCATTTTGTAGGTCTATTTTGGTGGCATGTATGAGATTTGTGTATTTTGAGGTGTGGAATGTTGTGCAATGTGGATGTGGATGGATGTTTGATTTTTCTAGACCTTGATTGTCATCTATGTTATGTAGCTCACACTTGCATGTCCATTCATCTCTGGTACGTTTTGGGCCTTCCCAGATGGATGTTGGCGTACATCTGTATGTGCATTTGTCCAACGGACAACAAGCTACACCTAATCGGAGTATGTATCTCTCCACCCCCCAATCACACTGCCATGTGCTTGCTCTGCTACTCACCAAGTTGCCACAAACGTTGTCCTGCTTGTCGCTCTATGTAGCGTGGGATAGTTGAGTTCCGAGGACCATGGAATCATGGGTTGATCCAGGAAATCGGGCACAGCAATGAGTGATTATCTTGTTGGCGTCACATACCATTTGGACATTGATGGAGTGGAATTGCTTCCTGTTTCGGTACACTACTTCATTGTGATGTGGAACCACCAATTCCACATGGGTACAGTCGATTGCCCCGATGCAACTTGGGATGCCTGCCAGTGCATAGAAGCCAACTTTGGTGTTTGCAATCTCCTGGGCAGTTCGTGGCATGAATATGTGTTCAGGTGCATGCTTCAGGAGGGCATCGAGTACCTGGGTCAGCGTGCGTGAGAATACTGGTTGTGAGATGCCATGCATCTGCCCCACCGTATGCTGGTAAGTGCCTGTGGCCAGGAAGTGGAGCACAGTCACCACCTTGAGTAGAGGGAGGATGGCAGTTCGGATGTCTATGAGGCTCACAATGTCGTTGTGTGTCATGTCTACGATGCTGGTTATGGTATCCCGGTCCAGACGGTACAGGATGTGTATCTGCTCCGGGGTTAGGTTAAATGGATTGGCTCTGATCCTGGAGATTGGTGGGTGCCTCTGTGGTATGATTAGGTGCAGTGGTGGTGCTTGCTGTGCCTGTCTTGCCCTCCTCCTCCTCCTCCTGCGTCTCCTCTGTGCTGCCTGCTGCTTCTGCTGCTGCGCTGCGATCATGTCCTCCAGCCCATGTAATGCTGCTAGTATTGGAACCATCTTGGTGTGGGAAGGGGTGTGGTGTGCTCCTTTTGTGCTGCCTGAGTCTCCATTGCCTCCACCTGTGCTGATTGTGTCCACCTGTGGCAGGTGGGAACACTGCTCAGTTCTCTTAACGGGTGGTTCGCGATGGAGGTATTAGCGCCATGGCGGTAAGGGGATTTGGGTGCTTTTCCATGCTGCTATTGGCACGTCCGCCTGGCTTGTGATGATGTGCTAATAGCGGCATGGCGTAAATTACGGACTCGAGGGTCGCACGCCCGCAGACTGGCCGCTATTAGTGGCACCGTACTTAGCGGTGCCGCAAATAGCGGTGAGCCAGGTCGTAATTTGGATGGGGATTTAACGTTACCGGTATTCCATTACCGGTAACGTTAAATCCCTACCGCCTACCGTGTAATGAGGCCCATAGTATTATTTACACTGGTGCATTTGCGTGGCACCCGCAAACATAGTCATCTCTCAAACATTGTATGATTGTGCTGGTAGGTTAAATCGATCTGTCGGCATTTGCCAATTTCTTGTGCATTGCAGGTCATAAAATAACATACATCACCTAGGGTTATATTATAAGTAACAACACGTGTCAAATTTCTCCAGTTACGATCTGTCTCTTGACAGAACCTACAATATTCATAAACGGAAAAAGATTGCCTAACATCCGAGTCTTGAACCAAAGAATCATTGTGTGTGACGCCGAAGATATGCTTTAAAACCGGAAAAGGCGTCGGCACTTCTACTAAGCACGTAGTCAATAAAGCTTCAGCATTGGGCACATCAGTAAGAAAAAAGGGTGATCATAGGAGAATGTTTTCGCCTTCCTGAAAATACGTCTCGCATGACTGGCATCAAGGTTGTTTTCACTTGCTCCTGATGTGTTTGCCGCATTTCACAAATCCATGTCTTCGTTCTGGCTGCCTTTTCGGCATCGGCATAAGGCTGGTTTGGGACAACATTATTCATCACTATCAGTATCCCCTTGATCACTGGCACAGATGTGACATTTTTCGTTGGTAACAGCAGACTGTTTAACTCTCCCAAATGGAGTCAATTTAGTATCACAATTACACCAGCCAGACACAGGATCTAAAAGGCAAACCCAGAAAAGGGATATCAGTGTTGCACATCACTCACTCAGGTAACATTTGTCTGCGGGTACATATTGCCATTTCTTTCTACCAGGCTCCATAACTAAAACTACTTGATCTTTGCCTGATGCAATGACATCTGCAGGTACTGGTGGGCCACTTGGCTTTTCCACCCACACCTTTGCACCCGGTATCATACTATCTGAAGAGCCAAAACCGCGGTCCCCACGGGTAGTTAACACTGTAGGAGGCTCCCCCTTCTTAATCATAGACAATTTAATGGGAATAATGATCAATTGGGCCACTCGATCACCCTTGTGGATTGATAACAATTGGTCCCCACTATTCATTAGGATGACTTTAATCTCGCCTTGGTAATCAGCATCAATTACCCCTCCCAACACTTGAACTCCCTTCAATGCTAGGCCAGATCTAGGGGCAATCCATCCCATATGCTCTGGGGGAATTTGTACTCCAATCCCTGTTTCAATTACAACTATCCCTCTTGGGTCTAATCTGATTTCTTCATGGGAATGCAAGTCTACCCCTGCTGACTCTGGAGTTGCTCGATAGGGATCTAAAGAACCTGGAGTAATTTCCCAGTACAATAGTGTTTCTCTGACTGAATTGGGTTGAACCTGTAAAGTAGGAGTCATTAATCACATCAAAGGAGTTTCATGTTCATACACAGGCCAATTGTTTAATACTTGCACCACATCAAACACACAATCACGCCAGCCTGCCAAACTGCTGTCTCCAGATTTGCGCAACTGTTCTTTCAATAACCCATTAATTCGTTCAATTAACCCTGAAGCAGCTGGGTAATAGGGCACGTGGTACAGCCACTCAATGCTCTTTTCTTGACAAAACTCCTGGATTAATTTGCCTTTGAAATGTGACCCATTGTCACTTTGAATCTGCAAAGGCACTCCATAATGTAGTATGATCTGATCTAACAACCTGATGGTGTTCAGTGGTGTTGCACGTTTGCACGACAAAACCATCAAATATCCTGAGTATGTATCCACGATAGTGCATGCATACTGACAACCTCTACTGATTGGCATGGGACCAATATAATCAATCTGCCAAATTTGACCTGGTAATTTTCCTCTTTTCAATGTGCCTCGAACAATTTGAGGGATAGGTCTATGCAATTGGTGTTGGCACAGTGGACATTGCAAAATTATCGTTTTCACTACCTCTAAAGGAAGACTGATTCCTCGAGCTTGTGCCCATGTGATAGTAGCCTTTTCTCCAAGGTGCCCACATTTCTGATGGGCCCATTTGGCCAAACCCTCCAAATCGTCTTCCTGAGACTCTGCATCCACAGATGAAATCTTGGTGTGCTCGTCTGCAACAGAATTAAACCAACGTTCTAATGAGTCTGTGGCACAATGCGCGTCCACATGATATACAGTGACTTCACTTTGTAATAACATTTCTGCAATATCTTGCCACAGTTCTTTTCCCCACAACTCTTTTGAATGAATCTTCCACCCATTCTTTTGCCAAGTTGGCAACCACACTGCCAATCCATTTGCCACTGACCATGAGTCTGTGTACACATAACATTGACCGGGGTCTCTTGTTTCAATGCTTGGTAAACTGCGTAAAGCTCTGCAAACTGACTGTTCTTCCCTTTCCCTGTCTTTGTCAACATCTTTTTTGTTTTGGGATTGTACGACACTGCTTTCCAGTACCGCTCAGTTCCCACATATCGAGCTGAACCATCCGTGAACCGAGCATGCTCTGTTTACTCCACGGTCAAATCGCTGTAAGGTACTCCCCATTTCACGGGAGACTCACGTTTTTCAGGCACTTCCGGTGGTATGTAATCTGAGGGTAGTATGTTGGCTACTTGCTCAGGTAATTTTGCCACTCCACCCTTTCCTGATTTGGCTCTGTCTTGAATATACCATTTCCACTTAATTATGCTGGCTTCTTGAGCATGTCCTATTCTATGCGTTTTAGGAGAGCTCAGTACCCATTGCATGATTGGTATTTCTGGTCTCATGAATACATCATGGCCCACCGTCATCTGCTCGGTATCAACAAGGGCCCAATAACACGCCAGCAATTGCTTCTCAAACGAAGTGTATGAGTTACCAGCGTTGGGCAACTTACGACTCCAAAACCCCAATGGCACACGTTTCCTGTCTTGTTTCTGCCACACACTCCAGTTAGCATAATTGTCTTGTACAGATACATTTAATTCCACTTCGCCTTCCTTCAAGGGCCATAAATCAAGCACCTGCTGCACGGTGTCTTTCGCCATCTCAAAGGCTTTCTGCTGCTCCTCCCCCCACTGAAACTCATATTTCTTTCGTGTCACCTTGTCGACGGGGGCCAATATCTGCCCTAAATGGGGAATGTGCTGTCTCCAAAACCCAAACAGCCCTATAAACTGCTGAGCTTGCTTTTTGTTCATTGGAGTGGTGAATTCAAGTATTTTCTGTCGGGATTTTGGCACCATTTCTCGATGCCCATGATGCCACTGAATCCCTAGGAATATCACTGTTTCAGCTGGACCTTGAATTTTACTCGGGTTAATCTCCCACCCTTCCTTCTTCAATCCTTCCATAATGACATCTAACTGGCTTTGCACACTGTGCTCATCCTTGCCCTGAATCAAAATATCATCAATGTAATGAGAGATTTGTATGTCAGGTTTACACGGTATCTTGTCTAAGTGCTCTGCCACCAGCCGGTGACAGATAGTCGGGCTGTGCATGTACCCCATAGGTAGCCTTGTGAAAGTGTACTAACGTCCACTCCACGGAAATGCAAACTGCTCTTGACACTCTTCAGCAATTAGCACAGAGAAAAATGTATTGGCTAAATCGATCACTGCATACCAAGTCCCCTCAAACTTTTGGACATTCTCAATCAAGGTAATGGCATCTGGGACTGCGGGCACTAAGGGAGGAGTGTGTTTATTCAACTCCCTGTAATCCACCGTCATCCTCCACGACCCATCTCCCTTTTTAATAGGCCAGAGAGGATTGTTCCCTGCGGTGGTAATAGGGCGTAATACACCCGCCTCCACGTACTCTTTGATGGTGTCTGAAATTTCCTTGTGCCCCCCCCAGGAATGTGGTATTGTTTCATTGCTACCCGCTTGGTTGCCACTGGCACTTGCACTGGGGGCATCTTCAATTTGCCTACGGTAATGGGTGTACAGATCAATGTAATCACCCCAAACTGGTACGTTTTACCGCCAAGTCCCAAGGTTAACCCTTCCAAAATGTCAAAGCCAATTATATATTCAGGTATCGGGACAATCAACACTTGGTATTTCTGCCTATTCAAATTGCCTATTTTCATCTGCACTTTCGTTTGTACTGTGGGGGTCTCCTTTCCCCCTAGACCTGTAATAGTAAACTGTTTGCTTTAAATTGTGTTGGATTACCATGAATCAAAGAGGCCTCCACCCCCCCGGTGTCTATCAATGCTCGCACCTCTTGTGTATTTCCTGGCCCCCAAAAAATCTTAACATCAACATGAGGCCGCCTATCCACTTTTATGCGGGCAGATGCTGCCGGAGCTTGGCCGAAGCCCCAGTCAAACTTCGAATGAGTGTGACTCGACTCCGCCTCTAACATCGCACTCACCACTTTTCTCAAATCAGCGTATGTTGGCTGGTACGGGGAAGGTGTCCCCATAGACCCTTCGTTTTGTTCTTCCGCAGGGGGAGCAGAAGGTGAGGTGTCCCCCTGTGGCGTGGTGACTACCTGTTTCTTAACCTGTTTATAGCGCTCTTTGGCTGCAAGTCCTCGTTTTTTGTATAATTCATACATTACTCTGGTTTCAATGCCATCAATTTCTTCGTGTAGCACACCATCTTTTAACAAGGCCAAAAACATGTCTTTTCGGGACACTCGGGAGTCTCTACTATCTTGCCGCCTGCCTGTGGTTCTTCTCTCACTATGCCCCTACATCTCTCCTGTGGCTTGTTATCGCTCTTATCCCACTCCCCCAAATCTGCAAGTTGCCGAATGGCATCTGCTACCTCATCAGTAGCTTTGCCCATCATACCTACGAGCAAAGTCATAATGACACTTTTGTATGCGGGTGGTGCAGTTCTAATCACCATGTTTCGAGTTGAAACTGAGAGCGGCATGGCTCCCATGTGATCAGGAGCATCTATGTGAATAGTCTCTTTCATAGTATGCTCCCTGACTTTTTGAATTGCTTCTCTCAACGTATACCACTTCGTTTATTCACTAGGCCAATCTGTGGTAATGGGGTATTTACGGTTACATGTTTGGGCTACCAGGTGCAACAAAGACACCTGAGTATCTTGACCATTTTCATCAGGGGGCGGTCCTGCCCTCAAGACCTCCTGTACATTTGTGTCAATTGACAGTGGTAAAAAACGCGGTGAATCTGTAGAATCTACCAACAACCCTGCAGCACCCCATCGAGTAATCTCATCATCCATGTCAATAAAGCTTCCCCTGATTTTTGACTCAAACGGGTAATAATTTCCCCAACCTCCTGTTGTGTAATCCTCCAGCGTGGTTAAATCCATCATTCCGCCAGCCGGATTCTGTGGGTGGGGTCCGGCTCGCCATCTTCTAACGGGCTTAGCCGCCACTGTTTTCTGTTTCACTTCCATTTTGGGGTCAGACTCATTCGCGGAACTACTTTCTAGACTGGTTGAATCAAAAATATCACCCTCCCACTTATCCGGATCCCAGTCCACACCAGCAGTAGCGATTACAGTTGCCACCTTTCTTTTGTTGACCCCTCCCCGTCTTTTCCTATAGTTATACTGGGCTACTGTGACTGCTGCCCTCTCGGCCACCGCCTGATATGTGTCAGCCTTATCTTTAAACAGTTTCATTTGAATCTGCTGCATAAACGCAGTCTGCCGTTCTGCAGCTAGCTCTCTTTCTAATCGCAAAACCTCATTTTTCATTTCCACCTTCATTTGATGTATTTTCCTACAAGCATGCAAAAGAACCCAACCTTGCCTACCTAATGCCGCACATTCTTTGCCACGTTCTACTAGGACTTGTTGCAAGCATGCCATTACATCAGCCAGATCGGCATCTCCCAATCCTTGATCTCATGTTTCACTTAGACCTGCACCACATGTCCACACCTGGGCCAACTTATCATATGGACTCTTAGTCCAGCCTGGAATAACAGCATCAGAACAGTCACCGCCAGCTGTAACGCTCTTCTTCCTGAACAAACTACTCATTATCGCAAACAAAACAAAACCTCGTTGTATCTATATATTTTTTCTCTCCAGACTGCAATCACTCCCACAGGCACTCACACACTGGCAAAGGAAAAAACTTCTCTACTAAAAAACTTCACTTACAAGACAACCGAATCCTATCTACGTTCCAACAAATTCTTGAATACTCGGAACAACTCATCACAAGTATCCTGTTCGTGATACCAAAAATGTATTGCTCTTCCCAGAGTGAACGGAAAAACATAAATCACCAATCCAATTACAGAGCAAATACTTTGAACGCAGACAGACGCAATAACTCACAACCACACACTCTTAGAAGATAATCAGCTCTTATACGACTATTTATTCAAAGCTTAGAAGCAACCAATAATAACATAGAAATAACTCACAGAAGTAATATAAACATAAATCACAAAAGAAGTAAAGAATTCCAAAGGAAATACATCACCGTGAGCCTAACAGGATTCCTCATCTCGCCCAGAAGCGGCTGGAAGACCCTGGGAACAGCCAGGCCGAGAGCACCACAGCTCACAGGAGTGCCGGACGTAGGCGTCCTTCTCCGGCTGAAGTCTCACCTGACTACCTCTGGGTTTCCGCATATATACACACACTGCAAAGGGGTGGCAGTTCCCGAACCTTCTGGAAATGGCACTTGCGCAGTTGATGAGCAGCCGTCGGTTGCCAGCTGGGTCAATCGAGAGCTACCCTCAAGGAGCAGAGTGCCTCCCTCCTCTAAAAACACGCTCCATGGAGAACAGTAACAAACCATAACAAAGTTAGCTTTCCCAGCAGAAATGTCCTTGACCGCATACCAGGTTTGGAAAGCATGTTTTCCTCAGCACCATGAATCTAACACTCAGCAAAATGTGTGCAGCTTTTCACTGCGGCATGAAGTAAATATCCATCATGGCTCCGAGTGCTCCCAGAATACACTGCACACCAGCGCCATTTTAGTTCAAGCATAACACCGCCGCAGCCCCCGGCTTTTTTTGTTTTAATTTACCGACCCACCAAAACACATATCACAAAAAGTTCAAACTTTCGGTAGTTCGAACTTTTGGTGGTATGTGTTTTAGGTCTTTTTGTAAGGTCAGTACATTTTATTCAGACATTTCGTCCAACCCCAGGTAACAGATGGGCTAGTAGGTTACCCCGCACGCCACCCTGGGGTTGAAGTTGACCAACGGCTGGGCCTTGTGCCTTGGAAATGGTTAACAACCATGGCTCACACCAGGGGACTTTGTATGGGTGCATAGTTGGGGAAGTTGAGGTTAGGGATGGGAGATTGGGGAAGGGGAATGTGCCCGGAGTCAGATGGGAGGGGTTGTTCAGCATGGTATAATTACGACACTCTGAAGAACATCAGTCTTGGGTGTTCTTACTCTTTCAATCTTAGATTAGTTTCGGTACATGATTCAAGTGTCTAACACTTAATGTTCAGGGCCTAAATGCCCAATCAAAACGTGGGAAACTAGATGTACTCCTACGGACTTGGTGGCGCTCCAAGAGATACATATCTGTCAAAGGAATAGAATGAAATTTTGCTTGAGATGATACCCTGTGCTGATACAGTCCAATGCAATTAACAAGGTTGCTGGGGTGTTAATAGCGATGAGAGCAGCTTCACATAGCAAGGTGCTTCATACGAAAATACATAAAGAGGGTTGTTTTGTTTTTATTGTTATGACTTTGGGTCCAAAGAAGTTAACAGTGGCCTCTATTTAAGCGCCCAACACGGGCCAGGATGAGGTCTTAAGGTCCACCTTGACATTATTGGAAGCCTTTGGAGGGGGGGAAGTGGTCCTACTGGGGGATCTAAATCTAGCTTGGGACCCACGCCGAGATCGTTGTGCCACCACCTACTCACTACTATCAGGCCCATCGACAATTCTCAAACAAAAAGTAGCGAATCATGCATTGATGGATGTCTGGTCAACCATCAAAGGGGAAGACAGGGACTATACCCTTTATTCACATGTCCATCGGACCTTTTCTCTTATAGATTACGTTTGGATCTCAAAGCCACTGTTGGGCCAGGTAACTCAAATCTCTTGCCTGGTGATGTCACTCTCAGATTATGCTCCTCTCATTATGGTTCTGGAAATAGTCGGGATTGTACAGAGGGTTTGGGCGTGGCTATTTCCACATGAAATTTTGGGGGATGCTATAGTGGTAAATAAGATTGAGGCCATGATAGTTGAGTTTTTTTAGCTTAATCGGACACAAACAACCTCAGCAAATATAACGTGGGAAGCTTTTAAAGCTACGATCCGAGGGATTCTCATAGCTGAAATGGCATATAGACACAAGCAAAAAATTGCCCTAGAAATAGAATTGGAACAAGAGTTAAAAAAAATAATTGGCAAAATTGGAACCAAAACCAGTCTGTCTCTTCAAAAAGCATATAGAGTGGCTGCTGGGAAATTAAATATACTTCACGCAAAAAAGCTGAAAAGTCTTTACTATATCTTAGACACATATTTTATGTGAAAGCTTATAGGGCAGAGGGGTTGCTAGCTAAATTGTTACACCAGAAAACTGCCTCCCAAACTATTCAGGCAATACAACCCCCCTCTGGGGAATTAGTTACAGAAACACCCCAGATCATCACGCAATTTTATACGTTTTATTCAAATCTGTATGGATCTGAGTATCCAGATCGCGGGATGCAAGAGACGTACTTAGCATCGGTCACTCTCCCCCGAATAACGCCGGAGGAACGGGAAAGCCTACAGGGAGATATTACTTCTGAAGAAGTATTACGGGTCATAAATTCTCTCCCTCTAAATAAATCCCCTGGCCCAGATGTTTTTTCTGCATTTTCAAACATTCCGTAAGGTACTGACCCCACGACTCACATCTTTATACAACTCATTCTAACAATGTGGGCATATTTCCCCTTCTATGGAAGAGGCAAAAAATGTTCTATTTTTAAAACCAGGGAAGGACCCAGGTGGCTCTGGATCATATCACCCCATTGCACTTATAAATTCAGATGCAAAAATCTATTTAAAAATTCTGGCCAGTAGGTTAGAGAATTCGATCCCCTCAATCATATATCCGGACCAGTCAATATCAGACAATATCAGATGCACATGTCATATCTTGAAAAACTTCAACTATAACTTGAAAAAGTTGCAAAGAAGGGCTCATCTGCGGTCCTCCTCTCTCTTGATGCCAAAAAGG
Source organism: Ambystoma mexicanum (assembly GCF_040938575.1). Lineage (NCBI taxonomy): Eukaryota > Metazoa > Chordata > Amphibia > Caudata > Ambystomatidae > Ambystoma > Ambystoma mexicanum. The sequence continues at coordinate 676,056,794 of NC_090924.1, read as the reverse complement.
CTTTTGACCGTGTTCAATGGTCTTTTCTCTTTTTAATGTTAATAAAGATGGGCTTTGCAGAAAATCATAGAGAAAATAAAAGTCAACTATAAAAACCTGTTGGACCGGCTCTTTATCAATAGACAACTATCCCAACCCATTACACATCAAAGAGGGACTAAACAGGGATGCCCTCTATCCCCGCTACTTTATGTTATCTCTCTGGAGCCATTTCTGCCAAATGTTCAACAAACTAAAGAAATACAAGGGATAACGTTCCGGGGGATCCTGCATAAAATGATGGCATATGCAGATGACATGTTGTTTATAACTGACCCGGTAAATACGTTGATATAAGTAGCCATGGAATTAAAGCATTATGGGGCAGTACAGGTTTAAAAATAAATCATACAAAATCTGAAATTTTAAATTTGTCTGTTCACCCGCAAGAAATGCAGATACTTCGATCGCAAACACAATTTGGCTGGGCACAGGATAGCATTAGACTTCTTGGCATAATAATAACTTCTAAATTATCAGGGATGCACACTACTAATTATCCCCCACTGCAACAACAGCAGGTGTCCACAAACTTGTGTAACACACCCGTCCCCTGCACACCCTAATGTTGTAATAACAACCAAAAACTCAAATGGTTTTCCGTGTTAAAAATTTATGTATTGATGATCTAATCATCAGTAAATTATATCATCCCAGAACAGGATTTTTAATACAAAGAAACAATTCAACAAAACATTTGTGTAAATTTGTAACAAAATAATTAAACATCAAGTCAATTCTTATTTACGTAATTATTGATTCAAGTTGTGACTAATACTTCATAGTCAAATTCCACCAACCACTCAAAATTCAATTTATAGAACACAGGCAAACATTTGCACTTTGCACAATCTCATAGTCCAACTTTTACTGTGGTATGTGATGTTCCAAAAGTTTTTAAAGTGCAATACTCTTTACGCGCTTCGGGGAAAGTATCTCCCCTTCTTCAGAAGATGTCGACCAGAATTTTTTCTTTTTCTCAGTATATCTACATGAAATAATAGATAGATTACAAATGGTATCATTTTAATAATTTCAACACAAAGTAATATTCGTCTATCATAACTGGATGGTTATCCATCATTAATCACCTGATTTTGCCTTTCACTTTTTCTTTATTTAGGACTCTAATGCCAACTTGGTTTGTATTGTGATGCCAATCCTAAAAACGGGTAAGAAAGATTGTGTATAAGTCTCAATGGTAAAAAAAGGGGGGGGGTGCTTATATTAAAAATACAACCGCATATATCACCTCAATGGTTTCAATAGAAGATAGATGTCCATAATTACCTGAAAACAGGTTAGATCTAGCAAAGCAATTATAGGGTTTGACTTCTGTAGTGTAGGCGGTGGTCTCCCATTCTGTTAGTAGCCATCAAGGTACTCTTACTTGTGTGTCTTAACCTGTAAATGTGAAAAACATCCTATGTAGCTGCTCTTATAAATTCAAAAAATTACAGCCAATGCTGCATTTGTTTATATAACGGGATCACCGTTTGGTACCCTACTCAGACAAAAAGATCTTACCATATTAGCATGGTGTGACCTAGTCGGATGACGCTTGATATACTCTGAAGCCCATCTGTTATGTCTCATGGGTTTTCAAAAAAACATCTGTAATAAATATAAGAGTATCTGTGGATATCTAGTCCTGGTCCGGGTAGTATATTCAGTAATAAACAAATGTATGTACACTTTAGACTTAATCAAGGTTTCTACACTACAACAAGGTTGCAACAGGTTTACCTGCACTCAAAGTTGTTGGTTTTAATATTGTCCTATCAGTAGTCTTCTTACGTGATGAATAAGCTTCCAATAGTGGGTTCAAACATATCTAAAAGGGATACCTGCAATTATATTCAAATATTCAGCTTTCTATGCTTGTCATCAAAAATCGGGGCTTACCTGAAAAAGACCTCTCAAGTGCGGGCTCCATCGATTGGTGCTCAAAAACGGCATAGCTAAGATGGCCGCCGTTATAATTACGCGGCGTGATGACGTCATCGCGTAAGGACGCGGTGACGTTGATTTGTTTATTTTTTTGAATCGTTATTTACTTTAAAGGTAAGTAATGAACACAGGGGCTCGTGCAAAGTTCTCCATTGTATGGATCAACCCAGTGGGGTGGACAGAACAAGAACTCTAACTAAACTGAAAAAATACTGAACTCATCCTCTATTCCAATTGTTTAGGGTGCAATTTGATCGAATTATCCTATGGTGATTCAGGAAGGAGTCCAGTTATGCTCACCGTCCATGTTATACAAATACACTTGCCACATAATCAAATTATTAACACATTATTTGCAGTCTAATGTGTACAAATATACTTGACACATAAAAAAGTTATTTATATTTTGTTTAGATATTGACAATCCAGCTTAAGTCTTATCCTTTGTTCATTGAGTCTGGGCATGTCTGTGAATCATACATTCATTGTTGCTACTATTATAAGAACGCATTTCCAAGATAACAATATAATAGTATGCATGTCATAACACCCTAATGTGTTCATGTGTTAACCCATATGTGATAAAGATGGCAATGAGGTACCTCAATATTGTACATCTGGAAACTGCTATAAATAGTTTTGGTCACTTGACATACATATTTTAGTTAGAAATCCTATAAGTAGGCACCCAGGTTATATTCTTCGATCATTCCATTTGGAGAAAGGCTGTTCAGTTTCTCAATCCAATATAGTTCCCTCTGGCTCATGTGTCTGACATGATCTCCTCTTGGTGATTTTTTCACTTCTTCCAAAATAATTACTTTAAGTTGCGCTATGGTATGTTTGTTTTGGGCAAAGTGTCTTGAAACTGGAGACTTGATGTTATTGGTGCGTATGTTACTCTTGTGTTCATTCCACCTCTCCTTAGCTTTTCTGATCGTTTGACCCACATAGAAAAAGCCACAGGGGCAGTTTAAGCCATATATGACTGATTTTGTGTTGCATGTGGTATAGTCATTTAGTCTAATTTTATGTCCAGTTTGGGGATGTCTCACATAGCTTCCTTTCATAATGTTATTACAGTGGAGCAGTTTAAGCACGGATACGTGCCTGTTTTCTTCTTTTTCAAAGTTTTTTGTTTGTCAATCTTTGTTCTTTCCGCTTTTACTAGTTGATCCTTAAAGTTTCTGCCCCTCTTATACGCAGTGAGCGGGGGTTTTGGGAATAATCTGTCCAGTTGTGGATCCAACTTAATAATTCCCCAATTTTTCTTAATTATTCTTGCAACATGGTGGCTTTGTGCAGAATACCTCAAAGTATGTAAGAACGGGGTTGTTAGGGAGAATTCTCAATTTATGGCTAATTTCCCTTACCTATAGAGTCCCCCAGCAGCTTTGCTGGATTTGAAGGGTTTATTTTTTTTAACCTCCTAAGAGTGAGACTCTTTTTCCCACTATTAGGCATTTTTGCTATGTGTGTTCTAGGATATTTTTGTGTTTAATGCCTATGGGATCTTTTCTCTCACCCATAGGAACCATCTTTATGCACATGTGTCCCACAGCACCCTCCGTGCCGTGACACAGGGGTGTCGTAGCGACCCCCAAACATAGACTCCATACCCTGGGACTGACTACTGTCTCCCAGGGCATGTAAAGTCCCCATTGACTTTACTAGTCGATTTTTATGAACTTAACCAGTACACCCCATCTTAATATGGAAGTACTGGAAGCGGTTATTAGTTTTTCCCCCAGTTCATTTTCGAGAGGTTACCTTAAAGTCCCCCTCTACAAAGTTTCTGGCTGGTGGCAGTGGTTACTACCTTTTATATTCGACCGCAAATATTTCTCTATGGGATTTTCCCATTGTTCGAGGCTACCACTTTTACTGACAGCCTCTAACATACCGCCGGTTTATTTTATTATTAACTTTACTCCGGTAGGTTTTATTTGCCAGAACTTTGATAAAACTTTTTTCTCGAGTCTTACTCCATTTTCCTAACCCAGGTCGGGGATCCTTTGTTCGTTCTTTTGGCAGGCTTCTGCCAAGAAGCCCTCCTTTCGGCGCCACTGAGTCTGGGGTGGGTCTGTTGTTTGGGAGGGGGTGAGTAGAACCTCCGGACAGAGTTGCCACAGCAACTCAGGTCACACTCTAACCTGATAGGTTGGAGGGTCTCCCGCCAAGAAGACCACTCCACTGTGTGAGTGACAGCTAGGCTGTATGAATGGGTCTCTTTCTGCATAAAAGCAGGGTCCTCAGGACTGGAAGAGGAAGATGTCGCCACTGGAACTACGGAACCAAAGGGAAGAGACGCCAGAGACATCTTCAGCATCTACACCAACGGTGAAGCCCTGCCAGATCGCCTCACCACTTTTCTTCCACACGTCGAGAGGAGATCTTCAGCGAAGGAGCCTCCTTCCCTTGAGCTGGTGGGGTCAACCAGTTCACCTATCGCACCCTCGGACCTGCCTTGGTCGACTCGACAGTGCCCCGCACTTGAAGACCGGGTAGCCAGGCAGCGATCGACCCGGACTGCGATTAAAAGGAGTGTACCTTTTAAACTTCGTTTGGCAGCACCGCGGCTGGTTTCATCCCTGGGTAGTGCAGCGACTCGAACCTTCGTCCACAACGAGAGCCTCTCTTCCTCTGTTGGACCCCTCGACCTGCAGGAACTACCAGGAACAACCGCCACCGCAGGAGCCACTTCTCCACGTTTAAGGTACTTTGTTCCGCCAGGCCGCCCTTTCTGTGTGGTAGCCCTAAAGGTGTTTTAAATCCTTTAACTACTTGTGGGGTCTGCCGCCCTCTCTATTAACATTGTCTTTCACCTTGCATCTACCTCTTCAAAAGTTTTCTACTAAAGACTTGACTGCAGCTACAAGAACATTTTTGCTCCTAAACTCTTGGTCCTGTACCACTGACTCTGGCTCAGGCCTATTGACTCTGGCTGATTTGTTAGATCTGCTCTCACTAGATTAGTTTTCAATGAAAAATGTGTTGATGCACCTAAATCTTCTAAACCCCTCTTCCTTCCTACTGTTTTAACTTATGGAGTGCCATTTTGCTCAGTGTTCATTCACTTGTCTTTTGGTTAAAGTGTTACTGTGCATTACTTGTTCACAAAACTTCAGGGAAGTGTTGCTAGGGGGTGTCTGAAGATATTTCGGTTTAACTTGTACTCTCCCTCCCTTTCGTTGAATTGGTAGAGTGCCATTTGTAGTAGGTTTTCATTGTGCCGTTTTGCTCAGTTTTCACTATACCGCAAACTTGTCTACAATTGAATAGGGAGTTGTATATGCTTTTCTTTTGACTAAACTTAACTTACTTTATTAACTGTGATCTATGTGTTGACTTAGAAGTGTATAAAATAAATATATATTCTCTTTTTAATACAAAACTTTGGTCAGTGTATCCTTGCTCCATAATACTGTACTACCTATTGTGTCAACCCTGAATACTGCTCATCTCCCTCTTGAGATAAGTCTGACTGCTCAGCCACGGCTACCAGCTAAATCTTTGTGGTAGAGACTGATACCAAAGGGGATTTATTGCTCTCACCTGTAGTCCTAATCTGGGGTAGTGCTCCCTAAGGGAACTGCCCTGGATTCTGCCTAACAGGGGTGTCCTTAGATTTTGTCTTATTGATAAGAAGGTCCTTTCTTTCGAGTATCTCAACTTTAGATTTAGCCTTTTCGGTGATATTGATAGGGTAGCCTCTTTTTTGGTATTTCTCTGTTAGTAATTTGTTCTCTTGCTATAGTGATGTTGTGTCAGACGTTATTCTTTTCACCTGTAAAAATTGCCTATATGGTAAGTTGTTCCTTAAGTGGTCAGGATGATGGCTCAAGTAATGTAGTGAGTTATTAATATCTGTGGGTTTGTGGTAGATATTAGTAATTCATCTTCCACCCTGTCCAATCTGTAATTCTACATCCAGGAAGTGCAATTTGGGTTCCCCCACTTCCATTGTAAACTTGATATGATTATGTATCTGATTTATGAAGCCTAAAAAGTCCCCCAAATCTTCTTTTGAACCTCTCCAGACCACAAAAATGTCATCTATGTATCTCTTCCAAGTAATCAAGTTATTTTGCCATTGTTGTGCATTCAATATGTGCATACTCTCTAAATGGAACATACATAAATTGGCATAAGCCAGGGCCCTTGATGAGCCCATCGAAGTTCCATATGCTTGTAGATAAAACTGTGATTTATTTCTGAAGTAGTTGTTAACAAGGATGATTTTACTCAGTTCCTAAATGAAAGTTGCATTTGCTTCGCAATTATTATTCAATAGAGACCATTCTAGTGCCTCCAGTCCGTCCTGATGCGGAATTGATGTGTACAAACTTTGTACATCAAATGAAACAAGTATGTCATCCTCCTTAATAGTTGTTAGTGTCATCAAATGATTAAGAAAGTCTGTAGTGTCTTTCAGGTAGGTGCTGGTATTCTGGACTCTTGGTTGCAAGGCTTTATCCACATAGATTGCAAGGGGATTAAAGATGCTGTCTGTGCCAGCTACTATGGGTCTCATGGGTGGTGTTGTCAGTACTTTATGAATTTTTGCTAGCCCATAGAAAATGGGCGTGATCGGATATTCATTGGTAAGAAACAATCTTGTTTTCTCAGAGATCCACTCATTTTCAAGTGCTTGGTCAGGTACACTTTTTATTATTTCTGTGATGTCTTTAGTGGGATCCTGATCAATTTTTATGTATGTGTTTTCATCATCCAATAGTTTGTAAATTTTAGCGTCATAGCAAGTTGTCTCCATTAGGACAATCGCACCTCTTTTGTCAGCAGGTTTTAAAGTTAAACGGGGGCCTACGCTAAATCTTTAATTATTTCACTTTGTCGTCTTCTGATATTGTAGTACTTGGTTTTAGTGAAATTCACCCTTTTAAAATCCTTAATAACTTGTTCTTCGAATATCTTGATGGTAAGATTATTAACTTGAGGGTCAAATCTGCTCTTGGGTCTGTTTTCCAAGTATTTGTGTTCCTCCCGTATATAGTCCATTTCTGTTTGAGTGTCAAAGAACACCTTGAGTCTCATCTTCCGTGCAAGTCTATGTAAATTGATCTTTTCTTCCAAAAGGTTTGAATTTTGGGTGGGTACAAATGATAAGCCGTTCTTACATACTTTGAGGTATTCTGCACAAAGCCACCATATTGCAAGAATAATTAAGAATAAATAATTAAGAATAATTAAGAAAAATTGGGGAATTATTAAACTGGATCCACAACTGGACATATTATTCCTAAAACCCCCGCTCATTGCGTATAAGAGGGGCAGAAACTTTAAGGATCAACTAGTAAAAGCAGAAAGAATAAAGATTGACAAACAAAAAACTTTGAAAAAGAAGAAAACAGGCACGTATCCGTGCTTAAACTACTGCAACTATAATAACGTTATGAAAGGAAGCTATGTGAGACATCCCCAAAGTGGACATAAAATTAGATTAAATGACTATACCACATGCGACGCAAAATCAGTCATATATGTCTTAAGCTGCCCCTGTGGCTTTTTCTAACTAATATATGTATGTCAAGTGACCAAAACTATTTATAGCAGTTTCCAGATGTACAATATTGAGGTACCTCATTGCCATCTTTATCACATATGGGTTAACAAATGAACACGTCATGGGGTTATGACATGCATACTATTATATTTTTATCTTGGAAATTGTCATGCCGCCGTCTTTTGGTGGTCGCTGGCGGTTATGGAAGGCTTGGCGTTGGCGGCGCCATTAGATTGTTCCGTGTTTTTTCCTTTCACTTCCTGGTTTGACGGTCTAGTCTTTTTCTCTTGTTTCTGTATTTAACCACGCCCTCCCCTGGGCTTTGTGCGTTGCAACTTTGTTTCCTTTTCCTGGTTGCCGTGCTACTTTGTTTTCCGTGCCTTTTCCTGTTGCCATTTTCCGCGGAGTCTATCGCGTATCCTTTCACTCAGCTTCTCCCCCTTCCTTCCCTTTTTCTGCCTTTCCGTCCTCTCGTTCCTCTTACCTTTCGGGGTTTCTCCTCTCCTTCCTTTCTCCCGGATCTCGTTCCTGGTTCCTGGCGGTGCTTCCATTCCAGTCCCTCGCACTGCTCCTAGTTCAGTATCAGCATCTCCGGACTATCCAGCTTACTGCCGCACCGAGAGACTTACCTTGATTCTCCTGCTCCGCTTTTTTCCTGCATTTCCCGGGCTCTCCAGTCATCTCTTCCTGCACAGCATCCGTACCAACTACATCCGTAGAGAGGTTTTTTTTAGCAGCTGCTTTTTTCCTCTCGTCTTGGTTTCTGCGGGACGGGGGCCGGCTGCTTCCCTGTTTATCAGGGGATCAGGGTGGCTTCTTCCCGCGGACGGCCGTACCTCTTCACAAAGAAGAAGAAGCCCAAGAACAAGGCCTCCAGACGAGAAACCGTTCCGAAACAGACAGGTGAGGAGAAAGGGGAGGTGGACGTTGATTTATCAGATTTGGAGGATAATCCGCTGGTTCCCATCATCCGTGACAGTTTGCAATGCCAGAAAGAGATTACAATGTCTATTCCGGAACAGGTCCAAGAGCTGCTCACCGCAATGCAGAATGTGACATTAGAATTACAGGCTGTGAAGGCCGAAAACGCTGCTTTGAGACAGCGAGTCGACCACTTCGAACAGTCCCGGAGTGATCTGTCTCCCATGCCCTTAGCCTGCGGTAAATATGATGGTTCACCTACTAGATTTAAGGAATTCATGGAGGCTTGCATAATCTATTTCACCTTCAGACCTCAGACATATGCCTCAGATGCAGCCCACATAGGTTTTCTGATTTCTAACCTTACGGGTAACGCTCTTTCCTGGGCTACTCCGCTTGTGACCGGTGCCAGCCCGTTACTACACGATTACGCCGGTTTCACCGCCCAGTTCAAATTGGCCTTCGAGAGGCAAGAGACTGCGGTAGTCGCCAGTGAACAGTTACTGGACATTCGACAGGGAAGTTCAGATCTTCTGTCCTACATCTCCCGCTTTAAACGGGTGGCTGCAGACGCAGGCTGGCAAGAGAACACTCAGTACACCATTTTTCGCCGAGGATTAAGGGAAGACCTTAAAGATGAATTAGCAAGGGTAACCAGACCAGCCACTTTAACCGACTTGTGGTCTACAGTGGTTCAGCTGGATTTCCGTCTCTCAGAACGGCGGTCTGAACGTCTAAAACAGCGTGGATTTCCTGCTACGCCTGATCCTGGGATTACCTCTCCTTCTCCTACCTGTATGTCGAAAGAAGAGCCAATGCAAATTGGGACTACTCGAGGGCCACTCACCTCGGAAGAAAGAAGAAGACGCAGGGAGAACAACCTGTGTATGTATTGTGGATCTAACCAGCATATACTTAGAGACTGCCCTAATGTACCACCAAGACGTTTGGGAAACGCCAGTCCTCGGAGCTAGTAGGGACAAGTTACCGAGGGGGATTTCCTGGTCCCTTCGTTTCTTTATCAGTCACACCCATGCTTACTACAGAAGACAAACGTCTCATGGTAGTCGGAGTAGAGTTATGCATCTCTCAGCAGTCCTATGAGGTTCTGGCTCTACTGGATTGCGGCGCTGCTGGTTGCTTTATGGACTTGGTTTGGGCGGAAAAGGTCGGTATTCGCCGTTTGCAGAAAGACGAGGACCAAAAGGTGGAAGGTGTGGATGGTAGACCACTCAGCTCGGGTCTTATCACCCATACCACATCTCCTATGCAGATGAAGATCCTACATCACAACAAAACCATCCAATTCGACCTTACCCGAGCAGCACATTTTCCAATAATCCTGGGAATCTCTTGGCTTCGGAAGCATAACCCGACCATTGATTGGACAAAGAATCAACTGTCATTTACTTCAAAATTTTGTCGTCGGTCATGTTCTTCGCAGACCATGCATACTTCTGTCCACATTTTTCCAGATATAACCTCCAGTTCAGATGTATTGAAGGTAAACAGCATCCCTAAAGAATATCTCCGCTATCAGGAGGTGTTTACGGACGATGGCCCGCAGGAGTTACCTCCTCATAGACCAGAGGATTGTCAGATCATTCTCCAGATCATTCTGTTGTCCCTTTTGGACGAATGTTTTCTCTTTCTCTCAAGGAAAAGAAGGCTCTCAAGGAATATCTGGATTCTAATTCACATCATGGCCTGATCCGACCTTCATTCTCTCCCGCTGGGGCTTCACTTTTTTTTGTTCCAAAGAAAGATTCCAATGAACTTCGTCCTTGCATTGATTATAGGGGCCTAAACCAAGTCACGCTTAGGGATAGGTATCCCATGCCACTTATCGGAGACATTCTGGAAGCAGTTCAAGGGGCGAAAGTCTTTTCCAAAATCGATTTAAGAAGAGCCTACCACCTTTTTCGGATACGAGCAGGTGATGAATGGAAGACGGCCTTTCGCACTCCCTTCGGACACTACGAATATTGTGTCATGCCCTTTGGCCTAGTCAACGCTCCATCGATATTCCAAAGATTCATGGATCGCATCTTTTCTGATCTACTTTTCCATTGTGCCGTCGTCTATCTTGACGACATTCTGGTTTATTCTAAAAACGCCCAACTCCATCCTGATCACCTCCGCCAAGTCCTTCAAAGACTGCGAGACAATCTACTTAAGGCCAATGCTGATAAATGCATTTTTCAAGCCTCCGAGGTCAACTACCTTGGCTTTATCCTGTCTTCGGAAGGAATCCGCATGGATCCCACTAAGATCGACGCCATATTGCAATGGCCTACACCCCATTCCATCAAAGACGTCCAAAGGTTTCTAGGGCTAGCCAATTTTTATCGCGAATTCATCCAGGTTTCTCGGATCGAGTTCTTCCCATTACGAGGCTGTTAAAAAAGTCTTCAATGCCCTTTATCTGGTCTTCTGAGGCAAACCGAGCTTTCCAACGACTTAAGGAGGAATTCTGTTCTGCCCCGGTACTTCGTCAACCAGATCAGAATCTAAGATTCATTGTGGAGACTGACGCCTCCTCTGCGGCGATTGGTGCAGCTCTTCTACAGGAACATGAAGGTTTGGAGTATCCTGTTGCCTACATGTCCAAGACACTGAATGACAGCCAGACACACTATTCGGTGATAGAAAAAGAACTCCTGGCCATGAAATCCGCATGCGAAGAATGGAGACATCTCCTACAAGGAGCAAACCATCCCTTTGAGATCAGAACTGACCACAAGAATCTTAAAATTCTACAAAAGATGGAATGTGTCAACTCCCGTCAGGCTCGCTGGGCGCATTTTTTCTCCCAATATGATTTCACATTGACTTACTTACCAGGTTCCAAGAACATACTAGCTGATGCCCTTTCTAGAAAGCCATATCCAGAAGTGTCTCAGAAGGAATTTCCCAGTCTCATGCTTCCTGAGGTCAAGGTAATCTGTTTGGTGGAGTCTTTCTTAGAAAGGGTCTGCAAGGCCACGCGGTCCACCTCTCCTCTCTCAAAGGACCTATCCATTCAAGATGGTTTATGTTTCAAGCAACAGCGATTGTTTCTGCCAGACAGATTCACCCGTCAGTCGGCTTTAAAGTGGTGCCACGATGATCCAACGGCAGGACACAGAGGTGTTAAGAACACTTCGGAATTGCTTCATCGCAGGTTCTGGTGGCCCGGTATGGCCAAAGATGTTTCAACCTACGTCAAGTCATGTCCGGTATGCTGTCGATCCAAACATTGCACTCAAAAGTCGATTGGATTTCTCCAACAACAGGACCTTCCCAAGAGACCCTGGAGCCTTATTTCCACAGATTTTATTGTGGATCTGCCACCCTCGGAAGGTTGTTCATGCATCATGGTAACAGTCGACTGCTTCACTAAGATGGCACATTTCACTCCCTTGGCTGGTCTTCCCACTGCCGCTGAGATGGCGGCTGTATTTGCCAGAGAAATATTTCGCTTACATGGTACTCCAGACAAGATTATTTCTGACAGAGGTTCTCAGTATACTTCAAAGTTCTGGAAGGAGCTTTGTGAGAGACTGGGAATGGAACGTGCATTGTCATCTGGCTTCCACCCACAGACTAACGGGCAGACTGAAACAACCAATGCCACGCTGGAGCAGTATCTTCGATGCTTCACAAATGCCCAACAGGATAATTGGGTTAGTCTGTTGGTCACCGCGGAATTTGCCTATAACAATGCCAAACACAGTGCCACTGGTCTCAGTCCTTTCTTTTGTTCCTATGGTTTCCATCCCAGCTTTATTCCTTCTCTCTCCTTTCCTCCTTCTACCACTCCATCTGTGGATGCCCTACTTACCAGTATCTCGGAGGCTCACAAGTCTGCTACAGGATGTTTGCAGGCAAGCAGTCTTCGGTATCGATCATACTGCAATCTTAAGCGCCAGCCCGTTCCGGCATGGCGGAGGGGCACCAAGGTCTGGTTATCAACTAGGTTTCTGCCTCGCTGGCTTCGCCCCTCTAAACTGTCTCCCCGGTACCTGGGTCCTTTCCCTATACTTCGCCAGATCAACCCCGTGGCTTTCCGCCTCCGGTTGCCCAAACACATGCACCATCTCCATCCTGCGTTTCATTCCTCTCTCCTGAGGGAATGTAGGGGTGATCCCTACCATCGTCCTTTGCCACGGGACCCGGTCCCCAAGGTGGTTCCTTCCGATGAGTATGAGGTGGCCTCCGTTCGTGACTCCCGCTATCGGCGGGGTAGCTTGGAGTATCTCATCCACTGGAAAGGGTACCCCCACTCAGAGGACTCCTGGGAACCGGTGTCTCATGTGCACGCTCCGGCGTTGATTCAGCGGTTTCACCGTCTGTTCCCGGGTAAGCCGGGGGGGGGGGTCCCTTGGGGGGGGCATACTGTCATGCCGCCGTCTTTTGGTGGTCGCTGGCGGTTATGGAAGGCTTGGCGTTGGCGGCGCCATTAGATTGTTCTGTGTTTTTTCCTTTCACTTCCTGGTTTGACGGTCTAGTCTTTTTCTCTTGTTTCTGTATTTAACCACGCCCTCCCCTGGGCTCTGTGCGTTGCAACTTTGTTTCCTTTTCCTGGTTGCCGTGCTACTTTGTTTTCCGTGCCTTTTCCTGTTGCCATTTTCCGCGGAGTCTATTGCGGTATCCTTTCACTCAGCTTCTCCCCCTTCCTTCCCTTTTTCTGCCTTTCCGTCCTCTCGTTCCTCTTACCTTTCGGGGTTTCTCCTCTCCTTCCTTTCTCCCGGATCTCGTTCCTGGTTCCTGGCAGTGCTTCCATTCCAGTCCCTCGCACTGCTCCTAGTTCAGTATCAGCATCTCCGGACTATCCAGCTTCCTGCCGCACCGAGAGACTTACCTTGATTCTCCTGCTCCGGTTTTTTCCTGCATTTCCCGGGCTCTCCAGTCATCTCTTCCTGCACAGCATCCGTACCAACTACATCCGTAGAGAGGTTTTTTTAGCGGCTGCTTTTTTCCTCTCGTCTTGGTTTCTGCGGGACGGGGGCCGGCTGCTTCCCTGTTTATCAGGAGATCAGGGTGGCTTCTTCCCGCGGACGGCCGTACCTCTTCACAAAGAAGAAGAAGCCCAAGAACAAGGCCTCCAGACGAGAAACCGTTCCGAAAGAGACAGGTGAGGAGAAAGGGGAGGTGGACGTTGATTTATCAGATTTGGGGGATAATCCGCTGGTTCCCATCATCCGTGACAGAAATACGTTCTTATAATAGTAGCAACAATGAATGTATGATTCACAGACATGCCCAAACTCAATGAACAAAGGATAAGACTTAAGCTGGTTTGTCAATATCTAAACAAAATGTAAATAACTTTTTTACGTGTCAAGTATATTTGTACACATTAGACTGCAAACAATGTGTTAATAATTTGATTATGTTGCAGGTGTATTTGTATAACATAGACTGTGAGCATAACTGTACTCCTTCCTGAATCACCATAGGATAATTAGATTGAATAGCACCCTAAACAATTGGAATGGAGGATGAGTTCAGTATTTTTTCAGTTTAGAGTTCTTGCTCTGTACACCCCACTAGGTTGATCCAGCCAATAGGGAACTTTGCACGAGCCCCTGTGTTTGTTACTTATCTTTAAAGTAAAATGATTAAAAAAAATAAACAAATCGACGTCATCGCGTCCTTAGGCGATGACGTCATCACGCTGCATAATTATAACGGCTGCCATCTTAGCTATGCAGTTTTTGAGCACCATTCTATGGAGCCCGCACTCGAGAGGTCTTTTTCAGGTAAGCCCCGATTTTTGATGAAAAAATGGTTCTCTGTATCCGCATACAATTTGGTACAGCTAGATTTTACTTGTGGCTGACAAGCATAGAAAGCTGAATATTTGAATATAAATAATTGCAGATATCCATTTTAGATATGTTTGAACCCACTATTGGAAGCTTATTCATCACATAAGGAGACTACTGATAGGACAATATTAAAACCAACAACTTTGAGTGCAGGTAAGCCTCTTGCAACCTTGTTGCAGTGTAGCAACCTTGATTAAGTCTAAAGTGTACATACATTTGTTTATTACTGAATATACTACCTGGACCAGGACTAGATATCCACAGATACTCTTATATTTATTACAGATGTTTTTTTGAAAACCCATGAGACATAACAGATGGGCTTCGGAGTGTATAAAGCGTCATCCGACTAGGTCACACCATGCTAATATGGTAAGATCTTTTTGTCTGAGTAGGGTACCAAACAGTGATCCCGTTATATAAACAAATGCAGCTTTGGTTGTAATTTTTTGAATTTATAAGAGCAGCTAAATAGGATGTTTTTCACATTTACAGGTTAACACACAAAATTAAGAGTGCCTTGATGGCTACTAACAGGATGGGAGACCACTTGTAGCCGCCTACACTGCTGAAGTCAAACCCTATATTTGCTTTAGCTAGATCTAACCTGTTTTCAGGTAATTATGGACATCTATCTTCTATTGAAACCATTGGGGTGACATATGTGGTTGTATTCTTAATATAAGAACCCCCCTTTTTTTTACCATTGAGACTTATACACAGTCTTTCTTACCCGTTTTTAGGATTGGCATCACAATACAAACCAAGTTGGCATTAGAGTCCTAAATAAAGAAAAAGTGAAAGGCGAAATCAGTTAATTAATGATGGATAACCATCCAGTTATGACAGACAAATATTACTTTGTGTTGAAATTAGTAAAATGATACCATTTGTAATCTATCTATTATTTCATGTAGATATACAGAGAAAAAGAAAAAATTCTGGTAGACATCTTCTGAAGAAGGGGAGATACTTTCCCCGAAACGCGTAAAGAGTATTGCACTTTAAAAACTTTTGGAACATCACATACCGCAGACAATTGGACTATGAGATTGTGCAAAGTGCAAATGTTTATCTGTGTTCTATAAATTGAATTTTGAGGGGTTGGTGGAATTTGACTATGAAGTATTAGTCACAACTTGAATCAACAATTACGTAAAGAAGAATTGACTTGATGTTTAATTATTTTGTTACAAATTTACACAAATGTTTTGTTGAATTGTTTCTTTGTATTAAAAAATCCTGTTCTGGGATGATATAATTTACTGATGACTAGATCATCAATACATAAAGTTTTAACACGGAAAATCATTTGAGTTTTTGGTTGTTATTACAACATTAGGGTGTGCAGGGGACGGGAGTGTTCCACAAGTTTGTGGACACCTGCTGTTGTTACATTGTTAGACACAACCCAGTGTCAGGGTTGATATTCTCCACCGCACCCCACTAACTATCTTCACATATTTACTATATTAACAAAAAGGTGTTCTCTAGGCCAATTAGTTTGTAGCAATTATCCTCCACTGTTGCAAGAACTAACGGAGCATATGAGGAAATGGGACCAGTTAACAATATCTTGGATTGATCAAATTAACACAATAAAAATGGTAATCCTTTGTAAATTGCTGTTATTTTCAAGCTCTTCCTATCTGGGTCTCAGCCTCTCATTAAAAAAAATAATGGGTAGTATATCGGCATTTATCTGGAACAACAAACCTCCCAGGGTGGCATTTATATAGAGGAGGATTTGGCCTCCCTATCATGCAGAAATTCTATTTAGCAACACAACTTCGAATAGTAAGGGACTGGTGGGACAAAGACTCTGAGAAGAGGTGGGTACAAATGGAGCGGTCGATAGCTGGGCCCCAACTCAGAGATAATTTATGGCTTCCTAAAAGGGACCGCCATTATAATATCCATGAGAGTGAGATTACAAACTTGGGCGAAGAGTTTTGCGGCATTGCAGTTAAAAAATATCAATTGATGACATTTTCCTCTCCCTTAATGCCACTTTTTTTTAACCCTCAATTTACACTGGGTCTGGAATCTCTGGCATTTAGTAAATGGAAGCTTGCCGGCTGCACAAAACTCTGAGATGTGTTTCAGGGCATGGATCCCAAACCCTTCATTCAATGTAAATTAGAATTAGGCCTGAATGATTCTTCCCGTTTTCAGTACTTCCAGGTTCGCCATTGGATATTAGCTCCCCCAAATAAACAGACAGCGATCCAGGAGGTTACCATATTTGAGAAATTTGCCAGCTCTCAGCCTGGAAACAAGGCACTCATCTCAAATGTATATAAAATGATTGCAATAGTACCCCCCGCTCTTCCTCCGCATTACAGAACTCATTGGCAATAAACCCTGGGGGAACAAATTCCGCAATTTGAATGGGAGGGGCTGGGGAAGGATATCCCCAAGTATACTCGCTCGATTCAGATAAGGGAATTCTGGTATAAGCTGATGATGCAATGGCATTGTACCCTGGTACATCTGCACAAAATGAAACCAACTATCTACCCACAATGCTGGAGGCAGTGCCGGCTACTTGTGGAGTGGGGGCGCATTTGAAGGGTTATTGGGTGGAAATTCAGGATTGCAAGGTGCAAATATTTGGGGCTCTGGGACAAAGTACTTTGAAGTCTAACAATTTGTCCCTAAGATAAAATTGAAACTATTCTCGAAACAAAAATGTAAAACATATGTTATTCTGAAACTGGCTGCTTTATTGTATATAGCACAGAAATGGAAATCTACACATTCACCAAACATTGCTGACTGGTTGTCCAAAATATGGAAATTTGTTGCACTTGAGTGTATAACGTACTCTATTCAGGGCGATCAGTCGAAATTTGCACAGGACTGGGCGGAAATACTCAAATGTATACGCAGTGACAATAACACTCGATATTGCCCTCAGCACCTTCAAATCCTATGAATCAACTGAGATTATTTTTCTGATTCATTGTTGTGATCTTTTAATGTGTACCATGCTGGAGGGTGGAGGTCGGGGGGTAGGGTTTTCAATCATGTTTTTTTTGGGGCTTAATTACTGTTGGTTGTATTCAAAATGTTAATAAAAATAAAATACAATAAAAAAAAAAATCTTATCAGGGCTAATATCCATGTACGCCTTTCTCCCTGTATAAAAGCCAGCCATCATCTTTCCCCACACCATGTGGTTTGTTCTTCAATATGCTTCCCCAGAATATTTTTTCTTAAATTAGCTAAGGCAGTTCAAAAAAGAACTAGATGTTTTAAAGATTCCACTGACCTGTCTAATTTACATAGTCTACATTTAACATCCCTCTCTTTTTCCTTCCTTCGAGTAGCCAGTACTTCCTTTGTCTCATACAAGTTGAATCAGAAGCGCATGTACTGAGTTCTAAAATCTGCACTAGGGATTTTCACATGATGTCCAGGTTTAGTGCCTAGCCTTCCACTCTCTGAAATAATCTGTGTGTACATTTAAAGGATTGTCTTTGTTGCTGTGTTGCAATCCAGTCTTTATTCCAAAGCTTATGTTTCACCGATGTTGAGTTGTTTATTAAAATTTCCACTGTGACAGTCAAATCTTTTAATATCTTATCACAGATCAGTTTCCATTCTATGAGGACTGGCTCAGATTTTCTTTCCTGTGCTCCCTTAATCATAGCAAATCCCCTCACTGGTTTCTCTTGTATGCATTTCCTATACAATGCTAAACATTTCCATGTGACCATCGTACGTAATGAAGTCAACCCCAGCGCCATTCTTATTAACTGTATTGGTATTGATTTAGGCAGTCTAAGTACTTTCTTCCAAAATACCCCTTCTAATACTGACCAAACTGTTGCAGATAAAGCAAAAAACGCTTCTGCACCATAGGTCAGTATCGGTACCACTTTCATCCGGTAAAACGCCACCACTGGTTCAAAGGAAAAAATACCATATTATCTGCGGGTTTTACACGCCTGTGCAGCCAGATTTGCAGCTTTATTCCGCAGCACGGTTTCCCTTGGTGCATCTCTAACACTATTATTTAGCTGCATCCCCAAGTACAACAGAGTATTAACTTCCATAAGCGCTTTTTTTCAAGGTACCATGAAAATGTAGTCATGTTCCCTGGTCGCTGGCAGTTGGAAGATCAAGATTCTTGATTTGGATACATTGATTTTTAACCCATTCTCTTCTGTATAGCTTTGTAATGCATCTAATTACCTTTGCAGACCTATTGGGGTCTGGGCAATCAACACCAGGTCATCGGCGTATAGCAATCTGCTCACTGAACAACCATCAATTGTAGGCGGAAAGTTTCTTACTGATTGCATTTGTTTACAAATATCTGAAGTAAATCAGTTAAAAAACTCTGGTGCTATTGTACAACCTTGTTTCAGTCCCTTTTTAATAGGGAACCTCACTGACAATGTTCCCTTCTCATCCAACTTTACCTTTAGGAATGTATCCGAATACAGGTCCATAATTGGATGGACGATTTAAATTGGACACTCCCATGCTTTTAATTTCACCCAATACCTATTTCTGTTGATAGTATCAAAAGCCTGGGCCAGATCTATGAAAGCTAAATACTTTTTTTTCTTTGTTTTAATCCCTAAGACTTTTAATATATTGATCACAAATACATTTAGCGATGTTCCCATCTCCTTCACAAACCCTGCTTGTAATTGATCAAAGTTCTGCGAATCGATTGTCCACTTCTTAAGGTCTTTTAGCACCAAGTTCGCAAACATCCTAACTGCTACATCCAGTAAGGCGATCGGCCTGTAATTTTTAGGCTTGCTCCTATCGCCCTTTAAAGATGGGAACTATTACCGCTGTTTTCCAAGAGATAGGTACCCTTTTGTTTATTCTTACCATGCAGAATAATTCCTGCAAGAAAGATGCCCAACAATTCCACATTCTTTTTTAACCTTGTATTTGTCATCCCGTCTGGGCCTGGTGATCTAGAGTTACTTGCTTTCTTTATTAAGTTCACAATATCCTCTCTTTCCAATTCTTTCAACCATTCAACCTTATTTTTTCCATCCAGTTTTTCTACTACCCCCTTCGGGCCATCATGCAGGTCTGTAAAATGTTCTATCCACTGTGCAGCCGGTATTGTGTTTGCCAATAATGCTGCTTGTGGCGTATTCATTGAATTAATCAAGTGCCAGATTTCCCTTGTGTTTTTAGATCAAATATTAGAAAGCATTTTTTTTGTATGTTGCTGCAAGATCCAATGCTTTTCAACTTTCATCCAGTTTTGTACTGCTGTTTTAGCTTCTTTATTTTTTAATCCTTTATCAGCTTAGTATAATTTAGCTTCTTTAATTTGTTCACGCTTGCCTTTAACTCTCTTTTTTCCCTTGCCACCTCTACATCATATATGTGCTCATGGTAAAAAGGGGTGTTTTAAATCTGTTTTCCTAGGCACATTCCACTGTGTCAATAGGGCAGTATATTCCCAGCCTACCCTGGCATGTTCTTCCTTTTTGCACTGTTATTTTCACTTAGAAGCTCCCTCGTCAACCAAGTGATTTTCTTCTTCTTCATCAACAGCCTGTTACCACTCGGCACTACCTGGACCTCTACCGTGTACCTCTCATTGTTCCCACTAAACCAGATATTAAATGTTAACTTTAAGATGTTATGATCACTCTGATTTGTATCAATACACGTAAGCGTTTGGATATCTGATAGTCTATTTTCAGATTTAAAAATGTAATCTAGTACCTGTTTTTCCTTATTCGTCTTCCAAGTTGATTTTGCCGGTGTGTCCCGTTACTTGACCATTAAGCATATGAATGTTTCTAGATATTAGTTCTTTACACCAATTGAATCCTCTCTTCTCAGCACTTGATAATGTGACACGATCTTCCGATATTAACTCATTGCAATGGTCAAAACAGTGTATATTTATGACTCCACACACTATTACTGATACATTCGTCCCTTTTTCCAGAGACTCGTCTATCAACCCTAAGAACATGAACAGAAAATCATCCAACCCCTTTGTTTTGTAATCCCAATACAGATTACATAAAGTGGGGGAACTAGGGACACAATATGACTGTTCCCCTCCTACAGCCAGGGGTCTTTGTCACAACAGTGATGCTGGCTTTGGCAGCTGCCTATAAATAAGCTGCCATTTTCCATGCTGAAATCGATGAATGCTGCAGTGCATATTTCTTTCCTACGATTTCTCTCTACGTTACAAAAAGTCACTTCCTACACAAAAGCGAAGCTGAGCAGCGTGGTAAGTGATTTATAATGTGTAAACAGGATCTGTTTTGCAAGCTTGGGCTGAATGTACAGAGTTAGAAGGTAGGAGCCTTGGAGACAGAAGTTTGCTTAAACAAACTTTGGGTCATTACAAGTGTGCCAGTCCGGTAATAATGTGCTGGTATCACTGTATTCCGGCTCTATTTACAGACCAACGTATCCAGAGTAATTTAGCCAAAACACCAGCATCAGTAACACCGTACACCATAGTTTTGGCCCTGATAACACAGGCAACAGTAGCAGCGGCAAATCCCCTGGCACCTGCTGGTAACACAGGCATTACAGAAACACAGGCACATTACAATCATGGACTTGCCGCTAATACAGGCAGAAAAATGCCTGTACTACTGGCAAATCCATACCAGAAACATCAGCACTGCGGAGTAGCTGGTAAAATACAGACAATGCGGAACAGCCAGTAAATGGGCCCAGGTGGGGGAATTAAGGCCACAGGTGCACCCAATCCACCCAGGTGCACCCAAAACACACATGGACATTACTAAAGGGCCACATCCACTGCAAGAACACTCCCATACACACCCATACTTCCACTCATTGTCGTAGCTATGGACATGGAGGCGCTGCATGCTAGAGTGTAGCTGATTGAGCTGGAGCTGCATCAGTGGCGACAGGAAGGCCGGGAGTGGAGGCGGAGGAAGAGGCGGAGAAGGAAGTTGATGATGATTGGGATGCAAATGGCGAGGCAGAGGCGTACTGTGATTCCCTGCACAAGAGCTACACCCTGGGCACTGACAGACAGCCAGAATGCACCCTGTACCGCCTAAACAGGGATGGAATACTTAGGGCCTCATTACGAGTTTGGTGGCAGTCATGCCCTTAATAAGGGCATGGCTGTCTCCAAACTCGGGTCCGGGTCCGTGGTTCCTGAATGGGGAAATACCAGGCCATTCTGACCTTGGAGGGCCCGGTATTTCCCCATTCAGGGAACCCGGACCCGGACCATCCACATTCCCATTTCTGCCCCCATAGGGCTCAATGGGAATGGGGAGCATGCTAACAACGGGCATGTTAATGACGGGCCCACTGTTAGCATGCTGGGCCGCTCGCGGGACCCGCTACGGACGTCTGGCAAAACCAGACGTCCGGAGCAGGTCCTGCGAGCGGCCCTCGTAATAGGGCGGTATGGGGTTAACAGCTCCGGCACCTTTACCGGCGCCATTAACCCTTACCACCCACCTCCAAATGAGGCCCTTAAACTGAGGAACCTTATCCAGGATGGCATTGGGAGCAGGATTGACATCAGGACATCCATATCACCACTATTGAAGCTGCACTTCCTCGCCACAGGCACATTCCAGCACGCTGTGAGCCAGCTGCATGGCATATCGCAGCCTGCATTCTCCAGAGTGCTGGTGCATGTACAGGAGGCCCTCCTGCGCCATGTGGGACAGCACATCACCCTCCCTACCACCCAGGCACAGGTTAATGCTGCCAATGCCCCCTTTCATGCAATTGCAGGCATGCCCAATGTATTGGCAGCATTGGACTGAAAACATGGAGATCTGGTGGCCTCCTATGCCTCAGAGGAGGTGTACTGGAACCGGAAGCCGTACCATTCACTCAATGTCCAGGTGACCTGCGATGCCGACTTGACCATCATACACTGCTGTGCCCGCTTCCCAGGATCAACTAAAGACTCCATGGTCCTGTGGAACACCACCGTACCGACATACATGCCACGTTGCGGAGGATAAAGGACCTGGATGTTGGATGAGTACATGTACAACTACACACACATTGCTGCATGGGTCACAGGCTAATGGGGGGTGATGGCACAAATGCATGATGCATGTCCCACAATCACCCTGCATATGCAAGACCAACCAGCGCACGCCCAATTGACCGTCCACAACTCACAGGAGTATCACAAGACTGGAGTAGTATTATTCAATGATCAATCCAGTCCTAATCCATAAGCACCTAAACAGACAATGCACTACAGGTAGCAGAAGGCAACACCGCCACTCCAACAAATTAAGTGTGCCAGTACACTGTCCCAACTAGACCCATGAAACGCATGTCTTAGTGAGACATGGTGCATGCATGCACACACTGAATGCATAGAATCTGCAGTCACAGGCAACATCACTGTCGTGCACAAACACCCACACATGTCAATGTCATTGTCAATGTGAATGTCAATGGTTCACATATAGCACACTGTTTCTACTTGCGTAGACGTTTTTAGCTCAGGTGGGTCAAAATGTGAGCAGTGTAGGGGATGAAAGTCAGTGGAATTGGAAGGGAGAGGGGCGTGACGTCCATGCTGTGCCATTGCCAGCTTCAGTGTGGTTAAACCGGTTATTGTGTGCATGTGCATGTGAGCTGTCACGTGGCATTGATGCATGTCAAATAATGTTAAGTCTTCATTGAGGGTGTCATGAAGTGTGTGCAGTCACTGGTGTGGTAGAGGCAAGGCAATGTCCACACCACACTATGAGGATACGTATGCAGACTGGTGAGTCCTCACTAGGGCCAGTCAGTGGCAAGTCATGTCCTACCCCCAGCAATCCATCCCAGGGAGCAGAACCCAGCACAGAATGAAGGGCACACAGTGGCTGTTCCAGGGTGTAGCAGGGTGCATGTGACACGGCCATACCACAGTACCAGATGCATGATGTTGACAACAGACACAGACGGGCTGAGTGAAAGACACTGTCCTGCCACATGCATGACATGCCTCACCTTGTATTCTCCCCCTTGCAGGTGATCTGGCTATCTGCTGCTTCCATGGCTAATGACCCCTCTGAGAGATCCCCAGATGCAGGAGGAGATGGCCTACAATCGTGCACATGTACAAACCAGGACAACCATTGAGCAGACCTTTGGGCTATTGAAGGTATGTTTCTGATGCCTACACCGGTCTGGGGGTGCTCTACTGTACAGGCCAGAGAAGGTGGGGCAGATGGTCCTGGCGTGTGCAATGTTGCATAACATCTGCATCAGAAGCAACATACCCCTGCTTCCAGATGTGGATTGTGTCACCGCCAGAAGGTGAGGATGATGAAGATGGCAAGGCAGCACCAGCCAGGCACAGGCACGTGCGCATGGATGTCAGGAATGGGTGTATTGCCCGCCAAGACCTCATTGACAACTTACTCTGACTCCCCCTCTACAATACACTACCTATGCCACTTACTGCCTCTGATGCACACATACAATGATATGATATGATATGGCATTTATAACGTGCTTATACACAAGTGTTTCAAGGCGTGCCGAGGCAAGAGAGGGGGAACAGAGGAAAGACAGAGACAGCGATCTTACTAGGCCAGGGGTCATTGATATCGTGCAAGTTCAGCGGAAGGGGGAAGGGGAAAGTGTGGGGGCGGAGTGGGAGGGGAGAGTGCAGTACATGGGATCAACATTAAAAAATACATAGAATGAATAAAAGCAATAAGTAAAAAGTGTGGCCAGCTGGTGGCAAGTGCAAGGGTAAGTGCAGACATCAGGTGTCAAATGCTGGTAGCGGACTGTAGGGATACAGAAAAAAGTCCACAAGTGCGGGAATTGCCAGGGAGGCAGTGCAGGTGTGCAAATGGCAGGGGAGCGGTTCTGGGCCCGAGATTAGAGGGTGGCCAGGTGACCAGTCCATTTTCAGTTTCAGCCAGGAGTTCACTATGGGAGAGGAGGAAAGAAAGCCGAAGCAAAGAGGAAGGTTTTGAGGTGCTTCCGGTACCGGAGATGGTTCTCCTCAAGTTTCAGGGAGGCTGTTCCAGAGGGAGGCCCAAGCTCAAGAAAGATCTACCACCAACTCGTTGCTTGGAGAAGCGACTGTCCCTCAGGGAGTTGTAGGTGGCTGAGCGAAGAACTCGAGAAGGCCTTGTGGACAATGCAGACGGGTTTGAACTTAATCCTTGCAGCCAATGGGAGCCAGTGCAGAGATTTCAGTGCTGGAGAGATACAATCCCTGGGCTTGAGGCCAAGGACAAGTCTTGCAGTCCTGTTCTGGATGAGTTGCAGAGGGCAGAGAGCAAAAGCAGGCAGATTTAGAAAGAGGCTGTTGCAGTAGTCCAGCCTAGAAAGAACCAGAGCTGGGGGAAGGGTAGAAAAGGAAGAATACCTCTAAATAGGTGCAGCTGGTAGTGTGACTTCTTAGAGACGTTAGAGATGTGAGGAGAGAAGGAGAGTGTGGAGTCAAAGATGGCCCCAAGGTTTTTAGCCCCGCAGGTGGGAGTAGGAGGGAGCAGGAAGAGGGCCAAGAGAGGTCGGCCAGAGATGTCAGGAATCTGTCAAGTAAGGACAAAGGCAGTGAATATGGCAAGGGGAATGTGCACACTATCGGACAGTGAATGGTTTGAGTCATACAACATACATACAGGAACCAAGACTCAGGTATACTAAAACCCAGGAGTGCAAACAAAGTGTGACAACAATCCAAATATATGAAAAGGGATGTGTGGGTAAGCACTAAGAATATTCCTTACGAATAATGAAAGTCGGCAAGCTCCTACCCACAATTGCTATTACAGGTACTGACAGCGCTAAGTAGAGGGCAAGCAACGACAGGATCTGTGATCTAACACTCTTCATGGTATTAAATAAGGAAACCTAAAAACAGTACTCACAAGGACGAGAAATACCACTTGAATGTCAGCGAGCCCACGAACCCTGTTGATCAAACAGGGACCCCGAAAGGCTGTAACAGCAATTGGAGGATAACTAAATACATAAGACTCAAGACAAAGGGCAAGTAGGAATAGTGATTGCAGAATAGTGAGGAAAACATAGGCATTCACACAGGAGCTAGCTACAACCGCGCACCACACCTAATGATCAATGGAAAGTAAATGCAGAGGTGCAAGGGAAAACATGGAATGGATTCCAAGAACAGTAAAGGAACAGGAACAGGGAAAACGAAATTACAAGGGCAAACTTTCCCCACCCATCCAAGGAAAAAAGGCAGAAAGCTAATCTAAAAAGGAGGAAAGACTAAGGCATCAAGGTATACAGCAGCAAAGGACAAGTCAGAGAAATATAAAACACAGGCAAACTGGGCTGCACCAAAAAGGAAAAGCACTGAGAAATGCTGCCTGCAAACAGAGGAAGACAGAAAGGGAATCTGGGAAGCAGAAATCAATTAAGCACATAAATCCGAAATCCAAGGATAAGGAACAAGCAATGGAAATTTGGAACTAGGCACGAGGCTAAGAACCAGGAACAAGGGGCCAGTCACAACAGGAACACTGCAACAATGACCAGCGCTGGACTGAAGCAAACTGAGGCTTTTAAACCTGCTTAACGAGCACTCGCCGCAGGTGTGCTGCCTGCTGCACCTGCAGCCACAGGTGTTGCCTATCCTCCACCCAGCCTTGTCCTGCAAGGGTGGAAATGAAGCTGTGGGCCAGGCATTCTGGGAAGCATAGTCATTTGATTAAAGCAGCATACTGGCTACCAAAGACCTGGAATGGATCCGGAAGGGAAGAAACTTGGAAAATAAGGATTTAGCGCGCCCAATTCATCACAGCATTGTAGCATAAGGTTCGGAAGGAATGTCCAATAGGGAATAAACCCCAAATTATGCCCCCAAGTGGTGGGAACGGGAGCGAAGGAAGCGGATCGTGACAGTATACCCCCTCCTATGGCCGTCTTCTGGTGCCCGCCACCCACACGAGGCTCTTCTTTCCATGATAGGAGTGCTTTTTCTTTGGAGACGGCACTGATGGAATTGGTGACCTGTGGGCAAAGGCAGATGGACTGGAATTCATAGAATCAGGTTGCAGACTAGAAGAGTCATAGGCAGGCTTCTGGTGAGGAAGATGCTCATGGGTTGAAGAAAGGCATGAAGGACTTGCAGGATCCGAAGCAGAGTTGGAAGGCCCAGGAAACTCAGTCACTGAAAGCGGGCACTCCAGTAGGGAATAAACCCCAAATCATGCCCCAAGTGGTGGGAACGGGAGCGAAGGAAGCGGATCGTGACAAGAGAGTGACCTTTTTCTTTGGGACACCTGTGGGAACGCGAGAAGGTATGACATCTGTTGTTGGCGACGTGTTTCGGTGAGTGGACACAGGGAAATGTCTCTGAAATTGGCTGGAAATGGAGTGACAGGAAAGGAGGCACAGGGCGTGCTGATGAGGAGAATCTCAGTCTTAATGGCATTAAGGCAGAGATCATTGGCGGCACACCACTCCTGAATAGCAGGCAGAGAGTCAGATATGTGAGAAGGAGAAGAGGTGGCTGAAGGTAGCCTGAAAATGAGCTGAGTATCATCCGCAAAGCACTGAAAGTTGGGGCAGCGAGCAGCAATGCGGTGGCCAAGAAGTGCCAGGTATTGGTTGAACAGCCATGGAGAGAGGTTTGACCCCTGGGGAACACCACAGGTAGAGATAGAGATAGAAGAGAGGAAGGACCCAAGTTGGACCTGGGAGGGTCTATCAGAGAGGAAAGAAGTCAGCCAAGCCAGGGCCTGACCGGTGATACCCAGGTTATCACGGAGACTGTTGAGCAGGATGGCATGGTTGACAGTGTCAAAGGCAGAAGAGAGATCAAGTGAGATGAGGACACAGTGGGTGTTAAAATCAAGGTTGGAGAGCAGGTCTTCACAGATGGTCGGGAGAGCAGTTTCCGTCTTTCTGGCAGCTCTAAAGCCAGACTGATGGTCATGAAGACAACCAACAGATTCAGTGTGGAGATTAAGCTGGGAGATGGCTAGCTTGTCCAGGAGTTTGCCCAGGAAAGGAATGATGGATATTTGGTGATAGTTAGCCGTGCAGGACGGGTCACCAGAGGGTTTTGTAAGAAGAGGGTTCACAAGGGAGTGCTTCAGGGGGAAGGGAAGACTCCACTGGCGAAGGAGTGGTTGCAGAAGTCGGCCAGAGCAGGAACCAGGGAGTCAATGTGGTCCTTGATGGTTTTGGAGGAACAGGGATGAACAATACATTCTAGCACATGTATAAGGAATGTCCACTCATTGCTGCAAGTGTTAAACCCCACTCTCCCTCCCTACACACCCTCTGTCCACACACCCCCAAAAGCAAAGTGTCATATATGCAGGTAATCAGTGTAATTTCCTGTGCTTCTTGGTGTCACAGCCCTTGGCATGGGCAGGTGAGCCTGTAAGCCACTGGGAGCGGGGCACCCTGGTGAGAGCTTGCCGGGCTGGTTGCACTGGAGGGGGGGGGGGGTCAGATCCCTGCAGGGTTGTGTTAGAGACACCCCCTTGTTGCCCTCCTGGACCCTCTGTGCCAGTACCACTAGGGCAGAGGTGCTGTGGCTCAGGGCATGTGCACAATGCTGGCTAATAGCCTGCAGGCACTCCCTGATCATTTGGGATTCCGCCACTTGCTGCCAGACCATGTCCACCATCTCGGTGTGCCTCGCCTCCATCCTACGAATAAGGGTATCCATTTCCCTTAGTTGGGTATAGGTGGTTGAGGGGCTGAAGGTAGGCCTGTGATAAGGGGTGTGATCCTGTGAGTCAGTGAAATTGCCTCCATCGTCGCCTCATCATCATCGGAGGTGGTGCCGGGATAGGCCAGTGCCTGGGGCAGAATAGGCATGTACACCAGTTGCGTTGACTGGGCGGCTGTGGTGGTGCTGCTGGCTGTGCTGTTGAGGCAGCAGGCTGTGCTGGTGAAGCTGGCTGTGCTGCTGGGCAGCTGGCTATGGTGGTGCGGCTGGCTGTGCTGCTGCGGTGGCTGGCTGTGGTTGTGCAGCTGGCATTGGCAGGGATGTGGTGGGGGTGGTGGTGGAGCCATCCTACCTGAACTTGCCGGGCTGTAGAGGGCCCAGCATTGTCGCTTTCAGAGGATGTGCCTGTTAGGGTGAGATGAGCATGCAGTTAGTCTCCTGTGTGTCACATCAACGGACTTGCATTACACAGATACAACATTTTGTGTGCCCTGGCCTGGACATGATGTCTAGTAGTCAAATTTGCTCTGATGCGTGCATGCATATGTGTGTGGTGTGAGTGCACATTGATTGTTGCCCTGCCATGGTGGCTTGTAGTTGTGTGCGCATTGGGGATGTGCTAATTGTCATGTTCTCCCTCTGCGCACATGGCTAGTACTCATGTGTGTGTTAATGTATTTTGTGTACGATGCGTGTGCATGGCTTACTGTGAACACAGCCCCTGGCATGTGTGTGTGATTGGATCATTTTGCTGAGTCGTCGAGTGTTGTGCTCATTTACTTGAACATGTCTCCCTAATGTGGAAGGTGGATTTCCAAATTGTCTCATGGTTGGCATTTAGATGTGTCTTGTATTCACTGGCACCTCCTTGTGCCCCTGTTTCGTCCTCTGCAGATCCTACTGCCTCAATCCCCCTCCACATGCATGGCCGAGCTGCAGGTCTCTTTGCACGACATGAGTTTGAGGGATGAGGTCGTACCGCCTCTAGTGGTCAGGGATTCCTTCCGATGTGCCGCCAAGATGTTTCACACTCGTAGGCACAAATCATCCCACCTCTTGTGGCAGTGCCTGGGTGTGTGGGGGACCGGACCCACTGCTGTGGCCTTCTGGGCAACCTCCTCCCATAAGGTGGTCTTACGCTGCTGGCTTGTTCGCCTGTTGTTATTCCCAAACAGTGTATCAGCATGGGCCACTATGTTGTCTGTCAGGGCTGTTAATTCTGGCTCAGTGAAGCGAGGCTTGCGTTGCCAGAACTCTGGCAGGCGTGACTTGGAGCTTCCTGACATGTTGTCGGTGTTTGTGGGAGTGGATGGCAGCAGGAAGTGCACTAATTTAAATGGATTGAGATTTCTAAAATGGCCACCGACAAACTTCCAGTTCCTGGGATGACGCTGTTTCCGATGACAGTGGTGTAGTCGCCAATGTTTCCGGT
Source organism: Ambystoma mexicanum (assembly GCF_040938575.1). NCBI lineage: Eukaryota > Metazoa > Chordata > Amphibia > Caudata > Ambystomatidae > Ambystoma > Ambystoma mexicanum. The sequence goes on along the minus strand of NC_090924.1, from coordinate 676,027,482 downwards.
ATTGGTTACAGCAATGCCAATGTTTTCGCCAGAAGTCACCCCGGAATCATTGTTACTGCCATATTTGGTCACAGAAACATAGTGTTTTTCAGGCCCGGCTCCAGCAGCGGGGTCAGTGGGGCCAGGCCCCCCCAGATCCAGCCCCTGCCCCCCCTAGAAAGGAGGTCATGTCAGTGGTGTGATACATCACTAGTAACCAAGGGAGTGGGGGGATGGATGGCACTCTAAACATTAATCAGCAACCTCAAAGACATTCTGAGAGACTGAACTGCAGGATTTGTTTTATTGCCCTAGACAATGATTTATGCCCCACAGCCATGAAAGTACAAATAACCAGAGAGATGGAGAGCCACACACACCTCTAAGTGAGGTAGCACACATATTCAAGCAGGCTGCCTACAACTATTTTCTCAAACCTACAATCACAATGTTGGTTTCTGTATTTTAAATTGTGTTTATTTTTTGTGAGAATATAATGGTTTTTCACATCATGCTTAATAAAATGGTTAACTGTATCAAGTTATATAAATGACAGGTAAGATGCTTGAGCACAGATTTCTGCGCAAGGTGCGTCACCTGACTTGGGGTCCTAACAAATTACATTCAAAGTATATATTCTGCTGCATTAACTACTTAAGTATAAGTGAAAAGATAAGGTTGGTTGTAACAAAAATGTAATTCTGGAGGGGAGAGTGTAGTAAAATCAAAAAGTGATACATGCAGGGCTTTGAATTAAACATTACCACTACCGTTGATCTACGCAACATTCCATGACATAATTTTGCAGTATGTTGTACCATTAGAGAAGGGGACAAGCCATTAGCAAATGACTTTTGGTGCTGCCACCAAAAGGTGCAGGTCATTCTCAATTTCCATCTTCACTGGAACACAAGTAACCACATGGATTTCTAGGCCCTGTGGTCTAGAAGTTTGGGACAGGCTTCTGATATTAGTGACAGGGCCAGGGCTGATATGCAAACAATAGTATGCAAGGCTGGCCAGAGCAATGACAGTGGTTTTAATTGATTCATAGACTTTTTACCTATTAGGTACAACCAGAACGCATGCAGTGAAACACAGCTAGGATGGCGATAAAATGTGAGAAGAAACACACATCCTATGGGTGTGTCTGTTCATTTACCCACCTAATGACTAGCCATGGCTGTGTTAATACCTCACCAGAAAAGCCTAAAGTTTCTAGAACTCTATGAGCAAGCTCTATAACAAAGAACACCAAACATGTTGCTGTGTAGGGCCTGTCAGTGTTATATCTAAGCATTCTTTTGAGTGTTTAATTACTTAATTACCTGTGTAAATAAGCTCCTGGTGTAATAAAATTCTCTTAATGTGTGTCTTCAGCCAGTTGATTTTATAAGCAATATATTTGTCAATGCCTCTGTGATTGCACTGAAGTCATGTCTTAAACAAGCAATCACATTCCATCCGTTTTGGCTTGCTTATAATTATTAGACATTTGCCAGGCAATGCCATCATATGCCTAGTTACTGCCACCATTTTCCAGCTGTTCCCATCTTATGACCAGGTGGTACCCTTATGTGGTGCCCTTATGGAAGTGTCTGGCAAATGCCTACCCATGCCTAATCAAAAGCCCAAGCCGTTGGCTTTGCCGATGCATGTTGGCTTCTGTTTGTCTCCCTAGGTTAATGTGTATATGCCCAGATGTGGGTGTCTTGCTGGCTACGCCTTGGGAATCAAGCTGCACTGAGCTGGTCCAACAAGGCCCTACCTGAAAATTATTAGGCTAGGTTGGCAAGTTTTGACAAGTTTCAGATCTTCTCATGCATACTTACCAGTGGGGCTCCGACCTAAATAGAATGTATCTTTGTTTGGAAGCCTAGTCTACTCTGACAGAATGTTTCATGATTCAAACTGTTAAGTACTGACTTCATAACCTTAATCTGTTGAGTAACTTTACAGAGTTTGCAAAGTATGATGTAAATCCTGGGTGCTGGGTGTTTAGGCCGTGCAGAAATTAAACATGAACACCCACAAAATAAACAAAAAAGAGGAGCGTTTTCTATAATGTTCCAGGGCAAAGTATATAAGGTGTACATCTTTTATAAATAAAAATCAGTATTTCAATATTTACTAAAGAGTACAATCAGAGGTGGATTCAACATTTCGACAAGGGACACATGCCAATGCCCCTCCCCTGCTCTACCATCACCCCTCACATGCAAACATCAGGGCTGAACAGGCCCTACCATTGAGGTTGTATCTTTTAACAAGTCTCAGAGGCAGATTATTTACAATAGGATGTGCTATGCCAAATATGCTGTTGATACTCGGTGTCTTTTCACTTTATCAGGTGACCACTCCAAAGACACTGAGGTCATTAATGCCACATACAACAAAATCGAGCTCTGGATGCTGTATAAGGGCCTAGCCCTGAATAACTTAAAAATTGAGATTACTATCCTGGGCACCAGCCCCAAGTGGCGCCAGCTTGATCAGTCCTATTCATTCTTTCAAATCGCAGACTGTCTGCTCCCCACTTTGAAAAAACAATAAAAACCTTGGGAGTCACGATTGAGGTCCCATATCAGCAGCCTAGTGTCAAACTCAACATTATATTACATTATACTTTTGGCACAACTCAGACAATTCCTTGAGGCCTGCAGTTGTGCCACCCTAACCAGGGCGATCATAGGGAGCCGCCCGGACTTCTGTGGCAGCAGTCTACTTGGGGTAGGCAAAGGAGAGCTCAATCGTCTGCAAGCTGTCCAGAACAATGCAGTTAGGGTCGTTATGGGGATGCGCAAAACAGATCATGTCTCAACAGCAAACCGAGCATTACATTGTCTCCCTATTACAAAGAGAATCACGTTTCGTACCCTTTGCATTTCAGGGGCTTGCATGCAGGGGCGTTGCTAGGGGGGGCTCAGGGGGTTATAGCCCCTGATCTTTTGGTTGTAGCCCCGGATAGAATCTCAGGAGCTACAGCCAAAAGACTAGCTAGCCCCCAGTCCCAACAGTTCTGACATCAGCTTAGCCCCGAGTCTTTTCCAGACTTAGCAACTCCCCTGCTTGCATGTATGGAATAAGCCCTTTTTATATGGCAGCACAGTTGAAGTGGCTATCTAACAGCCGTAATCTAAGATCCAATAACACAGGGTTGCTTTTCACCCCAAAGGCCAAACTGGTACAGGTGCAAAATGGATGCTTCCCAGCCACAATTCCTCACTTGTGGAATACTCTCCTGCCTGATTTGAGGCTGTGTGCCAGTCTTCCCAGGTTCAAACGTGTCCTGAAAACCTTGCCTTTTGAGTAAATGGATCCTTGACCTCCACTAGTTTCTCTCAGGTTTCTCCTTAGGCTTCGCTGGGCTTTATGTTTTTTATTGTATGTCATGTCAGCGCTCTTATGCCCCCGGGCCACTGTCATTGTGCTTTAGAAATAAATTCAATAAATAAATAAATTAGAAATGAGAAAAGGTAAAAAGGCAGTGATCATTGCTTTGGCAATTAAAAAAATATATAGGGTTTTAAGAAGCTGTTTAAGTGTGATTGTTAGGTGATTAGTAATTAAGGGGATACAGAACAAGCTGTGTGAAACAATAACCTTGACATACATTTCATTTCACTTTGTGTCTGTAAGAGATTTTTTGTAAATTCTCATTCATTGCTATGCTGGAGCTGCATTTAGCTCCACTTTGTATGAGCTACAGGATTTTGTATGATTTGCCAAGCGAAGTTGGAGAGCAGATCAGACTTAACAAGGCCCCCCTTTCAAATCCTATTGGCATTCCAGCAGCATGTATTTTTAAGTTGGCTGAAATCCAATGGATTCCTATGAGATCTGCCGACTTTTACACGTGGTAAAAGCGGACAGAGTCAAAAGGAATCCATTGTGGATGGCTCCCACAATTATTAATTGTGGAGGTGATTTAAACTTTTCTAGACACGTAGTGGTAAAGTAAAGATCAAAAGCGATTTTCATCTGTTTTAATCTTTACTTTTCCAGTACTTGGTGGAAACAATTAAAATTAATGAATGGCCCCTTTTGCAAAAAAGCGCAAACAGGAGAATTCTGCTCTATGCAGTTCAGGATTCAAAACAAAAAGCCCCACCTTAATCTTTTCATCAACATGTTTCTACAATGATGAATGCATTGTCAAGTTGGTTTATTATGTGACTGGTGCATTTTTTAAGTAAACTGTATACAATTTAGTATTAATTTAGTTATTGAAAGCCAAACTTCAACACATATTTGTACCAACTTGAGCTCTGCAGATGTTTGGTCAAATATCTATATTTCAGGCTAGGCTGAAATTATGGCTTTACCACTCAACCAAAGTGTGTGATCCTCAGCATATTTTTTTAATTTCACTATGCCTTGCCTGTTAAAAGTAGGTTCCCCTAGAAGGGATTCAGTTTGCATTACAAGCTATTACACACACACACACACACACACACACACACACACACACACACACACACACACACACACACACACACACACACACACACACACACACACACACACACACACACACACACACACACACACACACACACACACACACACACACACACACACACACACACACACACACACACACACACACACACACACACACACACACACACACACACACACACACACACACACACACACACACACACACACACACACACACACACACACACACACACACACACACACACACACACACACACACACACACACACACACACACACACACACACACACACACACACACACACACACACACACACACACACACACACACACACACACACCCCCCCCCCCCCCCCTAACTTTGAAAATATCCAGGCCACATTTATTGAACAAAATTGTGTCATTCATTACCAGTGAACACATCAAACAAAGAGTCATCTCGGACAATTGCATTTTATAACCAGTATGTAAACAGCTTGTACAAGACAATGATGTATAGGGGCATGACAGAGGAGCAAGACCCGCTCCTTCATGCCATACTCCGCCAGGAGCGATACCAGGAGGCTGGAATACCCTCAACCAGCACCGTCTGCCTCCGGATGCAGCCCTTACAACCCTAGCACAGCCTTGCACTCTCAAATCAATTAAAATGTGCTGTGAAAATGCAACAAAAAATAACATTTTGTGTTTCAAATTTAATATTGGACATGAACCATTGATGGGAGACATTCAGAATGGGACTAATGTAGGGGTTCAGTTGGAAAGGAGGGGGCATTTGTGGAATGGGTGGGTGAACGGAGAATTGTATACATGTGTATGTTATTGGAGGATATGTTGTTGTGCTATAAATATTGTTAAGATCAACAAGACTACCTGTATTGATTGTGCATGGTATGTTCTGTTCATGAAATTAAAAAAAGTTAGAAAAAAATGTAAATTTGTAGGAAACAAAATCTCCTATGCCTTGCTTCAGTATTGTGGGGGGTCTATCTTTCACAACCGGATGGAGGGAGCACAAGCATCCCCTTCGGGGCCCGCTGCGAGTAGCCACAGCGCTCAGGAAGGTACTTGTTGGGCAGACACCATCCATCTGCTCAGCCCTCTCAGAGGAGGAGGCATCGCCCTGAATTCTCCCAAGCCAGTCCAGGAAAGGCATGCTGGGTGCTGGGGTGAATAGGTTGCAGGGGAGGTAAATGGGAATGGTGGTTAGGGCAGCTGAAGGAAGGTGACTGGATGGTAAAGGTGAAGGATGATCAGATATAACAGAAAGGGGAGAGCAGATGGGAAGGGAAGATAGGTAGGTTGATGTTGCAACACGATTTTCCTTGCTTCGTTTTTGCTATGTACTTTTTTTATAGAGGTGTGCAAATTTATTTTTGGAGATCTGCAAAATCTGGATCAACGCCAGCACTTTGAATAGGGTTCTCCTAGACCCACACCCAATGGAATGTGGGCCCCCCTGGTCACAACCCTGGCCCACCCAGATGAAAATTCCTGGAGCCGGGCCTGGTGTTTTTATGTTTTGATGGTATTTTCGTCATGCCAGTAGTAATGTATCCGGCTATGGGGGATGCGCACGCCTGCGGAGTTGGAATAAGCTGGTGATTCCGTCACTGAGGTGGCTGGAAACAGTACTACCGGCATGACGGAGTCACTGGCTTCATTCTGGCAAACTCGTAATGAAGCCCATTGTCTAGGACAATGAAGGGCAGGACTTCCTAGCCCTGCTGCTGTTAAAGTGTGGCTTTCTGGTGGCTGTTGGTAAGAGTCTAGCCAGGTAGAAATGGACTTTTCCTTATAATGATAAGTGCTGAGAGGAGATAGGTGCCCCTACAGCTGCACATGTGCATGCATACACATCCAGCTCCTAATGCCCACCAATATGATACCTACGACCAATGGCAGACAGTCCTTTAATTCAATCCTATTTTATTCTGTTCTATTCTATTATCTCTTGTGAAGCACACGTGCATCATAGTGTAGAAACCAAATGTGGGCTTCCCAAGGTTCAAGCTAGTCTGCCCGAATATTGAAACAAAACCCAATAATGTTGCAGGCAGCACTGGTTTGGACACGTGTGACTCAGCACATAGTCACAAAAGAAATCTAATAGATTGTGGGCACCCTAACCAAATTGCGCTCCACCCAATTCAGTTAACATTGTAACATAATTCCAGCCAATTGGCATTCAATGAAATAAATGAAAAAAATGTGCAATCTGTCTCAGTTCCTTATTTATGAAACTAAGCTTAGGGTTTGCACACAAGTCAACACGTTTTCGACCTACAAAGGTCCTCTTCAGGTTGTTACTTTCATACATTGAAAATCACATTGTAATTTACCACAATTAACAATGAATACAAAACAACATTCCCCGAACAATTGTTTGCCAATTCAAATCACAACAAAAAAAGAATGTTAAATGTAACTTTTTTATTTTATTTTTATTTTTTTATTTGTTTTAACCCCTTTGGTTTTTACAAAACGAAATCAGAAACTTGGGACACCACTTTTGTCGGACGTTACAATTTATTTTAGAAGACCCAGTAGGTGGAGACCACCAGAGGACGTGGATGCAGCATTGCCGCTTAAACCGGAGCTTCCGCTCGCCCGAAAAATGATCTGTCTCCCCGTGGTTGGGGGGCTCAGAAACTTATTAGCAGGCACCAGAGCATGGGCTTTCTGACCTGGTGTAACTGGATGCCAAATTGTCCAGTCCGGTGCAGTGAACCAGTTTGCACGGTGACACCGAGATGACAAGAGATGGCGGGCCCGATTGAGGAAGTGCTGGCCCGGACACATCCGACAGGGCCGCCTGGATGGTGATTAGTAAGGGACCCTGTAAACAAAGTAGATGCACTGTTGTTATTTAAAGATAAACATTTCTGTTGTAAATTGCTTACAGTGAAGACAGGAGTCGAGAAGTCTTTAACGGCGTGTTTATTCTTTCTCAGCTTCATGCATCCATGCACGCAACATGCGTGTCTCAACTACAAAGGCCAACGTGCCTAATGGGGCTCAGGGTACGCTTCCCTGAAGTCCGTGTGCAGTGTAAGCACTGCAAGCCCCGTTTATGGAGGAGCTGGCGGGACGCCTCTTATCGCGTCGCTCTCTCCGCTCGTCTCTCCCCGCGCGCGAAGCCTCGGGGGCGGGCTTCGTCGCGTTGCGAAGTCTCGCGAGAGCGGGAGCTCTCGCGATGCTTCTACAATTTCCTCAAGTCTCTCTGAGTTTTGCGAGCAGTAGGGGTAGTAACCGAATATGGCATGTGTCATATGCCAGTGACATGTGCCACTACATGTCACCACTACAAGTGACACGTGCCACTGGCAGGTGTCACATGCCATGCCCCCAAAAAAGGTTTCACATGCCACGGTAGAACAAATATCAGATATGGCGTCTGTCTCTTCGTTTTTCAAATTATAATCCTCCTTTTTAAAAATAAAATTGGGAAGCACCAATTATAATCCTTTTTTTGTAAAAATAAAACTGAAAGTCTCCACGCCAATTCGAACTGAAGACTTCGTGATATCGAGCCTAGCTCGTTAACCACTACATCGCATGTTATGGCGCGGTTTAAATTCTACGTCTAATTTGAACTATCTCATGGTTCAATGATGGTCCCTTTTTTTTATTTTCAGTTACATCTTAAAACAAGCTGCATGTGTGTTTCTGAACGTTTGCAGGATAAAAACAATTTACTGTATTTGCATCTTGTGCTTTTCTTGCATAATACTAAATTTAAAAAACAGTTCAATCCAAAATCTGTTACTGTATAAGGCTTTAAATGTCAAGCATGTATTGTGTACATGTTTTCGAAAACAGTATGGTCGCAATATTAAAGTGTGTGTTTGTACATTAATTCGTGCGTTCCACAATGGACTGTACGAACTGTGATAAATACACTACAACCATAACCTACTGATAATATTTATAACTTATATATCAGAGTATATGCACGATCATGAAAACATCATTTTCAAATGTTGCTAAAGCTTCAGATTTAGGGCCCAATTCATAGAATCCAGCACAGAAGCAGCGCAAGTGCCGCGCGCCGAGAAGGAGCGTGCGCCACGCGTGCGCCAGCTGTGGCGCAAACCAGCAATTGCACAGCCCGTGTATTCATGGATTTTCCGAGGCATCAGTCGCTGTGGGGCAATAAACACCAAGCAGTGCCAGTAACACCACCAACACGCCCCAATGCGCAGGAAAAAGCCAGTGAAATGCCCAGTACGGCGCAAGGCCCCGTGCCCTTTGTAACCCAGCAGACAGCCCCCCATCGTAGTCATGTGAAAAATCAGAGCATACCCTGCTCGCACCAGTTAAATCGTGTGGAAAGGCCCGTGCGTACCCCGTCCGCACCCCAGCAAAATCGCATACCCTGCTCGCACCAGCCAAATCACGTGGGAAGGCCCGCACGTACCCCGTCTGCACCCCAGTGAAATCGCGTACCCCGCTCACACCAGCCAAATCGCATCGGAAGGTCCTGCGTACCCCATCCGCACCCCAGCAAAATCGTGTACCCCGCTCGTACCAGCCAAATCGCGTGGGAAGGCCCGTGCTTACCCTGTCCGCGCCCCAGCAAAATCACGTACCCCGTTCACACCAGCCAAATCACATGGGAAGGCCTGTATATACACCGCGATACGCGCACAACTCCCCTGGAAGCAGACATCTTCTCACGGGACAGCCAGACCCCAGCACCACATGGCCCCCCATCACCTGCGAACATACCCCGCAGGCAGCCCACACCACATGGGACCCCCACCATCACCAGTAAACATACCCCGCAGACAGCCCACGCCACATGGTACCCCCACCATCCCCTGTGAACATACCCCCCAGGCAGCCCACACCACATGGCCCCCCATCACCCGTGACCATACCCTGCAGGCAGGCCCAGCCTTATGTCCCCACTTGTGACAGCAACCTGCAGGCAGGCTCCGCCTCGTGTCCCCACCCCCCACGAGTAGCAGCAACCTGCAGGCAAGCCCCGCCTCATGTCCCCACCCCCCACCAGTGACAGCAACCTGCAGGCAGGCACCGCCTCATGTCCCCAAACCCCACCAGAGACGGTAACCTGCAGGCAGGCCCCGCCAAATGTCCCCACCTGTGACGGCAACCTGCAGGCAGGCCTTGCCTCATGTCCCCACCCCTCTCCAGTGACGGCAACCTGCAGGCAGGCCCCACCTCATGTTCCCAACCCCCACCAGTGACTGCAACCTGCAGGCAGGCCCCACCACATGTCCCCACCCTCTACCCCAAAACACATTGAACCAACATACAATCACGCAGCACATGCCTACTAAAAGGCCACCACACGCTGCACCCCCTGGTGCACCTCAACACCCATCCATTGGTCATGCTCCCTAATACATGCCCCATGTCATGTGAATCCTAACATCACACATGCATGCATGTGTGCACACATGAACAACATTGGTGAACATCAGGAACATGCAAATGAGTCATGGAGGAGTGAAACATGCACTAAACCGTTGAGACCAGACACCACTTCGATTTCAATGTTAAAAAATTATATTAAAAAATATGTATCTAAGTCACACACAGTAATAACATCAAATTAAGCATGCATGAACCAAATCAAAAACCAAAAGAAAGTGAAAACCAAAATCAATGTGATGTAAAAAATGAAAGAGTCAAAAATGTGGTCCTTGTCCATTAACGTATGTGCAAATAAAATCACATATCATGTGAAAACCATTCCTTCATAGTTAAAAAACTGTTCAAATTAAAATCCAAATATTTACAAAGATCCAGGCTCCATGGTCCCAAAATATGTAGAAAAATCCTAAAAATACAATACAAAAATAGCTATATACAAGATGCGGAGCAAAGTCCAGGAACTCCAAATAAAAAGAAAAAACAAATGAAATCTACTCCTAAAGAACTGTATACAAGGGCAGCGGGCTAGTCCATCTCCTCACCATGCTCTCTCATAGTCTCCGCCAGGGCATCATCGAACACTGTGTCCACTTCCAGTAGGCGTGCCTCGGCTTCCCCCTCAAGGGCTTGCAGGGACTCCTCCATGCTCCTCTCAAACTCCCTGCTAGTCTCCTCGAGGACCTCCGCCCGTCTTTCTGCCCGACGCAGTGAATTCTCCACCCTGGCCATGGTGAGGTGCGCCTCCTGTGCCCGCTGCTGCTCTGCCCCGATTTGCTGGCCCAAACGCTCCAACACGGAAGACATCCTTGTCGTAAGGTCCACGTTTGCCTCATGCCCGATGTCGTGCACGTGCCCTGCTGCTTGGTGCCTGCACTGCCTCTATTGCCATAGCTCCTGTCGCTGCAGTGACAACCTCTGCTGATCCTCCTTCGACTCCCGACTGTGGCAGGAATGTGATCTCCACCAGACAGGCTGACAGGGTTGGGACAGGAACACAGGGGGCCCTGGTGGTATCTGGGGCAGAAGATGGCAGGGAGGACGACTGACGCAGAGAGGAGGAAAAGGAGGAGGGGGGTTGCAGCAGTGGCCAGCACACATACCAGATTCGTGATCAGGAACTGAGCTAGCCAGTTAATGAGGCGACAGACCTCATCTTGATGATGTGCAAGCCCCCGATTGGAAGCCTGCACATCATCACGAATGCTGGCTGTACGCCTCGCAATACCGGCTAGCAACGGTTCCACCCTCTCACCAATTGCTTCATCCGCAGGTAGTGGAAGATCCATTTGCGTGGATACATCCGCCACATGAGGCATGCCCGCAGGTAGATACTAGTGCAGTCGCAGTTCCAGGGACAAGATCAGTCACAGTCCCCTCCACTGTGACCTGCACTGCCTCCGGCCCCTGATCCTGGACTGCACCAGTCACACCTACCTCATCACCCCTGCGGGGCCCCATGTGCTGGGCTAATGTGGCCTCCTCCTCCACCACCACCAACCAGGATGACTCCCCACTGTCTTCCGCATCGGATTGCCCCAGTGTGGGCTCACCTGTCCCTCCCACTGCCGAGTTGCCCACAACCAACTTCACCCTCTTGGGCCTCCTCTCAGCAGCTGTGGCTGCTGTCGTAGACGCGGCACCAGTCTCCTCGCTCCCGAAAGATAACGGTACCTGGGAGGAGGACTGGGCCCTGCATCTGTGCCTGGTGGAGGCATCCCTGCTGCGGCGCTCCACATCACCTCTTCCGCCCTCTTCTTCCATCGTCACTGTGGATAGGGAAACATAGAACACAAACATCAGGCTACTGAACATATGTGGGTATGTGTGTTTGGCACTGTCAAAGATCACAACCATCATCGCCCTCCAATACACACAAGGAAGTGCCATCCACACACATTCACAAACATGTCTGTCATTCACAACAGACATTCACATCCATGGACAAGGCACTGACACAAGATCATAATTGTGTATTCAGATCACACACATCATGGGACATACACATCTCAACCACACACACAACCTGACAGTTATGAGGCAGGCCATGGAGCTATCACGTCACAGTGCACTTGAGGGCAAATTCGGCAGCGGGAGGCAATCACAAATCAAGAACTCAAGTAACATACATGTGGAGTGTTGGGCAGTCACACACTCACTACTCAGACACAAGGACATGTACACCATGCATGTCCATGATGGTGACATAAGCACCCATGTGTCACACCTCTCGCATGCCCCAGACCAGACACAGGTATGCAAATATGTGCGCATCGTTACATGCCAGTGCGCTTCACGCATTGCAACAAAGACATCATTGATGTGGGACACACTTGAATGGACTCACATGCAGCACTGTCAGGGACATGCACACAGACATCTGTACAGGAGGCATGCCAGTCATAAGGCCAAGGTGCACACTCGAGCCACATGTCAACATTCACATGCACTATGGTGGACAAGAACAAATGAACACTTACCAGTCAACCCCAGATGGAGCACCAACTCCAAGACCTGGGGGTACAGCGCTGGGTAGTAGCGCTCCAGGACCCTCATCTCGTCGGTGGTCAACCGGCCCCAGCACCTCTATCGATCATCACCAGCCTTGATGAGGAAGCGGGCCTTGTTGTGGGTTCTGGACTTGAAGTCTTCCCAGAGCTTGTAGACATGATGGTAGTCGCGGGGTGCCACTCCCTCCGTATTGATGGCACCCACGATGTCCCCCCAGATCCTCTTCCGTCCTTCATTGCCGACTTGCGATGGGCCGTGGAAGAGGGCATCATGATGCCCCAGGACTTGCTCCACCAGGATGTCAACTTCCCTGGGTGAGAAGCTGACACCCTCTGCCTCTCTGCCGGGTGGTTGCCACTTGCCTCACATGGTGTGGTGTCAGACATGGCAACACCCGAGGCAGGTGTGGGTGGGCAAGGTGGTCCTGGGGCTGGGCTGTGGAGTGGAGGTATGGCAGTCAGGAGTCTTCAGGATCAGCAGAGGTGGTCACAACAACAGGATCACTGGCAATGGCTGAAGAGCAGGCACCAAAATGCAGGGCATGTGGGCAGCAGGCACACAGAGTGGGCCAGCAGCAGCAGATGGCTCGTAGGAGGTAGCTTGGGCAGTTGGAGGCAGGTAAATGGCCTTGTAGGCAGGAGCGTGGGTTTTCCGTGTTCTTTTGCGTGGCCGGCTGGAAACAGAGTGACTCTGCACGTGCGGAAACAGCGCGTTAGCTTGTAATCAGAGGAAAGGCCCTAAGCGCGTAAGTTAAGTGACACTCGCTCCACGTTGGGCATTGCCGTTCAGTATCGGGTTAAAGGTCTGCATAGGACAACAGTGCACTGTATGTGCTTTTCGTGGGGACGGACGCGTGAACTTCATATATTTGTGGGTTCACACACGAATAGTTCACTACTTTGGCAGTGTGTACTTCTTGTTTTGGGAGGGGAGTTGCCTACGCACACACACGTGTGCGATTTCTTTGATTCTACGAGACAGATGGTGAGTCGTGCATGCATTTTTCCCACTGTGGTTGCCCCTTTGTGTCGCGTACCCCATTTTCAAGGTCATAGTAGCCTACATGTTCTTCGCGTACGCATTTTTTGTGTTGCTGAGTGACACAGTGTACTGCAGGATGTTTTTTACTCACACGCGGGCTACCGAGGGGTCGCATACATGTTGATTTTTGTTTTTCTAGTGCCTGAGCATTGCGCAACCTGTTATTTTTTCACCAGGGGTCACATAGAGCCTTTCTGGAGCACAGTGGTACGTTTTCCATCATGTAGCCTGCCCCCTCACTCCAATTGCCCAGGACAATTGTTGGCTGCACCTCCCATTGTGCTAGTCCATCAGTGCCATGACTGGGAGGGCAACAAGTGGGAAGGATGGGAATTAAGGCAAAGATGGCCGACTTGCCAGAAGTTACCAAGGTGGGCAACAGGGCCAGGGTGGCCAAGCTGGCCAAGGTGGGCGAAGTGGCCAGGGTGGCCAAGGTGGTCCACGTGGGCAAGGTGTCCAGGCCCATGCAGAGAGAACTATGCCCCACACCCAACCTGGGCAGGGAGATGCAGCAGCTGCTGACATACCCAGGACCCGTGGTCCTGGACAAGCAGTGCCATCTGCTGTCCAGAGCATCCAGGGTGTGGACGCTGCAGGGGACGCTGCGGCTACAACTACCCAGGCTCAGGGTCAGCCAGCCCGGATGGTAGTAGTCCTGGCACAGGGACAGGGTGACTCAATGGCCGATTTCCATGTCCCGAAGGCCAAGACACATGTGGTGCAAGTTCCAGACACCGCCACCCGGGGATCTGGAGCGTGTCATCTGCTGTTCACTCTGGCCAGGGTCTTGAAGCTGCAGGGGCAGCTGTAGCAACCGGCACCCTGGCTCAGGGTCACCCAGCCAGGACTGGATTGGCCCCGGCCCAGTGTGACTCAGAGGCCAAGTCCCTTGTCACTAAGGCCAAGACACGTGTGGCGCAGAGTCCTGGCAACAGCACCCAGCTACTGATACCTGCAATCTGACCTTCTGTAGTTACATTGGTGGCTGATTCCATAGGCCAGTCCTGTCACAACTGTCGCAATAAGTATCGGAGCCGGCCGTCCCACTTCCCTCCTCCGACTCTTCGCCTGACGAACTGGAATCTGTGGTGTATCTGAGGACTTCTCGGTATTGATAGAGACTCGATGCGGAATCCCTTCCGCGGTGGAAAGCCACAGCAGCCACCGGTGAACTGTGGCCACTGTGGCCCCATCACCGAAGGCGGGTGAAGAGGGGGAAAAGCCAGTGGCAAAAAACCCCTTTGCTGAGGTTGATGTGCTGGTGGTCGGCTCGGTGGAATCCGGAAGCTTGGAGCAGCCCGGACCAGTCAGACATAGAGTACCCCAAAGGGTCAGGGCACTGGAAAAATCGGTACAAAGAGCAGGGAGAATGAAAGGGAACAATGGTTTGCAAGAGAGAGCCTGGACTGAAAGCGGATGTAAAAAAAAGTCAGAGTCCAGAGAGAGAGCAGCATGTAAGGAGCCACGTTGCTAGACAGGAAAAAAATTAGACCGGGAAGGAAAGGGAACCCCGAGGGGAGAGAGAGAGAGCAGAAACAAAAGAAGAATCACTAGTGTATACCAACCAGGTAAGCAAAGCGATAGCTCAGACATTGCAAGGTGCCGGCAGCCGGGGAAACGCGGAAGTAATACTTCCCTGCTACGAGCAATGTCACCACGCGGAAAACGTGAAAAAGACTAGACCGCCACCTATGCAAAGGCAAGAAAACGTGTGGCAATCTAATGGCCACTCCAACAGAACCGCCGCCACAGCCTCCATGCGGTCGGGCGCATGACAGTATGCCCCCGTCTCAAGGCAACCCCCCTAGCTTGCCCGGATGAAAGGTGTGAAACCTCCGGAGTAGCCTCGGGGTGTGAATGTGGGCCAAAGGTTCCCAGGAATCTTCCGATCTGGGATACCCTTTCCAGCTAATCAAATACTCCAGTCTCCCTTAGTGGTATCTAGAGTCAAAAATATGGGAAACCTCGTATTCGTCACTTTCTGTGGTGGCCCAGAGATGTGGAGTGTCCATGAGATTGAAAGAAAGGCTTGAGTAGAGAAGCATGAAACACCGATGGATGCGTTTGAAATTAGGAGGAGAATTGATCTTGGCTAGGATGGTAAATGGGCCCAAATATCTGGGAGAAAGCTTAGAAGGACGGGCCCACCGAGGGACGTATTTGGTGGATAACCATACTTTTGAACCAACCTTCCAATCCGGGCCCTGCTGACGGTGCACATCCGCTTGTTTCTTGTTGTATTGGCCTGTATCTCTGAGACTGGAAGAAGCAGTGGAATGGGCTTCTTGGATTGTAGTAAGCACAGAATCAATGGCTGGTAGCTGGGATTGTGTATGTGAAACAGGGAGAATGCTTCTTGGGTGAAAACCGTAGGTGCAGTAAAAGGGAGACATTCTGATGGCAGAGTGTCTGGCGTTATTATAAGCAAATTCTGCGGTAGGTATAAGCGCCACCCAATTATCTTGTTGCTGATTGCACAAGCATCAAAGGTATTGTTCTAAGGTGGCATTCGTTCTCTCTGTCTGACTGTTGGTCTGTGGATGGAAACCAGAAGAGAGTGCTCTTTCTATGCCCAGATGGTGGCACATCGCCTTCCAAAACCTAGAAGTGTACTGTGTACCTCGATCAGCGATAACTTTATCCGGCAGTCCGTGTAGACGGAAGATGTCTCGAAGAAAGACCTGTGACATTTCCTCATCTGATGGTATCTTGGGTAATGGGGAGAAATGCGCCATCTTGGAAAAAGTGTCTACTGTCACCATGATACAGGTGCATGAATTTGAAGGAGGTAAATCGACTGTAAAGTCAGTAGTGACAATGCCCCAAGGACATGTAGGAATGGTTGACTGTTCTAGCAGTCCTATGGGTTTGTCGGAATGATACTTAGCTTGGGCACATACTGAGCATTTCTGAACGTATTCTGTCACATCTTTGCGCATCTGAAACCAGAAATATGAACGCTGGACAAGATCTAGTGTTCCTGATACTCCTCGGTGACCGGCAGTACAAGCGTCGTGACAGAGACGGATCACCTTCTTACAGAGTTCGTCCGTGGGTAGGTAGAGCTGCTGACCTCTAAACCAAAGTCCATCCTTCTTTTTGAAATCCTTAGTTGTGAAGGGTTGTTTGCTTTCCGTAGCCTGTCTTACTTGCTGTAAGAATGTGTTGATGGTTGCAATGCGAATCCGATCAGGGAACATTCGCTCTGGGTCAGAAGTAGGGGTCTTACCGGCATCCTTCCTAGACAGAGCATCAGCCAAAACGTTCTGGCTTCCTGGTTGGTAGGTGATGCAGAAGTCATATTGGGTAAAGAAGTGAGCACACCACGCTTGTCGCAAGTGTATGCATTCCATTGATTCAAGGACTTTAAGATTTTTATGATCATTCCGAATGGAAAAGGGATGAGCCCCTCCTTGGAGTAGATGTCTCCAGGTCTCACAAGCCTGTTTCATAGCCAGCAGTTCTCTCTCCAGTAGGGAATAATATTTTTGACTAGGAGTTAATGTCCTTGAGAGATAGGCGATGGGATGTTCTATGCCCTCGAATGTTTGGAGAAGAACCGCCCCAATGGCCGCTGCGGAGGCATCCGTCTCAACTATGAAGGGTTGAGATTGAATCAGGTGTCAGAGAATCGGGGGAGAACAAAATAGAGTCTTGAGATGGTGGAAACTCTCTTCGGCCTCACAGGTCCATTGGAATGGAGAAGAACTCTTCTTCAGGAGAGAAGTGATGGGGAGGACTGCATCAGAGAAATTTTGAATGAACCACCGGTAGTAGTTAGCCAAACCCAGGAATCTTTGGACCTCTTTTACAGAGCTTGGTGAGGGCCATTCCAATATGACAGCCACCTTCCATTCGTCCATGGAAACCACTTCATGAGAACAAATGTATCCCAAATAGGGTATGGAGTCAATGCCAAAGACACACCTTTCGAGTTTGGCACATAGATGATTGTCTTGGAGTCAACGAAGTACTTCGGAGACACGAAGAGTATGTTGCCTTGGATCCTTGGAGAAAATAAGTATGTCATCCAAGTAAATGATGACAGAGACAAACATTAAGTCAGAGAACAGGCGGTCCATGAACCTTTGCAAGACTGCTGGCGCGTTAACTAAACCAAAGGGCATCACCCGATATTCATATAGACCAAAAGGGGTGCAAAAAGCAGTCTTCCATTCATCCCCTTTTCGAATATGGAGGAGATGATACGTACTCCGTAGATCGAGTTTAGTGAAAATCTTGGCTCCTTGTACAGCTTCAAGGATGTCCGATATGAGTGGCATCGGGTATCTATCCGTATAGTGACCTTGTTTAGTCCACGGAAATCGATATAGGGTCTAAGTTCGGTGGAGTCTCGTTTAGGAATGAAGAATAGAGGGGGGACTTTGAAGGCTGTACCAATCCATTTTGTAGATTGCTATCCAGATGCAACCGAAGGGCCTGTCTTTCAGAATTAGAAAGTGAGAACATGTGCCCAAATGGTACCAAAGCTCCGGGGACCAGATCGATGGTGCAGTCCTCCGGTCTGTGAGGAGGTAGCTCCAATGTAGTCTGATCATTGAAGACTTGTTGATATTTGATGTACTCCGTCGGTAGGTAGTGGATACCTACGGAAAGAGCTGAGGTCGAGTTGGTGGCTTGAATATTAACAGTGCAGGCTACACTGTTTCTTGCAGTATTCTGACTCGAAGGCTAATAAGTCGTTGGTCCAATCAATCCGGGGGTTATGGCGGCGAAGCCAAGAGATTCCAAGAATAACGGGGAAATGTGCCGCCCTTATGATTTCAAACACGATCTTCTCCGAGTGTTGAAAGATCTTGAGATGTAAGTTCTCGGTCGAATGTAGAATGGACTGTCAAAACCGTAAGGGATGGTAGGGGATCAACCCCCTCTCCCGAACCACAGAAGCCGAATAGATCGACCCTCCCACTGTGGTTGGCACGGGCGTCTGATTAGTAATATAACAGATAACCACGTGGCAGCCAATGGGGGGAAGACGGAGTTAGGGAAAGGGTGTGGATTGACAAAGGAAAGGAGGGGAGATAACATACAATTCACAATTCCTACATACACCTTATCACCAGTCTGTCTCCCTGATCCTGAACACCACCTACTACAGACTCACAAGAACTCCTGAATATGCATATAAACGTAATTGCTTAACATAGTACATCAGCTTTGTCATGAACACATATAAGCAGTAAGCAGTGTGACACAAACAAGGGAACTGCTCCCATATGAGATAGACATGAACACATGGCCCGAAGGGCAGGCAAGCAACATAACAACATAAAGCGCAGCCAAATGAGGACAGAACTCTGCACTCTGCATTCAGAGAATGGTACCCATGGTCCGGGCTAGTTGCACAGTCATTTAGGTACTCCGAGCATGAAAACGTGAAGTCCCTGGTAATAATATATATATATGTATATATATATATATATATCTGAATACAATCACCTGTCATGATGCCTACCCCCGGGGACCCAGACCAAGTCCAGCAACCCCGGAAGCAGGCATCAAGTTATACTAAGCAAACCCAACAACCCCTGCTAGGGGCTATTTGGGTGCAGTCCTGGCACCTATGGCTCCAGGCTCATATGGAGAGTCAGTCCTGGCGCCATAGGTGCCAGGCTCATAGATTAAAATTTACCTGATGCAGACCATGCTGCAAACTCACCTGATGCAGACCTTGCTGTAAGAGCTCCAAGCCAAAGGAGGCTTGGAAGGGACTACTTTACCTAAGGGACTATTTTGTACTCGGGTGGGGCTGGGGAGGAATACTTATCTGGGACTACTTTGGAGGCTATTTAAACCACGCCTGAAGAGCAGCACACGCTTCGCGTTGTTCTGCATCCAGCAGCGTAACGCTCACTGTGCCTGCAAGTCTGCATCCAGTCTTCTGCTACGCCCGCCTCGAGTCCGGAGCTCCTAGAAAAAGGGGAGAGAAGGAGAAAAGGTTAGAACAAGAGCAATACCTTTGATCCTTACCTGAATTCATGATCCATCGCGTCTTCGAGCTGGAAGAAAGAAGTTATTTTATGCGCGTCGCCTCGCCTGCAGCAGCACCGCGCTGAACTCACTGGCCTTCACAGCGTCTTCACATTCCACCGCATCCTTCTGCATGCTCCCGCCGCACTCCGGCACCTAAGGGGAAACAAAAGGACAGCAAGGTGAAACAAAGGGACAAATAAGGGGAAACCTCCTCATCACAATAGACTTACCTGATTTTACCGCCGGAGGCATTATTCCCCGAGACTTCATACTTTCTCTCAGCGCCTAAATAAGGGAGAAAGCAACAGGTTACATATTGACATTATTCTATCGAACTGTGTTGGATAATACAAATCCTTTCCTGAATATTACCGGTTGCCACAAGGAACTCTTTGCTAGGGTCAAGCTGCAACCTGCAAGGAATCGGACAAGAGTGTAAGTCAGACATTTGAACTCTTACGAACTACATACTTACGGTGTCTTGCCGGGAATCTCAGAGTCAATATTGTTCTGGAACTCACCAATTCCTTCGAGCCAATGAAGCAACTGGTTATCTACGCACCCCTGCGCTCAATGCAGGATGGAGAGCTCATCTTTCCAAACCATCAGGTGAGACTATAAGAGGGGACACCAAAGGTGATCAGTGGGGAGAACAGCGGGAGTGGGGGGGGGTTAATGCTCAACTCCACAGGTGGTTAATTCCCTTTCTCCATTTGCAGAAGAATATTCCTACGGGCCAAGCAAACGAAGCTGGGTGGGCCAGTTCAGTCTGTCATCTCGGCACTACGCGTCACATTGGTGGAGACCGCAGATGTCCAGTTCAGATCGACGCCCCTGTGGGAGCCAGGTGAGCGTAACAGAACGCGAAACCTACCCACAAATTCCCACCCGGGCATTATGGATACCTCAGAAACTGACCAATTGGCCCAATTACTAGGGGAAAACTGAGGGCTGAAGTGCATTCCGCCCGTCAAGAAACCAATGCCCTTAGGAGAGAACTGATTTTGTCAAAGGAGCGAACTGATGACCTTGCTAGGCAGCTACTGCAAAGACAGGCTGGACAAGCACCCCTACCAGGTCCCGGGGGGAATCCAGCTCCTGTGTCATTGAGTAACCCTGTGCAAATAAACCTACCAGGAAATATTCCATTAGCTCCGCCCGAACACTTTGCCGGAGATCCCAAAAGGTTTGCCGTGTTTATGAACCAATGCCGCTTGCACTTTTTATGCAGACCTGGAGCCTTCCCAAACGATCAAGCCAAGGTAGCCTTCGTATTGTCATATCTCAGCGGCAGTGCAGCTGATTGGTCAATTCCACTAGTTACTCAGGATGACACAATTCTTCGGGATTTTCAGGGCTTTCAAATGAGCATGGAAAGACTATTTGCCCGGCATTCTCAAGGACAGGCCCTGGATAATTAACTTTTGTCCCTACGACAAGGTAACCAGGACCTTCTAGCCTACATCGCAACCTTTAATAGGTTGATAGTGGAAACTGGTTGGCCTGAGGTAAAATGAATCACGTTATTTCATCGAGGGCTTCGAGGAGAACTCAAGGATGTCTTGGCTCAAGTCGTGAACCCACCTCAAGACTGCGCTGAATATATAGATTTAGTGGTCCAGTTAGATCACAGACTTCAGAACAGAAAGGCTGATCGAGCCAAGTTTGAGAATCGGGTGTTGGTCAAGACCCACACTAACCCCAAAGGAGCAGATGCTTCAGAACCCATGCAAATCGGAGGAGTTAAAGGACCCTTAGCCCAGAAGGAAAGAGAAAGGAGACAGCAAATGCAATTGTGTCTATATTGTGGAACTTCTGGGCATTTTCTACGGGATTGCCCTGTAAAACCACCTAAGAAGGTGGTAGGAGCTGCTGATAAAAGCCATATGGAGTCAGACTCGGGAAACGACCTCGCCCGACAAGCGTAGAGGTCCTGTTTGCCGAGCTTGAAGAAGGATACTCACACCTCGCATTTCATCATACCAATGGTACTCGTAGATCCAAGGCAGCCATCGCGTATGCACGCAGTAAGGGCATACGGGGCCATAGGAAACTATGTGGATTACGAATTGGCTTCCAGGATGAATCTACCTCTCTGCGAAAAACCACCATAGATGTCATTACCACAGTCGATGGATCTGAAATTGCCTCTGGGCCTGTAACTCATTCCACCGCAGAGATGACACTATTGGGTCAGGATGGGCATCGAGAGACTATTGTGTTTGATCTAATCAAAGCCCCACAGTTCCAAATAATACTGGGGATACCTTGGTTGGAAACACATAATCCTTGTATTGATTGGCGAGAGAAGAGAATAACCTTCCCGGATTGTGCACAAACCTGTTACCCAAAGAAAAATCTGAACGCAGGCTTGGCCCCAGTAACCACAGCAGTCGTCCAACTACCTGCAGAATACCAAGAATTCCAGGATGTCTTCCAAAAAGAACAGGCAAACACCTCACCACCTCACAGATCGTACGATTGTCAAATCGATCTCATACCCGGTGCACAACCCCCTTGTAGCAGGATCTATGCCCTTACGGAACCTGAGAACCTTCACCTACGACAATACTTAGACAAGTACCTTGCTAATAGCTTCATTCGCCCATCCAAGTCCCCTGCATCATCAGCTTTGTTCTTCGTGCCCAAAAAGGAAGGTGACCTCAGAACGTGCATAGACTACCGCGCATTGAACCAGATAACTGTTAAGAACCGATACCCATTGCCTCTGATCCCTGAACTTCTAGACCAAGTGAAGGACGCTTGCATATACACTAAGCTAGATCTCCGGGGGGCATACCATCTAGTACATGTAAAAGAGGGCGATGAATGGAAGACTGCTTTTCACACTAAGTATGGGTTATTCGAATATCAGGTGATGCCTTTCGGGTTATGCAATGCACCAGCAGCCTTCCAATACTTCATGAAAGATGTCCTTCGTGAACTCATTGACGTTTGTGTTGTCGTATATATCGATGATATTCTAGTATACTCCTCATCAGAATCTGACCATGTGAAGCATGTCCGAGCAGTCCTTGAGAAATTGCGCCAGCACAAACTATAAGCAAAACTGGAAAAATGTGTTTTTCATGCCACAGAAGTTGAATTCCTTGGGTTTATCCTGACCCAAGAGGAGTCCGAATGGACTCACGAAAGGTGGAAGCAATTCTTAAGTGACCATCACCAAGTTCAGTTAAAGGAGTACAAAGCATGCTTGGCTTTGCCAATTTCTACCGCAGATTTATCCCGGATTTTTCACATGTTGTACATCCCATCACAGGACTCTTGCGAAAAAATAAACACTTTATGTGGACTGAAGAAGCTGAAAATGCCTCCCAAGAGCTGAAAGCGAAATTCATGTCCGCACCTGTATTAAAGCACCCGCGCCCTGAACTTCCATGCATAGTGGAAACTGATGCATCCAGTCTAGCCATGGGAGCGGTCCTGTCTCAAAAGGACCCTGAAACTGGCCAGCTTCACCCAGTAGCATTTTGGTCCAGAAAGTTCTCGGCACCCGAGTTAAACTATGCAGTTACCGACAAGGAGTTATTAACTATTAAATCCGCCTTCAAGGCTTGGCGGCACTATCTTCTCGGTGCCAGGCATACCATTACTGTGATCACCGGAACTTACAGTATTTAAAGACAGCCAAGGCCCAATCATCACGTCAACTCTGATGGGCATTGTTCTTTGCCGAGTTCGATTTCGTGATAACCTATCGACCAGGTTGTAAGAATGGTAAAGCATACGCCTTATCCCGACTAGGGATGGGAGAGGCAGAAGTGAACCCAGAACCAGTACCTATAATTTCCGAACAAAGGATTCTTGGCATGACAACTCTACAGACACTAGAGGACATTCAGGTAAAGATCCAACAACTCTTTGATCCTACAGCCCTGCAGGACTGGGTAAAGAAAGGCTCGGAATACTCTGTCACCAATGACCTGCCTTATTACCAAGGGCGGCTATTTCTGCCACATAAGGAACTACAAGAGCTAGTCATTTCCCGTTATCATGATACCCTAATGGAGGGGCACCCAGTTATTGCAAAATTGAAGCTAAGATTAAGAGACAATTCTGGTGGCCCACTTGGCGAAAGGATATTAAATCATTTGTGATGTCTTGTGGCATTTGCGCCCAAAACAAAAGTCAAAAGAAAAAACCAGCTGGACTCTTACAACCTTTAGACATTCCGCCTACACCATGGCACACCTTATCGTTAGACTTTATTACTGATCTACCCCCATGCAATGGATTTAACACCATTCTTGTTATTGTGGATCTTATTTCCAAGATGGCCCACTTTATTCCTTTAAAGGGATTACCTTCAGCTTCAATCCTGGCCAAAGAGTTCCTCAAAAACATTGTTCGCATACACAGATTTCCGTCCGTATTGGTCTCTGACCTGGGCAGTCGATTCATTTCACATTTTTGGAAAAAATGTTGTCAATTGGTGCAAATCGATGTGAGGTTATCGACCAGTCACCAGTCCCAAACCAATGGTCAAACGGAGAGAACCAACCAGACTCTCGAACAATACCTGCATTGTATGTTACATCAGACTGAGAGTAATTGGAAAGACATTCTTTAGATCGCTGAATATGCATACAATAATTCAGTACATTCTGGAACTGGACAAAGCCCCTTTTATACCTTATATGGGCACCATCCTCGAACCTCAGACCTTGATTCACCCCAACACTTAGAAATGCCTGCAGTGGACCATCTGCACACTACGATTTCACAAGCCTTTAAGGAAGCAACTGAACATTTAAAAAAGGCGAAAGAAAAATTCAAGAAAGATGCTGATCAGCATAGAAGTGATACTCCACAATACCAGATACGGGACCAAGTATGGTTAGCCACAAAACATATACCTCTAAAGGGAACACAGACCTTTAACCACAGATATTTGGGGCCTTACTCTATTTAGGCCATTATCAACCCAGTGGCTGTCAAGTTGAACGTACCCGCTAATATGCAAATTCACCCCGTCTTTCATGTGTCACTTTTGAAGCCAGTGCAACCAGGGACAAGACTAACCAAGCCACCAGACCCCATACTTGTAGACGGGGAACCCGAATTTGAAGTTAAGAACATCCTGGACTCCAAGCTGATAAAGGCAAAACTTTTTTATTTAATCGACTGGAAAAGTTATGGACCACAGGAAAGATCATGGGAACCTAGTGACCACGTTCATGCACCCCGATTGGTGAAAAAATTCCACCAAAATTTCCCAGACAAACCGAAACCACAGGGAAGAACGACTTTAGGAGGGTCCTTGGGGGGGAGTGCTGTCATGATGCCTATCCCCTGGGGACCCAGACCAAGTCCAGCAACCCCAGAAGCAGGCATCAAGTTATACTAAGCAAACCCAACAACCCCTGCTAGGGGCTATTTGGGTGCGGTCCTGGCACCTATGGCGCCAGGCTCATATGGAGAGTCAGTCCTGGCACCATAGGCACCAGGCTCATAGATTAAAACTTACCTGATGCAGACCATGCTGCAAACTCACCTGATGCAGACCATGCTGTAAGAGCTCCGAGCCAAAGGAGGCTTGGAAGGGACTACTTTACCTAAGGGACTATTTTTTACTCGGGTGGGGCTGGGGAGGAATACTTACCTGGGACTACTTTGTAGGCTATTTAAACCACGCCCGAAGAGCAGCACACGCTTCGTGTTATTCTGCATCCAGCAGCGTAACCCTCACCGTGCCTGCAATCTGCATCCAGTCTTCTGCCACGTCCGCCTCGAGTCCGGAGCTCCTAGAAAAAGGGGAGAGAAGGAGAAAAGGTTAGAACAAGAGCAATATCTTTGATCCTTACCTGAATTCCCGATCCATCGTGCCTTCGAGCTGGAAGAAAGAAGTTATTTTATGCACGTCGCTTCGCCTGCAGCAGCGCCGCGCTGAACTCACCGGCCTTCGCAGCATCTTCACATTCCACCGCATCCTTCTGCATGCTCCCGCCGCACTCCGGCACCTAAGGAGAAGACAAGAACAGCAAGGTGAGCCAAGGGAATGCACAGAGGTAATATTAGTTACCCCCACAGACTTACTGATTTTACCACCGGGGGTACTATTCCTCTTCACGGGTCGGCGCAGCTTCCACTGCATTCTCGCCGAACCCCGGCCCGTAAGGGGAAACAAAAGGACAGCAAGGTGAAACAAAGGGACAAACAAGGGGAGACTTCATACTTTCTCTCAGCATCTGAATAAGGGAGAAAGCAACAGGTTACATATTGACATGATTTTATCGAACTGTGTTGGATAATACAAATCCTCACCTGAATATTACCGGTTGCCACGAGGAACTCTTTGCTAGGGTCAAGCTGCAACCTGCAAGGAATCGGACAAGAGTGAAAGTCAGACATTTGAGCTCTTACGAACTACATACTTACGGCGTCTTGCCGGGAATCTCAGAGTCAATATTGTTCTGGAACTCACCAATTCCTTCGAGCCATTGAAGCAACTGGTTATCTACGCGCCCCTGCGCTCAATGCAGGATGGAGAGCTCATCTTTCCAAACCATCAGGTGAGACTATAAGAGGGGACACCAAAGGTGATCAGTGGGGAGAACATGGGTGGGCCAGTCCAGTCCGTCATCTCGGCACTATGCGTCACATTGGTGGAGACCGCAGCTGTCCAGTTCAGATTGATGCCCCTGTGGGAGCCAGGTGAGCATAACATCACCCTTAAGGCAAAGGTCTATTGCCAATCATAGACCTGAGAGTGAGCGTAGCGTCCATGTACTACGTCACTCCAAACTTAAACACTTCCAACAAGGAATGGAATTTGACACCCTCGTGGAATAAACATGTAACAGAAAACAACAGCACTTATCTTGTTGTCCGGGTGCCTCGTGAGCACACCCGGACGTCCAGTAGTAGCGCCTTCAACCTCCGTGAACGAGACGTCCACTGCTGAGGAAACCACCAGTGCGAGAATCATCACACCATGTAGCAAGGGTTCAGCATGTTCGATTACAAACTATATCTCCACTCGAACTGCTACCGCGGACCGCAGCGTGACTCCAAGTAAAATGACGATCTCTCCTGCATCCTTCCTCCGAGAGCGAAACGCTGTGACCGTCCGTGCTGTATAATCAACAATTATCAGCACCCGTGCACGGGCGGCCGGCTGTTTAGTAAACGCCCCAATTACCTGCAGCTGGCTAGTAGCGGGAGTCTGGAACAACTACATTTGCCCCCAAAGCCTACTGAGTACTTTAGTTTTATACTCATTTCCTCAGATATAGCCGTCTGGGCTTGCCCCAGTTCGTATTTCTGACAGTACCTCCTCTCCCGCTGCCTCTCCCAGGACTCTTCCCGGGACCTGCTTTTTCAGGATGATGCGCATGAAACTGTCTTACCAAACGTGGGGCATGAACTGAACTAGCCGGCTCCCATGAACAGTCTTCCAGGCCGTACCCTGTCCATTGAATAAGGTACCATAAAGTTTGGTGTCTTTGTCTGGAATCCAGGATTTTCTTGACTTCGTATTCAGTCTGTTCTCCCTTAATAATAACAGGAGGCCTCTTTACACGTGTCCCAGGAACTGCGGGTTTAAGGAGAGACACATGAAACTCAGGATGTATCTTTAATGTAGCAGGCAATTTCAATTTAACAGCCACTGTTGACACACATTTTACAATTTCATAGGGACCGATAAATCTTGGTGCAAATTTACGAGACCCCACCATGGGTAAATTGCGTGTAGATAACCAAACTGTCACCTACATTATAGCTAGGTGCCTCACATCTTTTTTTATCTGCTTGTCTCTTGTATTCCTCTTTTGCTTGTTGCAAATTATCTCTAGCCCTTTTTCTAATAGACATAAGCCACTCCTTTCTTTCCTGCAATACTGGCAATGTTTCCACCTCTGGGAGCCGTTCAGGCAACATATTTTGTACCTGTCCATATAAACATTCATTAGGGGCCATGCCCAAGGAAGCATGTTCGGTATTGTTATAAGTGAACTCTGCTAACCACAAAGCTTGCACCCATGAGTCTATTCCTTCATGCAAGTAACATCGTAAATACTTCTCCAAAGTTTGATTTACCCTCTCCGTTTGCCCATCAGTCTGAGGATGGTAACTTGTAGACAATGCAAACTCTATGCCCAATAATCGACAAAAAGCCCGCCAAAATTTGGAGGTAAACTGCGAACCTCTGTCAGACACAATGCTTTGAGGCAATCCATGTAACCTAACAATGTGTTGCAGAAATAATTTCGCCAATTCACCCGCTCCGGGGATTCCCCGGCAAGGTACAAAATGGGCTTGTTTGGACAAATAATCTACTGTTACCCAAATAGTATCATATTTTTTATCAGGAGGCAAGTCAGTTATAAAATCCATTGAAATATGAGACCAAATCTTTTCCGGGGTAGGCAGTGGTTGCAGTAATCCTGCTTTCTTTACATGCTCAGTCTTACTACGTATGCACGTCTCACATCTTTGAATGTATTTCATGGTATCTCGTCTCAAAGTGGGCCACCAAAAATATCTTTCTAACATCTCCTCTGTCTTTTTCCCCCAGAATGTCCAGCCAATGGTGAGTTATGGCACCAGTGTAATGCCTTCATTTGCAATGCAGGAGTCAACAAATATAACTTTCCTGCGTAATACGGAAGACTATCTCTGACAGTTTCTAGTGATCCTTTCCGCCCCCATTGTCCACTCTTTTGTTTCCTCATCTCTTGTTTTAGTTGCTGCAACAACCCATTAGTGATGGCTCCTACCACTCTTTCCACTGGCAGGATAGTTCCTACTTCTGTCATCATGATTTCTGAATGTTGTTGCCTGGACAATGCATCGGCCTTACCATTTTTGTTTCCTGGCCTAAAAGTTACCAAGAAATCAAATTCATTGAAGTATTGAGACCAGCGCAATTGTCTCTGGCTGAGGGTATGTGCTGTTTTAAAATATTGTAGATTTTTATGATCTGCCAGGACCACCACTTGATGTTTTGACCCCAACAAATAATGCCTCCACTCCAAAAATGCCGCTCTAATAGCCAACAGTTCCTTATCAGTAATGGAATAGTTTTGCTCACAACTGGTTAGCTTTCTCGAATAAAATGCAACTGGATGCCAAATGCCTTCTGCATCCTGTTGAGACAACACAGCCCCCACTGCAACGTTAGAGGCGTCTGTCTCCACTTGATAAGGTCTTTCCGAATCTGGATGTCTCAACATGGGAGCAGACGTGAATGCGTCTTTCAATTCTTGGAACGCCTTCTCTGCTTCCGGAGACCAACAGAACCCTGATGATTTCTTTAACAATTTAGTAATGGGAGTAACCATTTGAGAAAAATTCACAATGAATCGTCTGTAAAAATTGGCAAACCCCAAAAATGACTGAATGTCTTTGACACATTTAGGTACTGGCCACTTCAAAACTGCTTGTACCTTTTTCTTGTCCATTCCAGTACCCAAAGGTGTTAATATGAATCCCAAGAATTCTACTTCTTTGGTATTGAATTCACATTTTTCCAATTTAACACACAACTCATAGTCCTGCAATTATTTCAACACAGCTCTCACGTGATCTTGATGTTGAGCCTCAGAAGATGAATAAATCAGAATATCATCGATATAAACAATAACAAAGATGTCCAAAAACTCACTCACCACTTCCTGCATAAAGTATTGAAACGCCGCAGGGGCATTACACAAACCAAAAGGCATAACCAAATACTCAAACAAACCAAAGTTCATCCTGAAAGCAGTCTTCCACTCATCTCCCTCCTTAACACGAATTAAATGATATGGACCTCTCAAATCCAATTTTGTGTATAGCACTGCTGATTTTACCTGATCCAGCAGTACTGAAATCAATGGCAATGGATACCTGTTTTTTATGGTTACTTTGTTCAGGGCTCTGTAATCAATGCAGGTTCTGAGTGTACCCTCTTTCTTCGGCACAAAAAATAAAGGTGATGAGACAGGAGAAGTAGAATGCCTAATAAAGCCTTTTTTTAACATATCATCCAAATATTCTCTTAAATGTTGATTCTCCTTCTCGGTTAATGCATAAATGCGGCTACATGGTAACTTGGCCCCAGGTTCCAATTCAATCACACAATGATATGAGCAATGAGGCGGCAACCTTTCAGCTCTCCCTTTGTCAAACACCCCGGCGAACTCCATGTATGGTTCTGGAATACCAGCAACTACAGAACCCACCTTTTGAATGGCAAATGCTTGATCTGCTAAAAACAGAGCTGGACCAATTTCTTCCTCCAAATGTTCTCCACATACTGCCTTTTGAAACTTCACCTCTCTCGTGACCCAATTGATACTAGGATTATGCTTTACCAACCAGGGCATACCTAGAATAAGTCCAAACTGAGGTGCTGCTATCAAGTCAAACACAATCTCTTCTACATGGCCTGATCCACACCGCATCTGAAGTGGCAAATAGGACCCGAAGACAAGGGAGACCCATCTACCGACTATACCCCTTCCACCTGCACTTTCTCTCTCAAAGGTAAACCCAACCTCTTGGCCAAACTGATGTACACTAAATTCCCTGTAGCGCCTGAATCCACGATTGCTGACACCAATTGTTTTGTACAAGCAAATAATAATGTTACCAATAAGTATACATGAGAATTATTCTTTTCTACCGTATTTGCTGCCCAACTGGGGAACTTGTTGAAAATAGGACCTGACACGGGAGTTCCCCCTACGGCCGGCCCAATCCTTTTCCCGCCTCCACCTTGTTCCCTTCATTTTTAATTCCTCTCTTGGGTGTGTTGGGACATGTTCTGATAAAATGACCTGGTTGTCCGCAATACAAGCATAGATTATTGGCCTTGCGTTGTTCTTTTTATGCCACTGACAATGGGCCCCTGACTCCCCCAATTTGCATCGGCTCTCCTTTGTTACTCCTCATGCCTCTACCCTTGTCTAATCGTGCAAAAGGTACCACCTCGGGTCTCTTCTTGTCTCCCTTTCTCTCATTCATACGGTGATCTAATCTCAATGCCAAATCAATCATAGCGGTACACGAGGCAGGTTTTGGTTCGACTTGTGCCATCGCATCTTTTAGTTCTTCTCTCAATCCCTGATAAAACAATACAGTCTGCTTATTCTCTGGCCAATCTGTTTCTATTACTAATCTGTTAAACTGAGTGACATAAGATACCAAATCTCGCGTTCCCTGTTTTAATGCCAGTAATTCCTTATCTTGGGCCAAAGAAATTTCTCTACGATCAAACAGTCGTCCAAATTCTGCCAAGAACCCATCCCAGTTATACAATAATGGGTCGTCTTTTTGCACTAATGGCATGGCCCAGGCTGCAGCATCCCCTGTTAGATATGAGATTACAAATGCGGTTCTGGCCTGGATGGATTCAAAGGCCAAAGGTTTACACAAAAAATGTAATCTGCATTGTGTTAAGAATGTCATAAACTTCCTGGGGTCACCAGCAAATCGTTCTGGGGCCGCCAAAGGTACACTACTTGGCTGCTGTACTATCACTGTGGACGTGCTTTCGGCACTACTCCCTCTGGATGGACAGGCAGTCTCCAAGGGAGTCCTCTGAGCTACCAAACCTTGCACCTGAGCTTTCAAAATGTCTGACTCTTGTCTTGCATGTCTTGCATGTGCCAGTATGCCTTGAATGTCCTGCAAAGCCTTTAGCACTTCTGCTAAAGAGGGAGTATTCAAATCCATTTGGCCTGGGTGGTTCAATTACCCTAATAGGGGGCTGATAATTCTGTCAAAACTGTAAGGGATGATAGGGGATCGACCCCCTCTCCCGAACCACAGAAGCCGAATAGATCGACCCTCCCACCGTGGTTGGCACGGGCGTCTGAATAGTAATATAACAGATAACCACGTGGCAGCCAATGGGGGGAAGACAGAGTTAGGGAAAGGGTGTGGATTGACAAAGGAAAGGAGGGGAGATAACATACAATTCACAATTCCTACGTACACCTTATCACCAGTCGGTATCCCTGATCCTGAACACCACCTACTGCAGACTCACAAGAACTCCTGAATATGCATATAAACGTAATTGCTTAACATAGTACATCAGCTTTGACATGAACACCTATAAGCAGTAAGCGGTGTGACACAAACAAGGGAACTGCTCCCATATGAGATAGACATTAAAACATGGCCCGAAGGGCAGGCAAGCAAAATAACAACATAAAGCTCAGCCAAATGAGGACAGAACTCTACACTCTGCTTTCAGAGAATGGTACCCATGGTCCGGGCTAGTTGCACAGTCATTTAGGTACTCCGAGCATGAAAATGTGAAGTCCCTGGTAATTATATATATATGTATATATGAATACAATCACCCTTAAGGCAAAGGTCTATTGCCAATCATAGACCCAAGAGTGAGCGTAGCGTCCATGTACTACTACAGACTCAAAAGATTGTAGATTGCTATCCAGATACAACCGAAGGGCCTGTCTTTCAGAATTAGAAAGTGAGAACATGCGCCCAAATGGTACCAAAGCTCCAGGGACCAGATTGATGGTGCAGTCCTCCGATCTGTGAGGAGGTAGCTCCAATGTAGTCTGATCATTGAAGACTTGTTGATATTTGATGTACTCCGTCGGTAGGTAGTGGATACCTACGGAAAGAGCTGAGGTCGAGTTGGTGGCTTGAATATTAACAGTGCAGGCTACACTGTTTCTTTCAGTATTCTGACTCGAAGGCTAATAAGTTGTTGGTCCAATCAATCCGGGGTTTATGGCGGCGAAGCCAAGAGATTCCAAGGATAACTGGGAAATGTGCAGCCCTTATGATATCAAACACGATCTTCTCCGAGTGTTGAAAGATCTTGAGATGTAAGTTCTCGGTCGAATGTGGAATGGGCTGTCAAAACCGTAAGGGATGATAGGGGATGGACCCCCTCTCCCGAACCACAGAAGCCGAATAGATCGACCCTCCCAACGTGGTTGGCACGGGCGTCTGAATAGTAATATAACAGATAACCACGTGGCAGAACAAAATAGAATCTTGAGATGGTGGAAACTCTCTTCGGCCTCACAGGTCCATTGGAATGGAGAAGAACTCTTCTTCAGGAGAGAAGTGATGGGGAGGACTGCATCAGAGAAATTTTGAATGAACCTACGGTAGTAGTTAGCCAAACCCAGGAATCTTTGGACCTCTTTTACAGAGCTTGGTGAGGGCCATTCCAATATGACAGCCACCTTCCATTCGTCCATGGAAACCCCTTCATGAGATAAAATGTATCCCAAATAGGGTATGGAGTCAACGCCAAAGACACACTTTCGAGTTTGGCACGTAGATGGTTGTCTTGGAGTCGTCAAAGTACTTCGGAGACATGAATAGTATGTTGCCTTGGATCCTTGGATCCTTGGAGAAAATAAGTATGTCATCCAAGTAAATGATGACAGAGACAAACATTAAGTCAGAGAACAGGCGGTCCATGAACCTTTGCAAGACTGCTGGCGCGTTAACTAAACCAAAGGGCATCACCCGATATTCATATAGACCAAAAGGAGTGCGGGAAGTAGTCTTCCATTCATCCCCTTTTCGAATACGGAGGAGATGATACGCACTCCGTAGATCGAGTTTAGTGAAAATCTTGGCTCCTTGTACTGCTTCAAGGATGTCCAATATGAGTGGCATCAGGTATCTATCCCGTATACTGACCTTGTTTAGTCCACGGAAATCGATACAGGGTCTAAGTTCGGTGGAGTCTTGTTTAGGAATGAAGAATAGAGGGGGGACTTTGAAGGCTGTACCAATCCATTTTGTAGGTTGCTATCCAGATACAACTGAAGGGCCTGTCTTTCAGAATTAGAACGTGAGAACATGCACCCAAATGGTACCAAAGCTCTGGGGACCAGATCGATGGCGCAGTCCTCCGGTCTGTGAGGAGGTAGCTCCAATGTAGACTGATCATTGAAGACTTGTTGATATTTGATGTACTCCGTCGGTAGGTAGTGGATACCTACGGAAAGAGCTGAGGTCGAGTTGGTGGCTTGAATATTAACAGTGCAGGCTACACTGTTTCTTTCAGTATTCTGACTCGAAGGCTAATAAGTTGTTGGTCCAATCAATCGGGGGGTTATGGCGGCGAAGCCAAGAGATTCCAAGGATAACGGGGAAAGTGCAGCCCTTATGATATCAAACACAATCTTCTCCGAGTGTTGAAAGATCTTGAGATGTAAGTTCTCGGTCGAATGTGGAATGGACCCCCTGAATGGACGGGCGTCTGAATAGTAATATAACAGAAAACCACGTGGCAGCCAATGGGGGGAAGACGGAGTTAGGGAAAGGGTGTGGATTGACAAAGGAAAGGAGGGGAGATAACATACAATTCACAATTCCTACGTACACCTTATCACCAGTCTGTATCCCTGATCCTGAACACCACCTACTGCAGACTCACAAGAACTCCTGAATATGCATATAAACGTAATTGCTTAACATAGTACATCAGCTTTGACATGAACACCTATAAGCAGTAAGCGGTGTGACACAAACAAGGGAACTGCTCCCATATGAGATAGACATTAAAACATGGCCCGAAGGGCAGGCGAGCAAAATAACAACATAAAGCTCAGCCAAATGAGGACAGAACTCTACACTCTGCTTTCAGAGAATGGTACCCATGGTCCGGGCTAGTTGCACAGTCATTTAGGTACTCCGAGCATGAAAACGTGAAGTCCCTGGTAATTATATATATATGTATATATGAATACAATCACCCTTAAGGCAAAGGTCTATTGCCAATCATAGACCCAAGAGTGAGCGTAGCGTCCATGTACTACGTCACTCCAAACTTAAACACTTCCAACAAGCAATGGAATTTGACACCCTCATGGAATAAACATGTAACAGAAAACAACAGCACTTATCTTGTTGTCCGGGTGCCTCGTGAGCGCACCCAGACTTCCAGTAGTAGCGTCTTCAACCTCCGTGAACGAGACGTCCGCTGCCGAGGAAACCACCAATGCGAGAATCATCACACCATGTAGCAAGGGTTCAGCGTGTTCGGGTACAAACCATATCTCCACTCGAACTGCTACCGCGGACCGCAGCGTGACTCCAAGCAAAAT
Source organism: Ambystoma mexicanum (assembly GCF_040938575.1). NCBI lineage: Eukaryota > Metazoa > Chordata > Amphibia > Caudata > Ambystomatidae > Ambystoma > Ambystoma mexicanum. Next base: position 675,993,037 of record NC_090924.1, on the reverse strand, counting down.
GACGATCTCTCCTGCATCCTTCCTCCAAGAGCGAAACGCCATGACCGGCGGTTTAGCAAACGCCCCAATTACCTGCAGCTGGCTAGTGGCGGGAGTCTGGAACAACTAGATTCGCCCCCAAAGCCTACTGGGTACTGTAGTTTTATACTAATTTCCTCAGATATAGCCGTCTGGGCTTGCCCCAGTTCGTATTTCTGACATGGGCCCAGAAGATAATGGGGTACCGTTGACCCCTTCCACCATCTGATCTTCTAGTGTACATCCACGAAATTTCCGGCTGCCCCACAATCTAGTAGAGCCAAAGCCTACACCTAATTGCCATTGATCTGCAGATGAACCGTAATCACCATCAAGCGGGAATCTTCTGTGCTGTTTTGTGTAGGAGAAGAAACCGATAGAGAAACATAGGGACGAGAAGAATATTTGGTTCCTCTGTAGTTTGTCCCTATCAACTCCGAAGATGATCGTTTCCCGACCGCCGTGATGCCAGTTCCTCACAATTATTAATAGAGTGTTTCTCTGATGCACAATAAGCGCACAATCCTCTTTCTCGGCAGCGTCACCGTTCTTCACTGGTAAGCGGGCCTCGGGTCATTCCGATCTGCATAGGTTCATCTTTTGGGAGGGTGGAGGAAGAGGGAAGGACTGTTGGTGGAGAACCACCAAAATATGACCGGTTCTTGTACTTGCGTCATTTGATCTTTCATTTAGCCAGTCGGTGTTCTATTTGAAGAACGGCAGAGAGTACTTCTGCAAGAATAGGGGGTCTCGGCATTCGAGCGAGCTCATCTTTGATGTCCTCCTTCAGACCCCTTCTGAAGATAGCATACTGAGCTCTTTCTGGCCAGCCTGCCTGAGCCGCTAAAGCTTTGAAATTGGAGATGTAAGTCAGCACATCCATAGAACCCTGATGCGCATCCAAAATCTCTTCACATGCGGAGTAGGCGGTCTCGGGACGTTCGAAGGTCTGTATGATTAGGGTGCAAAATTCCTCATATTCTTGGAGCGCAGGATCCACTCCTATCACTAGCGGAGTGACCCAAGACAAGGCCTTGCCCACCATATTCGAGACCATAAAACCTATCCTAGCTTTGCTAGTTGAAAAAGGATAGGTCTGTACGTGAAGTATAGCTTGCAGGAGTCGAGAAATTCTTTCACTTTCTTGGAGGACCCGTCAAACTTCCCGGACGATAATGGCATGCAATTCCAGACTCTGCGGGTTCTCTCTTGTGGTCATAAGTTGTTTGAGGAGAACATTTTCAGCCTTTAAGTTCTGGACTTCTTGGGAGATTTGTTGTAGTGTCTGGTTTTCCACTTTCAAGGTTTGTACCTCTTGAGAAAGTTTCTGTATAGCCCCGACAAGCTCTTGGATTTGTTCTGGAGTAGCCATGGTTGGGTGTTGCAAACTGTCAGAACTGTCGAAATAAGTATCAGAGCCGTCCGTCCTACTTCCCTCCTCCGACTCTTCACCTGATGAACTGCAATCTGTGGTGTATCTGAGGACTTCTTGGTATTGATAGAGGCTCGATGCAGAATCCCTTCCGCGGTGGGAAGCCACAGCGGCCACCAGTGAACTGTGGCCACTACGGCCCCGTCACCAAGGCGGGTGAAGAGGGGAAAAAGCCAGTGACAAAAACAACCTTTGCTGAGGTTGACGTGCTGGTGGTCGGCTCGGTGGAATCCGGAAGCCTGGAGCAGTCCGGACCAGTCAGACATAGAGTACACCGAAGGGTCAGGGCACTGGAAAAATCAGTACAAAGAGCAGGGAGAATGAAAGGGAACAATGGTTTGCAAGAGAGAGCCTGGACTGAAAGTGGATATAAAAAAGGAGTCTGAGTCCAGAGAGAGAGCAGCGTGTAAGGAGCCACGTTGCTAGACAGGAACAAAATTAGACCAGGAAGGAAAGGGAACCCCGAGGGGAGAGAGAGCAGAAATGAAAGAAGAATCACTAGCGTATAGCAACCAGGTAAGCAAAGCGATAGCTCAGACGTTGCAACGCGCCGGCAGCCGGGGAAACGCGGAAGTAATACTTCCCCGCTACGAGCTACGTCACCACGTGGAAAACATTAGAAAGACTAGGTCATTATGCCTACTCCCGGGCATCCGGATCGAGTCCATCAGCCCCGGGAGCAGGCATCCAAATACTTGTTAAAACCCCAGGGTGTTTGTGTTCAGACCTGGCACCTTAGGTGCCAGGCTCATCTTAGAAACCAGTCCTGGCGCCATAGGCGCCATGCTCAGAGACATTACTTACCTCATGCAGACCATGCTGCAAATAAATCCAAGACAACGTGAGGCCTGGATGGGACTATTTTGTTACAGGGACTATTTTTTACTCGGGTGTGGTTCTGGGGAACTTCTTACCTGGAACTACTTTGGAGGCTATTTAAACCACGCCCGAACAGCAGCACACGCTTCCCATCCTGCAGCGTAACGCTCACTGTGCCTGCAACTCAACTTCTGCCACGCCCGCCTCGAATCCGTAGCTCCTAGAAAAAGGGGAAAAAGGAAGAAAAGGTTAGATCACGGACATTATTTTAATTCCTTACCTGATTCCGGATCCAGCACGTCTCTGAGCCTGGAAAGGACATTATTCCAGCACGCGTCGCATTGCCAGCAGCAGCGCCGTGTTATACTCACCAGTCCACAGCATCTTTCGACTCGGCGCTGCCTCCATCATTTTCTTCGTCGAACTCCAGCACCTGGGGGAAAACAAAAGAAACAACAAGGTGAGCCAAGAGAGCCGACAAATACAATCTCTTACCACCATAGGCTTACCTGATCCCATAGGCATTACCCTTTAATACGCCTCATCTTCATATGCCGCACCTATAAAGGGAGAGAAAACAACAAGTTAAACTCATGCAACGGACAGTGTTGGGTAATACAGACTCTTACCTGAACGCCATCAGCTGCCTCCAGGCAACATTCTTTTGAACCAGCTGCAATTCAACAAGGGAATGGAACAAGAGTGAACATCGGACATATTGAACTCTTTGAACTTTATAAACCCCGGAGTCAATATTCCTCCGGAACTCCTCCAGTACCTTCAAACCAGTGAAGTAACTGGTATCTACGCACCCCTGCATGCCATGCAGGATGGAGAGCTCATCATTGAAAAACATAAGGTGAGGTTACTAAAAGGGGATATCAGAGGTGACAAGTGGGGAGAACGAGAACAGTGGGAGGGGTTCCATCACTAAAATCCACGGGTGGCTAAATCCCTTTCTCCACTTGCAGGAGAATACTTTTACGGATCAAGCAGACGAGATTAGGCGGGCCAGTCCAGACAGTCATCTCAGCACTACGTATCACGTTGGTGGAGACCGCAGCTGTCCGGGTCCGATCGACGCCCCTGTGGGAACCAGGTGAGCGTAACAGACTAGACTGCCACCTATGCAAAGGCAAGAAAACGTGTGGCAATCTAATGGCCACTCCGACGGAACTGTCGCCACAGCCTGCATGCGGTCGGGCGCATGACAAGTCCACCTGTACTCCAACCCCTACGGACCAGAGCCGTACAAGGCACTCAGGGTCTGTACCACCTCACAAGAAGCAGAAGCATGCTCCAGTGTTACAGTGGTCCCACATGTCGAGAAAGAGGAGTTTATGTGATGAGGAACTGGACATGCTCTTGGACTACATGTTGGAACACGGCCATGACATGCTGGTGCATGCAGGGAGCACACATACACCTGCTCAGCGTATGGCCTACTGGAAGTGCCTTTGCGGACCGTGTTAGCACCTTGGGCTATGAGAGGCGCACAGCTGGTGATGTTGTGAAGCGCTGGAATGACTTCCGACACCGAGCAAAAGACAAGCTGGCTACAAAGTTTGCCTCTACCCTGGTGACTGGCAGTGGGTCACCACCAGAGGACGATGAACTCACTGGACATGAGGAGATCGCTAGTGATTTCATTGCAGTGGAGCAGATCCAAGGCGTGGGAGACCTGCCAATGTATGAGGGAATGTCTGGTGAGTGGTGATGCGTGTGTGTACAGGCCATGTGTATGTTGCTTGGGTAATGTGTTATGATTGTCTGCCAGTTCAGGCTACGTTGTCATGACTGCCATGTTTGACCCATGTGATGCTGGACTGATACATGCTTGTTGTCATGCAAACTGCATACAAACCATGTGTTGCACACCAAGCCAATCCTCATCACCACACCTGCTCCCTCCTTCCATGACTCTCTCTGTCCAGCCTCTCTTGGCCCTATTCTTGCTCCAACCTGTGGTCGCGGATAGCCTGTGATGATCTTCCACTCAACAGTCGCCTTCTATCGTCACATGACTGACGTCTCTGAGAGGTCACCCTGCAAGTTGCTCCTCCTCAGAGGCATTCTTCTTTTCCTCTTCTTCCCCCAGTAGCTCACTGTCTCTAGAGGACTGGTAATTCCTATGGTGGATTACTGCAACGGGCTTTACTAGGATTTCTTTGATTCTACACTCTTCTCTCTGCAACTCTGCCAGTCCTGGACGGTGTGAAAAGTCCTTTAGGCTTGGTGCAAGGTATCTCCCTACGACTGTGATGATAGCACAGGCTCACAGTGGCTATGAGTGTTCATTCCTGAACCCTGTGCATTCTCAGCAAGTCCCTATGGGTCCCGGGGCCAGCAATTCCTTCAACTCCACCTCCAGTATTTACTTCATTTGCATGGTCTTTGATCATCCCTTTCTTACTCCCTCCTGGTCAGTTGCTCCTCATGGAAATTAGTTTGTGTTTCACATCTGTGTTGAGCTGGGGCCTCCCTCTGGTACAGCCTCCCTGCCTCTATGTAACTGGAGGTGTAGCTTCTCCGAGTCTGCAGGCACTTCTGATGATTCCTCATGTGTTGTGCTTTCTGTCCTCCTCTCCCCTGCTGTAGTCCCAGATGACTGAGAGAATACACTTGCCACCTGCCCACACTGCTACGACACGGTCCTCTGAGCAACCATTTTAACCCATGCACTGCCTCCCAGCCACCCCCTGCCCTTAGGGGTGAGGTTTACTGTATCCCTGCAACCCACTACCAACACTTTACACATGATGACGGCCTTACCCTTACACTGCCATCAGGCCACGACATTGACATTACCGGATCTGTGTTTTTATTCATAGTTGAGGCCGTACCCATGTACTGCACTGCACCCACACACTTCTAAACCCTGTTATCCCCTTCAATATACCTATTCACTTGCGTGATGTCAATGTGACCTAGCATTTTGGAATCTGTATGCCTGCCCTCACTGTATTACAACACCCTAGCGTTTTTGCACCCTGTGACACATGTGTGCTTTCTAATAGGGAATTCCATGAAATGTCATTTGACATGCATTGTACATGGCTTATGGTCAGTAGTATTCAACTTCCATCTGAGGCTGGTTGACAATTCTGGCATGGCTATGCTACGTGCCATCTGTGTATTGGCATCAGTCATGTTTGTGGAAGGACTATGCCAGTCACATGCTTGTGTGTGATGCAGGTGCTCTGCAGTATGTGTTATTTTGCCGTTTGACATGCATCCATGTCTGCTTTCAGGCTCCCCTTCCCTTTCATTGACACTGTGTGCGTGCCTGACTTTGTGTCATGTGTGACATGGCAGGTTCATGTGTTGGCTGACAACATTGCAATAAGTATATATGTGGCCTATGCTATTAACATTTGTATTCAAGTTTTTTTGTGTGCAGGTGATGAGGCACTGGATGCAGTGGTGGAGGACATGGTGTGGTAGCCCATGAGAATCCACTTGTGCTACAGACCATCCCGGCCAGGGGTGTCTCTGAGTAAACCTCTGAGGAAGCCTAAGCCTCTGGTGCTGAAACGGACATGAAACCCTCATTGCTATCGCAAGTGAGTGATTCTACTGTAGATGCTGTTCAGAGGTTGTTTGGAGCACACCACAAATGAATTGCGGCCAGACAGTCAGGTATTAGTGAGAAAGAGGAAGAGGCCAAGGGTAGCCTGAAGGAGAGCTGTGTGTCACCCGTATAACACTGAACGTTGGAGGTGAAGGTGGCTATCATACGGGGCAGGAGTGAAAGGAGGTTAGCCATGCCAGGGCCTGATCAGTGATGACCAGGGTATCACAGAGACATGTGATGAGTGTGTTGTGGTTTACCATATCGAAGGCAGAAGTGAGGTCAAGTAGAATGAGGACAGAGGGAGAGTTAGAACCAAGATTTGAGAGCATATCTTCACGGGTGTTCAGAAGAGCAGTTTCCATTCCTCTGGATGGTCTAAAACCAGACTGGTGGTCGTGGAAGGAGCCAACAGATTCAGTGTGGAGGGTAAGCTGGGAAATAGCAAACTTCTCCAGGAATGTGCCCACAAAAGGAGTGATAGAGATCGGGCGATAGTTTTCCAGGAGAGGGTGAACAAGGGAGTGCTTAAGAGCAGTGGTGGGGAAAACTCCAGTGGCGAAGGAGATGTTGCAGAGGTCAGCCAAGGCTGGAGCGAGAGAGTCAATGTTGTCCTTGATGATTTTGGAGGGACAGGGGTCCACCTGTTTGGAGGAGGCTTTCATAGACCAGACATGTCTAGTAACCTCCTCAGGTGTGACAGGGGAGACAGAAGAGAGAAGAAGGGGAGGGGTGGAGGTGGCCAAGGGTGGTACAAGAGAGGTTGCTACATGAGGTGGTGAGGAAGAGAGGGAGGATAGGATATCCACTGTTTTTGAGGTGAGTGTGCAGCCAGGGCCTAGCAAAATGCCTCGGTGGGTGCAGTGGTGGAGGAGGCTGCGGTAGGGTTGGCAAATTCCTTGCAGACTTTGAAAAGTGGGTCTGTGTTATTAGATACCGCAGAGATGCAGGCTTGTATAAAGACTCTTTTCTGGGAGCAGATGCAGAGTCTATACTACCTTTGGAGGAGGCAGAAGGCCAGTTTGTCAGAGGGTGTGCCAGAGGAATCCCATTTCCATTTGGCTGCCCTGCACTTGTGTTTAACAGAAGCTGATTTGGAGTCATACTAAGGATTGCAATTTTTGGTAGGCTTCAGTCATACTCTCAGGACAGAGGCAAGGATATAAAGAGTATTGGAAACAGAGAGGTTAATGTTTGAGAGGGCTGTGGCAGGGTGGGAGTCAGTCACACGAGCGGAAGGAGCATAATAGGTGGAGGCAAAGGCAGCTACTGAGACTCTTTTCATGGGTCGGATGACCTTGTAGATGGGAGGCAGTGCCGGGCTTACCTATGCAAGGGGAGAAGAGAACTTCAAGTGAGAAGAGGGGAGAAAATTATCAATCCAGGACAGAGAAGTAGTGAGAGGGATAGATAGCGGAATGTCAGTTGAGAAGAGAACCTCCAAGGTGTGGCCAGCGCTGTGCGTTGGGCCAGACGGTAAGATGGAAAGAAAGGGAGAGTTGCAAAGGTTGCATAAAGGTCTTAAGGAATCAGGTGAGTTGTGATGGATGTTGGGATCACCCAGTAGGAGGAGAGGAGAAGAGGAGGAAAAGAGAGAGGAGGCCAGGTCAGCCCATTACGAAAGGAAGAGGGAGGGCTGACCAGGTGGCCGATAGAAGGTGGACAGCAGCAGTGAAGAGCTTGGAGAGAGGGGCAGCCTGCAGATTTGGCACTCAAAGGATGAGTAGGCCTGAGTGGGAATGACAGACACAGGGATACACCCAGGGAAGATCAATGCTACTCCCCCACCTGGTCTGTTTGGTCTAGGAAGAGAGAGTATTGTGTAGCCTTCTGGGAGAAGTGTGTCAAAACTTGTGACAGAGCAATCCTTGAACCAGGTTTCAGTGATGGCAAGAACATCACAATCCAGGAGTTGAAGGAGGTTGCAGATGTCAGAGGAGTGTTTGACAGCTGAGTGAGTGCAATGTGGAGCAGATTGCAATCAGTGAAAGACTTACGGGGAGAGCAGGGGACAGTGGGCCCCCCTAAGTGACGATAGTGCCTGAGGGACAGAGGTAGAAGGGGGCAGAGGAGCCAAGACCGGTAAGGGAGCAGGGACCATAATGGGTGAGGAGGGAGCCAGTGATGGAGGCACCACAGGGGGCAAGGGAGCCCAAGATACAGTGTTAGTGGGTGACTGGTTCACCCAAGAGGAGAAGGCAGACGGGTTGTCAATATGTGGGATGGTGGCAAGAAAGCCATGGTGAGGGTAGAAGGGTGGTAAGGAGGTGGCAAGGGAGCAAAGTTGGGCACAGTTGGCATGGGAGCCAGGGCAGCTGAAGGAGCTGGTGCAAAAGGCGGAGGGAGGTTGATAAGGCGGGGGAGGAGCCTATCCAAGAGTAGAAAGTTGGGTTGAGGACCCTGGACCATGATGGTACCATTGCAGTAGACATTGATGATGACCCTGGAGTTGGAGAAGGCAAGAAAGACCTCCCAGCGGGTGCCACCATTGATGGGCGAAGAAGAGAAAGGAGAGAGAAGAACAATCATATGGAGAGTCCATAGGACGGGTGAGGGAACGACATAGAGTATGTCTGTGAGAGTCTCTCTGGCAGAGGCAATGACGTAGGTGCCTGCAATTGGAAGGCCTGGGTTAGAGCTCAGTATGTCCTTCTTGAGGTTCTTCCTGACAGACTTAGTAAGGGGTGAAGGATAAGTGATAGAGAAGCAGTTTGAGAAGATAGGAGAGATAGATAGAGCCATAGCAAACTGCAGAGAGTGAGGTACACTTAACCAGGCTGTGGCCACAGAGGCGCAGTAAGAGCAGAAGCTAGAGGGGGGAGACAGGGAACAAGACTGGAAGAAAAACAATGGGAGCTGGGGGAGTTAATATGCACAGAAAAACAGTGAACACGCAGAGGAAGGGGAGGTAGCGGGTGTATGGCTGAGGGGAATAACAGCACAGAGGGACAATGGGATTTAGCAAGGGTGAGGGAACTGATAGCAGACTAGACAGAGTACCGAGGGGTGGACTTGTTAACACATTCTCATGAAAAACAGGTTATGCACACAGCTAAAAACAAATGTAAACAGGAGCAGGACAATCAAGATGGGCACACAGCTGAAAACGAATTTAAAAAGCACCAGGACAATCAAGATGTGCACACAGCTAAAATCGAATTTAAACAACAGCAGGACAATTAAGATGTGCACACATCTGAACATGAATTTAAAACACCAGCAGGACTATCACGATGTGCACACAGCTGAAAACGAATTTAAATAGCAGCAGGACAATCAAAGTGATATATATTTTAGAGGAGTCATCAATCTAACCATGCTAACCAGACCTTTCGCCTCAACTTCCACTGCCTCGGATGTCGACGCCCGAAGACCTGGATATCCCATCAGGTGGTCCATGGGGTTGCCAGCCACTGCATCGAAATGGACAGTGACCATGTAATCTGACAGTTGCAGTTGCAATCAAGTGCTCTAATAGGAGTAGGTGCAAAGAAATTACCCTTGGAAAATTGGCAGTAGGGGTTTTGGGTCCATCACGATCATGATAGGATGATGAAAAATGTAAAGGTGGACATGATGACACCACAACAGACCAAGGAACACCTCACACTCTATTTGTCGCATTTCTGTTCGTATCAATGCTTTGGCAGCCCCCACTCTCTGCACCCCCTATTCCAATGTAAAGAGCCTTCCTTCTTTCCTTATGTGGCTCCTGAAATGCCTGGCCTGTTTAATATACCAGGGGACTCCAGGCTCCATCTAGCCCATGTGTCTCTGGAAATATTGTTTTTAACTAAACCCTGTCATGCTTTACTTCTATTCTTTGACCCACTGCTGAAATCCCACACAGTAACATGTAAAATGTGACTCGGAAGCGATTGGCCTCAGAAAATGAATGACTTATCAAAATACAACACATTACACACATCTATGACTCCAAGAAATCAACAGCCTACAGAAGGACAAACATATGAAACATATGATACATAGATTTTAAGACAAAGCTATATTTCACATGGGGCTGCAGTATAAGAATATTGTTATTCTCTTGCCAACATGGACTAGGGGAAAAGCCATATAATTGCTGCCATTTCTTCCATAAAGCTGTGTCCCTGAGGGCAGTTGTCCATTTCATGCATGCCTTGAAGTACAATAGAGGTCGGGCAGAGTGTGAGACATATGAGCCACAGCGACATTCAGCAGGACCAGTCTGTAGGGAAGTGTCTGGATTTTCCTTGGGCTGAGGCTTAAGGAAAGTAGACATTAAGATGAAGTAGTCCCTCCGTGATGCCTATCCCTTGACTTTGATTGGGGTCCGCAGCACCGACCTGGTAGTGATGAACTTGCACATGAAATCAATAAGAGAATTGCAAGGTCCTCCTCTTTCCTGATGTAACATTAAAAAACGAAAGGTCTGGCTTAGAAACCCTAAACTGTGCTTCATATGAGACTGCAGGATGTGGTTTCTAATCAAATTTAGAAGCAAGGGTGGCCACCAGGGGGCGCATAGGCTATGGCAGCCTGAGGCTGGAGCTCCCGCCGAAGCTGGGCTGTGTCAGGGGATTGAGCCCCCCCACAACCTCCCCACGGGATAATTCCAGCCCGCCAAAGGCGGTGAACTTCAGGGGCCCCCCCTGTTGAAAGAGCGACGTAGACGGTCCAGCAGGGGCCTGGGATCGGGACCTGAGGCCCAGCGAGGGGAGTCGCGAGGGATCTGAGTGGCCCTGTGGCAGCGAGAGTGGCGCGGCGCTCCGGAGCAGTGGGGGCCTGCCGGCGCGGAGGGTGCCTCCCCCCGGCCGCCGCCCGTGTGGGCACTGGTGGATTGGTGGTGGGCCTGCTCGTGGGGGCCTGTGGAGCTGGGGGTCGGCTCCGGAGTGCAACGGGAATCCCTCCCCCCCTCTCAGAAGAGATCTGCACTGGAGGCCCGGGCCCGTTGGCGGTGGGGACGCTGGCCCCCCCCCTGAGCCTGAATACAGAGAAGAGCGGTGGGGGTGACGTGCCCCGGCCCACAGATCCCTGGAAGGCCATCAGAGCAGAGGCACCGCGGGCCTGTGTAGTGTCGGAGGGGGAGGAGGACCTGCCCCTGGCCCTTACACGGGCGCAGCTCCGGCTAGAGGATGCCTGGGCTACCCGAGCCCCATCAGGTGCGGGAAAGCTGCTGGGGCGGCGCTGCAGCGACCGGGTTCTCGGCCCCCCCCCCCACAGGGACTATTTTATGGGAAGAAGACCCCACAATCATCGAGGAGCTGAAAGTGAAGGGGTGGAGACTCTGTGCCTAGAATCTGCACAGGTGGTGGCCCCTGGTTCCCATTCCAGGGCGTGTGCCCGCCTGAAGGTGAATTGTGAGGGGAGCGTGGACATCTGGAGCAGGCTGATGGGGTGTGTGTGGTGGACCCCCCTCCCCCCCGAGTTAATTTTTGGTGTTTCTACCCGGGCAGTCTCCATCAGTTTCCATCAACCCCATCACCCCCCCCTCTCGCAGGAGTGACAGGAGGTCTCGGACAGACACAAGGAGATTGGAAAGGTGTGAGGCCCCCACCCAAGGGTGGTGGGGCGTGTGCCCGTCCAGAGGCTGCCCATCTGAGGAGGTCAGGACAGAAGGGCAGAGGGCAGGACTCCAATTTGGCCCTCTCTGCCAGGGATACCGTCGGGAAGGGGGAGTGAAGACCCAGCGCCAGAACCCGCACAGGTCGTGGCCCCTGGTTCCCAGCCCAGGGCATGTGCCCGCCTAGAGGTGAATTGAGGGGTGAGCTCGGATAGCTGGAGCAAGCCGGTGGGGCGTGCCCCCCCAAGGTAATACCCTGTGGTTCTATCCAGGCAGACCCTATCTCTACCATTTCCCCCCCCCGCAGGAGTGTCAGGAGGTCTCGGCCGGACACGAGGAGATCGGATAGAGTGTGAGGCCCCCACCTGAGGTTGGTGGGGTGTGTGCCTGCCCAGAGATTGCCCATCCGAAGCGGTCAGGACAGAAGGGAAAAGGGCAGAATTTCATTTTGATCCCCTCCGTCAGGGACATCACCTGGTGAGAGGGGAAGGGGACCTGATGAGCTGGTGAAAAGCGCTTCAGGAATATCGATACCAGGAGGCCAGAAGTGAATTCAGCGGCTCGGTCCGAGAGAGCGGTATGGGTCAGTCGGAGGCTCCGTCCCCGTCCACCACAGCAATGGAAAAGGGTTTCACCTTTATCCTGCAGGAGATCAGGGACATGCGAGGGAACATAGCCCAGAAATTGGAAAAAATGAAGCAGAGGGTGGACAAGGTAGAGGATAGACTGCTGCAGCTGGAAACTAACCAATCATCGTTGGTGACTCAGGAGATGGAAATAGACTTGAGACTGTCGGCCCTAGTAAAAAGGGAAGAGGAGAGGGCCAGGCAAATGGTCGATTTTGAAAACAGGGAACGAAGGAACAACCTCAGAATTTTTGGGGTCCCGCAGACGGAGGGAGAAACGGAAAGAGATTTGGCCCGGGTGGTGAGAGACATCATTACTCTCCTCTTCTCGGATGAAATGACAACTGAAGAGCAGGGGGCAGAGCAGAGGGCCCCCCGTCTATCCTAGTCCGATTACATACAACAACGTACGGGTGTCCATTTTCCAGGACCTATCATCGTACACATTGGCCAAACGCAGGATGTGCCGCCCCCTAACGCAGTTTCTACAGGGGAAGGGGGTGCGTTACAGGTAGGGTTACCCCTTTTCCCTCTCATTTGAGTATATGGGTCAGCGGACGACCCTGGTCACGGAGGAGGACATAAGGGCTGCCATCCAAGAATACGTGACGGACCTGACCCCCCAGAGGGGTCCCACAGGGATGGCCGCGGGCGGTGCTACAGGACATGGGCCACAGCGAGACAGGAGAAGGAAGACGGCCTCGAGGAAATTCAAAAAATTGAACACGCCGTCCCCGGCGAGGGCTAGTGAACAAATCGACCCCGAATGAGGAGGAGCGGGCCAGACTGGCCCACGGGGACTGGGAGCTGGAGACATAATGGAAGTGAGGAGAGGTCCCGGGGGTCTACGCGAAAACCCCTGATCGAAGACGAGAGAACCAATCTGGCCCGCAAGCAAGTAGGCATCAGGGACCGTAGGGCCCGAGAATGCACAGGGTCCCCTTGGACTGCAGGTATAAGGGGTCTCCTGGGGGTACAATTCGGGGGGGCTCAAAGAAGTGTTAATCTCGATTTCAGTCTAGCAGAAGGCGTTAGTCTGGTGGTCCGGCCAATTACCAGTAATGGTGGTTTTGTTTGGCTGGACGCCGGGGTGGGGGGGGTTCAGGGGAAAGTTGGGGTTGTTCAATTTGAATGGGGAAACAGGGGGCAGTTGGGGAAAAGTTTAAGGCCCACCTGGGGGGAGGGTGGGGGAGTACAGGGGAACCGATTATAACTCAAACGGAGCTGAAGGGGAGTGGTGCTGTGCAGAGGCTGACCAAGAATCAGGAGAGTCTGGATAATGGCTAATAACCTACCTACCCTGGTCGTGGGTTCCCCTAATGTGCGGGGGCTGAACACCCCAACCAAGAGGTCCTTGGTCTGTAGGGAATTTAGGAGGGCTAAACTTGACCTGCTCTTTCTACAGAAGACACACTGGGTGCAGGGGAAGGAACCGAAAATGCGGGGGGGTGGGATCGGAGAGGTGCTTAGTGCATCGCACAGGTCCAAGAAAAGGGGCCTAGCCATACTGCTGGCAAGGGATATCGGCTTCGAAAAGGAGGCCATGTTGAAGGACCCGGAGGGCCGATACCTGCTGGTGAAGGGCTCCCTGCGGGGCTTCCCTCTGACTCTCGGGGTGGTGTACAGTCCGAACGAAGGACAGGCTCAATTTTGGGAGGATGTGAGGGACAGACTGAAACTTTTCGTCCATGGTATGATGGTGGTGGGGGGGGATTTCAATATGGTCCTGGACCCGGCCATTGATAGGAAACGCATGGGGCCCCAGCTCACTAGGGTCGCGGACAAAGCTATGGCACATAGTTTCCAAAGGGTCTCCGCTGATCTGGGCCTGGTAGATACTATTCTGAATCCCAAGATTGGAGTCCCATCTTTCACATATTACTGCAACCCACGTGTCGTATTCCCGAATAGACTACACTCAATGAGCCCTTGTTCCCATATGTTTCTGGCTACAGGGTTGACCCTGTCCCCTGGTCAGACCATGACTTAGTCCACGCCACCATAGCGGGGGGTTGGCAGAGTGGCCGTAGAGGGTGATGGAAATGCAATGACTCCCTGTTGAAAGACGAGGTCTTGGCTCAGGAAGTGTTAGACGCCATCACGGAATATTTCGAGCTAAATGACAATGGCGAGGTGGGCACGCATACATAGTGGGACGCCTTTAAGGCTACCATGCGAGGAGTCCTCATTAAGATAGGAGCCCAGAAAAAAGGGAGAGGGAAGTCCAGGAGAGGTCATTGAGAGAAAAAATAGCCCAACTCCAGCCGGGAGGCCCTCCAGAGGAACCTCTGGGTAGGGAACAGATGGCCTCTTTGGAAGACTGCAAGCTCCTGTTGAAAGATCTCCTGCTGCATAAGACTGAGCGTAGTCTACAACTGGTGAAACAAAAATATTTCTTTGTTGAAAGACGAAGTCTTGGTTCAGGAAGTGTTAGACGCCATCACGGAATATTTCAAGCTAAATGACAATGGCGAGGTGGGCACGCATACATAATGGGTCGCCTTTAAGGCTACCATGCGAGGAGTCCTCATTAAGATAGGAGCCCGGAAAAAAAGGGAGAGGGAAGTCCAGGAGAGGTCATTGGAAGAAAAAATAGCCCAACTCCAGCCGGGAGGCCCTCCAGAGGAACCTCTGGGTAGGGAACAGATGGCCTCTTTGAAAGACTACAAGCTCCAGTTGAAAGATCTCCTGCTGCATAAGACTGAGCATAGTCTACAATTGGTGAAACAAAAATATTATGAGAAGGGGAACAGGGCGGATAGAATTCTAGCCTGGAGGCTCAGGGAGGTTCAGAGAAGTAGGATGGTGAAGGCTGTGAGGAATGAACGGGGGTCGTTGGGTTGATACCCCAACCATAGGAGCGGCCTTCCGTTGATATTATGAACAGTTATACTCGTCAGAATACGACGGGGATGATGCCCAGATCGAGGGATTCCTGAACTCCATCCGGGTTCCGGCCTTGACAGGAGAAATGGCAGAAGGTCTGGAGTGTCCGGTGACAGAAGAGGAGGTCGAGCATGCAATAAGTGGGATGAAGGTGGGGACATCTCCTGGGGAGGACGGCTTCTCTGTGTATTTTTATAAGAGGTTTCGATCTACACTAGCTCCATACCTGGTGAGGGTGTTCAATGCGGTGTTAGAGGAGGGAACTCTGCCAGAAACTATGATGAGGGCCATAATAGTGGTATTGCCTAAGGAAGGCAAAGATCCGACGGAATGCTCCTCGTATCGGCCGATTTCTCTTCTTAATATAGACGTCAAGATCCTGTCCAAGGTGGTGGGAAGGAGATTGGAAGGGATAATGTCAAAGTTGGTTCATGGGGATCAAGTGTGATTCATAGGGGGGAGGCAAGGCTCTGATAACATCAGAAAGACGATAGACCTATTCCATTATGCCCAGGAGTCGGATCTCGAGGCGAGCCTGCTTTCTCTGGACTCCGAGAAAGCTTTTGGCAGGGTCGAGTGGAGATACATGGAACTCCTCCTCCAAAAAATGGGTTTTGGGGTACATATCAGGAGCTGGGTGTCTGCCTTATATAGAGCTCCAACGGCAAGGGTTCAGGTGAACGGAGAGTTGTCAGATCCATTCCCCCTCAAGAGAGGGACGAGGCAGGGATGCCCACTCTCCCCTTTGCTATATGTCCTATCGATGGAACCCCTAGCCATAGCGGTGAGAGCTCACCCTGACATCAGAGGGATTAAAAGAGGTGAAGTGGAGTTCAAGCTCTCCCTGTTCGCTGATGACATCTAGGCATACCTGGTGGAGCCCGGCTCCTCGCTCCCCACTCTCCTGTCCTTGATGTCAACGTTTGGGCAGTTCTCAGGTCTAAAAATAAACCCGTTAAAGTCAGTGCTTCTCCCAATGAGGGTTCGGGACCCGGGGCTGGATCCTCTTGACAGGTATAGGGGGATTGTGTTGGGGAAGGACTCCATTCGATACTTGGGTGTTCTCCTTACCAGAGATCTATCGCAGCTGGCCCCAATGAACTATGGCCCCGTAATGGCAGGGATTACATCGGACCTTAGGAAGTGGGGAGGGACGATCTTGTCCTGGTATGGCCGCATGATGGCGGTGAAAATGAACATCCTGCCGAGACTACTGTACCTTTTTACAGCTCTCCCAACGGGGGTCCCCGACCAATTATTCCGGGATCTACAGAAGTCCGTTCAAGAGTCCTTATGGCAGGGGAAGACCCAGAGGATAGGGAGGGCCACGCTAACACTACCCAGGGAAGCGGGGGGTTTCGGGCTTCCAGACTTTCTTCTCTACTAACAGGCCGCTCAGTTGCGCGTCCTTTTGGAACACATGAAGGGGGGGATGGGCACCTACTGGTCTTACCTAGAAGATATGGACGCCCACCCTCTAAAAGTGTGCGATTTTCTGTGGATGCAGCGCAAGTCCATCCCGAGCAGACTGAAGGCCCATCCAACTCTGGGAGTACTTTGGTCGATTTGGAGAGAGGGGCCCACGACCGCAGGTCTCACTTCTTGGCCATCCCCGATGACCTCACTCTGGGGTCACCCGCTCAAACTAGGTAACAGGGGGTTTAGGAATGCCCAGTCCTGGTCGGACAGGGGGGTGGAATGGACGGGGCAAATGTTCGAAGAGGGCAAGCTCCTCGGATATGTGGAATTGAGTGGGGCTCTTGGGCGGGGGTCACTCTCAATGTTCGAATACCTGCGCCTTAAGGGCATTCTCTGTGACCAGTCATGGGGCCAGAACTTACGGAGACAGCTGACCCCCTTTGAAAAATTATTGGATACGGCGACGACAAGGAAGGGAGCAGTGTCCAAGATGTGCAAAATTTTGAATACCAACAATTTAGAGGGGAGGAGAGGATTCTGCAGGTTTTGGAACGACCTGGCTGGGGAGGCCCTTTCAGAGGATGCATGGTCCAGGATATTTAGAATAGCATTCCACAGGAACCTATTTACATCTGACATTGAGCATAATTTCAAGATTTTGCACGGTTGGCACAGGGATCAGTTTAAGCTCTCAAAGATGTTCCCTGGGGTGTCTCCCAGATGTCCAAGGGGATGTGGCCAAGTGGGGACAAGGGGTCATATGTGGTGGTTCTGCCCAAGGGTTCAGAAGTATTGGGAGAACGTAAGGGGGTGGATGGCATAGGTTACTGATGAACTACTCCCACTAAACCTGTTGACGATGCTGTTGAGCCTCCCCCCGGAGGAGGCGGAAATACACAGGTACCCTAGAATGTGGGAAACAATGTTGCGGGCGGGAAGGGTGGCCCTGGCGCAGAGATGGAAAAGCCCGGAGACCCCCTCTAAGGAGGACTGGCTGAAAAAATTAAAGCACATGTTCCTCATGGACAAACTGACGGCGATGGTCAACAATGAGTCCAACACTTTTCAAGCAAACTGGTACAGTGTACATCAGGCTTGGGGTTGGGACACCCATTGACACCATGCGGTCACTTTGGTGTGGGAGGGGCGGGACTTGGAATGAGGTGTACCCAAAGACTACTGTCCGACCCACAGCCCGGGGGAGGGTCGATGCAATACAGCCAACACAGATGCAAATGCATGGTTCAGCTCCCCAGCACCGAGAGGAAGTGGTCAGATGAAAGCTCCCGTGGTCGAAGTTTTGTTTGGACAATTTATTGGGGGGGGGCTTGGGAGGGAGGATGGGGGAAGAAGGGGCTGGGTTCTTGGGTTTGATGAAGGTGTTAAATCTGTATTCACAATTAACCTGTTTGCTATGTTAGAATGTGTTAATAAAAACAAAGTTAAAAAAAAATTTAGAAGCAAAGCAAGAATATGTCCTGTCAGACACTACAGTCATGTTTGTGTGCCAGAATATGCATGTCAGACCATCACATGGGCTGTGTACCCTCTCTCACATCACCTGTGCTAAAATTGCACACATGATCATCTTACCTATCCCATTTATCCCTCTTTATCCAAGGTTTCTACTGAGATCAGCTGTAAATTCAGCAGTCGAGGCATCCAGGACACAGCTTAGCCCCAGTCAGACCAGCATGTGCTGTTGAGTGCTGTGTTCAGCAGTGTGTTACTTACTTCAACCCAGTGTTGTGTTTGTGCCCTCCCTGACTATATGTGTAAAAATGAATAATACAAACACTCCCTGGACAAGGAATAAGGCACAAAAGAGCAGGCTGCGAGAGTTCAAGGAAAGGTTTATCTAGATCTCTGAGAGCGCTCTGACCACATCAAGGTTACAACACATTTATATAGGACATTGACATTTTTAACATATGATGCTACGTTGGACCTGGATTGGTCAGCCGGGGTGGTGTCTTAGGTGCGGGCATCATCTCTTCCTCCGGGTTGGTTGCTTGGTTGGCGGGAGGATTGACGTCAGACATCTGTGCTCCGGATGGGTGAAGGTCAGGTCGCTGTGAAACACGGTGGTCAATATCTAAGCTAAGAAAATACATTCTAAATAATGCATGCACTAAATAATGGATGATCAAAAGACCCTCAGTAGTGTATCATGTCATTGTACAAATCACTCAAGGATCTATATCATCTATAACATTTGGGTTATACAGGTCACAGGTTTACAGGTCTTGACCACCATAATACTCTCATTGACCTGTGGGGTTAGTTTCACAAGAATCTCAGGTATGTGGCATTTGTTAGTATTGGGCACGATTTACTGCAGCAGGGGACTAATGTTAGTTGAGGGTCTGTTGGGTGGGCTTCATAGCATGGTTGGCAGTCTGGCACATGAAAGGAATACCTTGCAAGGACACAGGGTTAGAATGGCAATAAGTTTCAACTGGCGAGGGTAAGAGGGCAAGGACACTTTTGTGGAGATGGACGAGCTATGAGCTTGGCTCATGTTGGTTCACAGGCAGGACAGTGATCTCAGAGGAAAAGAGATGTGTTACATTTATTATTTGTTGCAATCAGCTCCGGCTTCAGCGTGAGAATGGAGCTGCAGAGTTTTCCAGTTGGAGTGGGAACGAGGGTGGGGGCCATGTACTCCGAGCTGCTGCGGCGGGGAAAAGGGAGAGAGGCATTTTGTACTATCACAGTGAGGCCTGGTCACCAAGATGGAGTCAAAAGGGGGTACAAAAAATGGATGCCCCGTGTCCTGCTCGGTGGTCACATCTACGCAAATGTAACCCAAAGTTAACATCGCGTAAGGGCGAGGGGCGTATCCACCACTAGAGGCACTTGGTCACAGTTTTGTACTGAGAAGTGATGGCAGAGAGGGGCCCATTGGCCCCTCGCTCCCACACATTCCCCCTTTCGTTACATCTAAAGTAACGAATACTTCTACTTTTTATTCTTTTCATTCTCCCTTCGGTAGTACTCAGCTTCCGCCACAGCCTCGTCCCACGCGGGCGTGCCTTTTATTGGCATCCACGCTCTGCATACACTTCTTAAGCTATTTACTCTTCTGGCATATTCATCTGGTGTACACATTAAGTAAATTCCTCCATCCCCATCTAAATCCACCCATACTTCTTGGTACCATTGCAACTCCCTTGGTTCTTTTATCATTGTATGATGCAAATTATAACTATATCTCCATATTGCCTGTAAATTGCTGTCATCCTGTATTGTGGGGTAGTGTACTCCCCTGTCTGCATTTGTGCATCTATCATGGTAGCTACCGTTGTCGGTCGGCCCATTGTTACCATCATCATAGCTGAGGTTGGCATGCTTTTCTCACAACACCGTAGTCGCAGTTGGCACACACAAAAGAACAGGAGCACAAAGACGATGATGGGGATCAGTATTTTCATTGCCACATTTACCCATGATGGTATCCAACTGAACAAATTGTCGAACCATGTGCTTTCTTCTGCTCCTCCTTCCATTCTCATTCTCTCTCCTAGATTGTGTACTGCTGTTATCACATGTGAGAGTGTCCCGTTAACAGCATCTTCAGTTGGCACGAATGTGCAACACGGCCCCCTAATTTTTCGGCAAACACCACCGTCCATCGCCGTGAGGAGATCTAGGACATATCTGTTTTGCATTGTCATCAGGTGCAGCGCGCGGAGCTCTATTTTTATCACGTTGAACCCCTCTTCAGTGTCTGTAGCCATTTGAATGAGCTCCCAGCGCACTATCTGCAACCATTTGGTGTTTGTTCTTGCTTGCAGTCCCGGGACAAGAAGTGAGGCGAAGAATGTCTTTGCTGATGAAAAGAGCTTGTATTTCTGTGGGATCTCAGCAAGGAGTTTCGATGTTTCGGATGAGATGTAATTGGAGGATCTTTTACTTCGTGTCAATCTTTTCTTTAGTTCATATTCTGACAATAGTTCATACACTGGAGCTTCTGTAATTATTAGTTGGGGCGCTGTCAATGGTTCAGCTGATTGCCCTGCGGCCGATATGCCAGCCGATTGCTCTGCTACCGATATTCGAGCCGATTGCCCTGCTGCCGATATGCCAGCCGATTGCCCTGCTGACCCTTGGATGTGGCTCTCTGGTATTACCATCAGGGCTGTGTGGAGGGTGGCTAGAGTACAAGTTCCTTTCCACTATGCGCGGAGGTGCAGGTAAGCTTGTTTGCCACAAATCCAGTATATATCCATCAGTGCAGCAGTGCCTTTCTTCATGTCAGGTATTATGACCGTCTTGTTACATTTCCTTGTCTCTCCCATGTTCACTCTTCCCTCCCCATGGAAACACAGCTCATGTGGCACCTCTTTCTGTATTTTGATAGGCTTTTCTAATGCTGTGACCCACGTTAGCTTTGTGATATGGCGCGACCAGATGGGGTCACATACCTCCTTTATCCATTGGAAAGTGTCATTGGATAGGCCTTGAAGTGCTTCTGCTTTGCATTCGATAGTTTCTCCGTGCCACTTATTTTCTGCATATCGTGTCCCCTTAATGACAGGAAATGGTTCCTTGAGGCAAATTACTCCTTGGCGTCTGCTTGTGCACGTTTTCTCATTTTCCAGTTTTTTCAATGTGACGGTGTGTGCTTGGAACGTGCTCTTTATTCTGCATAAAACCAGATGAATTAAACATTGGGCCTCTGACAAGGGCACTTCCTGCGGTACTAACATTTTCGGTGTTCCTGATGTGTGCAGAATGAGTGAACAGACGTAGCAGCTTTCATTTGTTGCTTGCTTCGCCGTGGCACTCATGTCGGAATACCATTTATTTGATTGATCAGGGTGGCGGGGATCTTCTATTTCGTCTAACCCCAGGTCATGATAAATGTTGTATCTTTTCCCTCCCGCCCCCCTTTTTCTCTTCCTCCTCCCTTCCTTGTTATTGTTTTTCACCCTCTTGTAATGTATTGGAAACATTCCAGCCCATGTTGTATCATTGCTATTCAATATGGTATGTGTATCATCATCAGTAGCAGCAACGTTGTGTGAGGTAGGGTGTGTGGTTGTCTGTGAATGAGTACTAGTGGTAATTAAATCATTTGGCCAATAATAATCTCCATCATATTCGTTATATCCATAAGCATTACTCATATTTATATTGAAACGTAACACTGACACACTTGTTGATCCTGCAGTGATGTATTCTGAGGGTTGCATCACATCTGTATTGTTGACGTTAATCTCATGTGACTCTTTCCATATAGTCTTTACCCCAGTCCATATCATGTGCGATCCTTCTCGTATCATGTTAGCCCCGCTTCCTCCCCTGTGCATGTCATTAACAAAAGATAAAAGGGTATAGTACCAAGCTGCGAAAAACAACATTACTGACATCAGAATTGCAGCACATTTCAAAACACATTCAATGTTACTAAACCTTTTAGCCCTAATAGCGTCCCTATCACTATCTAGCATTAATTGGTTCTTCGCGATTGTAGGTTGTTGGGCCATTTGTCACCTGGAGGGGCGATATAAATTTGTTAAGTCACCACAATATATACTTGTATTTACATATTTTGTTCAACTTCATGTTTAATCATTATTTTTAGTCATGTTTGTTCATTTACTCGATTGCACATGTACTTTTGCTATGTAGAGGATGATAGTAAAACAGTGATGGAGAAAAGCTTGGAACAATAACCGAAAAGAAGGTGGGAGATAGCGAAAGAGAGTTGAGGTGTATGGAGAGGATATCGATCAATCAAAGAGGAAAGGAGAAAAACATAGAAAAGAAGGAAGTAGGAGATAAGTTGTGCCGAACAAAATACATATCATAACTTTTATCTTTTCATGTTCTCTTTACTGACAATTTGGTTATCCTTTTTCAACCTCATTTGTGGTACCAGTGGCACCATCTTGCTCCTCCTGGGGGATTGTACTATCGTGTGCCCTCCTCACGTCTGATAAGTGCTCCCAATACTTCAATCCTTTCACCTTCACTTCAGTGGGTGTACTATAGATGACCTCATAAAGGCCATGAAACCTCCTCACAAAGCTGCGGGTGTACACATGTGCTCCTGGCATTAGTGGCCCGCTTGAACTGTCTGTGGCCGGTGTGGTAGTATCAGTCGCCACATTTTCAGTAAAAGGCGGTGCTATTTGTCGCACTATGCTGCGTATTCCGCGTGTTAACTGGGTCAGGTATTCCTTGAACTCTTCCCCCAGCACTGTGGCAGCACTGTGCGCATCCGATGCTCTTCTAGTCGGGGATACTGGCGTGTGTATTTACCTCCCAGTCACAATTTCGTGGGGTCTCAGATGGTGGTCTTTACATGGTTGCGTCCTGAGTTGGAACAGTGCTAGGGTCAAGCAATACAGCCAGTTCTTCTTCAGTGTCTTACACAGCTTAGATAACTTACTCTTCAGTAATCCGTTGATCTTTTCTACCACCCCTTTCGCCATCGGATGATAAATTGAGCACAGTTTGTGTTTTACCCCCAAGAGTGATGTCACTTCCTTAAAGAGGTCATTCACGAAGTGCGTACCGTTGTCTGATCTTATCACATCGCATATTCCCCATCGGGAGAACACTTCCCAAACAAGGAACTTGGCCGCACACTTCGCATCTGGGTGGGGGCATGGGCCCGCTTCCACCCATCTTGAAAAGGGGCACACCACCACAATCAAATATCTTGCTCCATTACACCGCTCTCCCATGTCAGCATAGTCTATATGGAGCTCTCTAAATGGTCCTGTTGGTCGGGGCAGGGTACCGCGCAGTGTTCTCAATGTCATTCCTGAATTATATGTTTGGCATGTTATGCATTCTACAATGAATTTCGACATGTGCTCTTGCAAATTGGGGACGAACCAGTGTTCCTGGATGTCTGCGGCAATGTGTTGTTTTGCTACATGGCACGGGAAATGCAGCTGTTGGAATGCTATTTCTAGTAACTCTATGGTCATTACAACATTTCCTTTTGTCTCCTGTCTCCAAATGAGATCTGTGGCTGATTGTTTACATCCTCGTTTTCTCCACAGTTCTTGCTCCTCCTGTGGTGCTCTTCATTGTAATTCGATTATCTGCGCTATTGGGGTATTATTGTAGGCTTCTTCTAGTGGGTCTGTGGTGGTTGCTTTTACAATGCATTCGAGTGTTGGTGTTACATTAAAATACGAGGCCTCCTTCGCTGCTGCGTCGGCTGCCGCGTTTCCCAATGAGATTGCATCCGTGTTGTTGGTATGGGCTTGGCATTTCACCAATGCCACTACCAATGGTACTGCTAATGCATCTATTAACTCATTCAACAATGTTGCATGCTGTACTGGAGAACCGTCTGCCCTCCTGAATCCCCGTCTACGCCACTGTGACAACCCTGAGTGCACTGTGGTAGTTGCATATGCTGAGTCTGAGTATATTGTCACCGCACAGCCCTTGGCTGTGTGTAGTGCTTCGATCAGGGCAGTTAGTTCGGCTGCCTGTGCTGAGTAATGGGATGGGAGGCGCTTTTGCACAATCGTCTCATAGTCATCTTCCTCCATGCGCACTACCGCCATTCCGACGTGTTTTTCCCCTGTTTCGGGGTTTATTGATGCTGACCCATCTATGAAATATATTTCTCCCTCCTGTAGGGCATTTTCACTTGCTTTTGGGATGTCATCACCTTCCCCCTCATATGTGGCACAATCGTGTTCCTGCATGTCCTCTGCGTGCATGGCTCTGTAATAAATGTTGCTGGGTTTACTGTTTTGCACCTTCCAACGTGTACGTTGGGGCTTGAAATTATTATTTCATACGCTGTTGCTCTTTGTGTCGTTAGTGTTGATTTTGATCGCTCAAGAATGGCGAATAGGGAATGCTCCGCATATAGCATTACTGAACATCCCATGACAATGGTGGCATGCTTTTCAATCGCGAAGGCCGCAGCTGCGAGAGCCTGTTCGCACCCCGAAATGGCCTTGCATTACTGGGTCTAGTGTCCCACTGTTATATGCCAATGGTTTGTGACCTAAAGATGTTTTTTGTGTCAGTACTGCCGTCATCAGTGTTCCATTACAGTGTGAAAATAAGAAAAATTCCCTCTCATAATCTGGGTTCGCGAGGACTGCGGCATCAGCAATGAGGTCTTTTAGTTTCAAATACTGTGTTATCATTTCCTGCGTCCACTTTATTGCGGCTCTATTTTTCTGTGCCTCTTTTAACGCTTGTAGTAAGAGGCGTGTGTATGCCGCGTAATCAAGGATCCATGCTCGGCAATAGTTACAAATGCCAAGAAACTTTTGCATGTCTTTCACAGTTTTTGGGATTATTATTTTGCATATAGCAGCTGCTCTGTCTGGGAGTATTTGCTTCCCATCTTTTGATATTAGCTGTCCAAGGTATACAACCTCGGCGAGACAGTATTGCAATTTTCCTTTGTCCACCTTGTACCCCTTGGTAGCTAGCACATTCAGTAGTGCTATTGAGTCTTCTCTGCACTTTTCTTCTGTATGGCTGCAGACGAGTAAATCGTCTACGTATTGTATGATGGTACTCTCTACATCTATGTTTCCAATGTCCTCACGTAACACCCTGTTAAAAATGCTGGGGCTTTCTTTTGGATGATGGTACTCTCTACATCTATGTTTCCAATGTCCTCACGTAACACCCTGTTAAAAATGCTGGGGCTTTCACAATACCCTTGAGGGAGTCTGCGATATTCATATCTGTTGTTCCCTAATGTGAACGCTGTGAGGTATTGGGATCCTGGGTCGAGTGGTATGGAGAAGAAAGCATTCTTCAAGTCAATTACAGTGAAACATGTTGATTCTTTTGGTACGCTGCACAATATTGATGCCGGGTTAGGCACTAATGGGAACTCTTTTTGAATGACGTCATTGAGTGGGCGGAGATCCTGGATCATCCTCCACGCCCCTCCTTTTGCTTTATTGATCGGGAAAATCACTGTATTACATGGGGAGTTTGATGGCACTATGATGCCTTATTTTAGGAGTGCATTTATGGTTTCCCTAATTCCCTCCTCTGCTTCTCTTGATATGGGATATTGCTTTACCCTCGGCAGTATTGCACCTGGCTTGAGTTTTATTTTTATTGGTGTCACCTCATGCAGTAACCCTACATCGTGGGGCCCTGTGGTACGAATTTCAGGTGCTACCTTTGCCATGTCTTCCTCAAATATAGTCAGTGGGGCATTAATGCTAGCCATGAGTGGGTTGTGTACCTCTCTGTACTGGATCATAATATCACATGGTATGCTTATTTCCATTATTATTTCTCCATCATTTTCACCATCAGTGAATAATTCCTCGTCTGTTATATCTCGTAGCATTATGTTTGGGTCTATGTATAACACAGTTCTCCACTCGCACCCATGCACGTCCAGTCCTACGACCACAATACGTTTGCTGGATACTTGAACTGCCTCGATGTCTATGGACATTATCGTGCCTGGCATGACGTCTGTGTGTGCAATTGGGCGGAATATGAAATCTGATGGTGTTCTCCATTCTTTTCTCGTTATCTCTGGCACCGCTCGCGCTAATACCTTGATGCCATAAATAAACATACTTATATCAATGGGTATGGGGGCGTGGCCTGGTGCTCATGGAGTGAGGAGGCTAAAACCTCGTACTCTGGCCGAGCCCGTAATCTGATCCTGCACAGCGAGCCCTACGACCAGCGGCGCCGAAATCAAGCTGACCCAGCTGAAGCCTGGGTGAATCTCCCTCCTTTCCTGCTTTGTCCGACGAAAATCGGAACTCGGGGACCGAGTGTGAAGCCTCGGCTCGGCGTCCCCCCCGGCCTCGGGCGAGGCACACAAGATGGCGGCCACGACAGCCTGACAGGACGGGACCGTGAGCAGCGAAGGCGGCGCAGCGACAGCAGCAGCGGACAACTGGGACCCTGCCTTAACCGTCACCCGGAGGAGCTCAGCGGTGCGGAGAAAGCGCTGGGCCGGCGCTGCAAGACCCAGCCCAGACCCCTTGGAGCCATCATTGGCGGCCACTTGAGGACCGCGGCGCTGAGCGCGGTCTGTCCGCACGCGACCAGGGAGAGGCAGCAATCTGCACCTGGGCGGCCTCGGGGGAGAGACCGCCACCAGCGCCTCACGTCCCGGACCATCCGGGTCACACGACAGCGGGCGGGAGCCCCTCTGCGAAGCCCGTGGTGGGAGCCATCCGGAGAGTCGGAGGAGGACTGGGGCCTGGGGGACACGTTGGAGGCGGAGCCGCCTTGGGTGACTTTAGCTGGTGGCTACCACGCGGCGGGAGCGCACACCAAGAATTGGCAACAACCAGCTGAACTGGGGGCCTATCCAGGTGTGGCCCGATCCGCTGGGCTCAGACAGCCTGGACAAAGAACTGCCCCCCCGAGGGCCCAAGGCTAATTGGCACACCGGGACAATAGGCGCTAAGCACCCTCCACCATCGGAACCACCTGCCCGGCCCCACTGGGACACCACCTCCGCCCACCACGAACACGGGCCCTGCACCTCCGGGGCCGATAAGTCCCCGAGACCTCGCACCTGTCGGGGGCCTCCTGGCCACAGGATCGAGGCAACCCAAGGCAAGGCTCTTCCGAGGACCGTAATCCGCTCCACAAGCTTGTGCAGGACGCGGCCCTGGAGGGGCCTACACAATAACCCAGCTTGAAGAGGCGAAATAGCCGCCAGCACCAAGCAGAAGGCCCAAGCAACACCGCAATGTCCACCCTGAGAAACAAGGCCAAGACCGCCACGATGGACCCCTTCCTCATGACCAAGGCCCTCCCCGTCGCCCAATCCACCCCAAAAGGTGCGACGCAGCAGGCCATCCAGGGGGAAAGCCCTAAAGACAGTCAGGTACTGGAAGCAATAGCGGCCTTAAGGGAGTTTATAGACACTAAGATAGGAGAGGTAAAGGCCGACATACAGCTTATACGCCAAGACGCCCGCAACCTGACAGAGCGTGTTACCAATATAGAAACCACCCAGAAGGAAACGGTGGAAGACACGAAAGATCTTAAAGCTGAGGTGGCAGACCTAAGGAGGAGGGTGGGCATCCTGGAGGCAAGGTCGGAGGAGGCGGAAGGACGCTCCAGGCGCAACAACATCAGAATCCTTGGTGTCCCTGAGGGGACAGAGACTTCCGACCCGACGGCATATGTGGAATCCTTAATTCAGCAGGAAATTGGGGCGGAGAAGCTCTCACAGGGCTTCGCCATAGAGAGAGCCCACAGATCACTCCAGAAGAAGCCTCCCCCAGGTTCCTACCCCCGACCCATCATCGCGAAGGTCCTTAACTTCCGAGACAGGGAAGTGATCCTGAGATTCTCGAGAGAGGGTGGGGTGATAGACAGAAGTAACTCCAAAATCACCATATACCCGGACTGTACGCAAGTGGTACAGAGGGCAAGAAACTCCTTCATCCCGATAAAGGCCAGACTGAGGCAGTTAAACTTGAAGTACATGCTGCTGTATCCGTCCAGGCTAAAAGTGATCCACAAAGGAAGAGCAATATTCCTTGAAACTCCAGACGCGGCCACCATGTGGATGGAACACAAAAATCTGTCCGAGGTCCTCGAAGAGTCCACCGCCGAGAACCGCGCTGTAGCCCGCAAAGCAAGATAACATGGCGCTGGAACCCCTCTCTC
Organism: Ambystoma mexicanum; assembly: GCF_040938575.1. Classification (NCBI taxonomy): domain Eukaryota; kingdom Metazoa; phylum Chordata; class Amphibia; order Caudata; family Ambystomatidae; genus Ambystoma; species Ambystoma mexicanum. The sequence goes on along the minus strand of NC_090924.1, from coordinate 675,965,108 downwards.
TTGATGCGCATACTGGACTTTACCGTAAAATGGTACAACAAGCACGCTGGAACACCATTACAACATGAGATAGCAACAAGGTTACGTGGCCCACCGGGCCTCCCACACATGAGCACGCAACGACAACCCCCGAAAGACCAGTGCAGGCCTGTTGCCAGCACAATCCTGCTCGCGCCGGAAACCCTGAGGGAGCCAGATTGCGCGAGAGCACCTGAGCACTGCACCTCACCGGCAGGACCTGGGTGCACCAGTTACAGTTGTTATTTTTTATGTGTTACCGTTGAGACCGTCCTTCTCCCCAGAACCACCCGAGAAATCAATAAGCATTCGACACCGAGAAATGAAGCTGGCCGATCCGCAAATGCAGAGCAAGAAATGATGAGCAGTAGCACGAGATCTTGTGGCGGAGAGACAAGGGGCCACCCACGGCAACAACCGCATCCAAGCGATGGCGCAACAACTTAACATAATCACATGGAATGTCAGGGGGATGGGATCCTACGTAAGGAGGAACCGTGTTCACTCATACCTGAGGCGCAAGAAGGTGTCGATTGCGCTCCTCCAGGACACACACCTCCTGGCAGACACCACACACAAACTGGCAGACTACTGGGGGGGCCAAGGCAGTGGCACATCTTACTCCAAATTCGCACGAGGCGTGTATACATGGGTGAGCCCAGACACACCATTCCATCAAATGGGGACAGAAGTGGATAGGGATGGAAGATACGTAGTGGTGTGGGGCATGATAGAGAACACAAAGATATGCATTGTAAATTCATACTTCCCCCAGCACGGCATGCCTTCCCTTCTGAAACAGCTATGCGCCAGAATTGCGCACCACAGAAATGACACCTTCCTATGGGGGGGAGACTTCAACTGTGTCATGAATGAAGAGTTGGACAGGTTTAGGACGCCACGAGCTACCAACAATTCCGCCACGAGGGCACTCTGCAAAGCAGTGGAAGACCTGGCGCTGGTCGACATCTGGAGAGACCTACATCCAGCCGATAGATCCTACTCATACTACTCATCTCCACATGGCATCCACACCAGGATAGACCACTTTTTCATCAACAGCGAACTACTCCCACAGGTGCACTCCGTAGACTACCTGGGCAGGTCGATCTCGGATCACTCCCCTCTGCTCATGCAACTAAATCTGAGAGGCCCGAGGCCCCCCATCCCGATGTGGCGTATGCCTACGGAAACTCTGGCCGACCCTTCCTTCAAGGACACCCTAGGGGAAAGACTGGAAGAATACGTGAGGCTCAACAAGGGGTTGGTCGAGAAGTGGAGCACGCTCTGGGAGGCAATGAAGGTAGTAACCAGAGGCGAAGTGATAGCAGAAGCTGGCGGAATCAGGAGGCAACTAAAAAGAGAACTTGAGACCAAGGAAGAGGAGATTAGACGACTGGAAAACAGCCCGACCCCAACCAGCGAGAAGGAATCCAAGCTGGCAGAAATCAGGGACGGCTGCCGACTCGCCTGGGAGAGGCTATCCAAATTCGAGTTCTCCACACGCACTGTAAAGGCACACAAGGAGGCGGACAAACCGGGCAGGATATTGGCCTGGCTGTGCAAGAAGGAGCACCCAAGGCAGACTCCCAAGGAAATTAAGGACGAACACGGTGCAACTCAGAGGACACAACAGGCAATTAACGATGTCTTCTCAAACTTCTACGCCAAGCTCTATGCTCACGATGAACAGGTCCCAGTAGAAGACATTCGGGACACCCTGGCTGAAGTCGGCCTCCCCAAACTGAGTTCGGAGCAACGAGAGATGTTGGGAGAAACTATCACGACGGAGGACATCTCGGGCGCAATCAGGTCCCTCTCCACAAGCAAGACTCCTGGAACAGATGGCCTCACACCAGAATTTTATAAAGCCTATGAGGAGATCCTAGCCCCGATGCTCCATGGAGTATACGAAGAGGCATACGAGACTGGCATACTACCTGGCACCATGAGAGCGACGCTTATAATTCCAATGCTTAAACCTGGTAAACCCGTAGACGAATGCGACTCATATCGCCCTTTGGCAATGCTGAATTATGACAGCAAAATCTTAACAACCATACTGGCGAAAAGGCTGTCCAGGGTGATAGGGTCTATAATACACGAGGACCAAAACAGCTTTGTCCCGGGACATAACACCACAGCCAACCTGAGAAGGCTCCAACACGTTATAGCTCAAACCGCAGGGAGTAAGGAAGAACTGTCAGTACTCTCGTTGGACACCGTAAAGGCATTTGACTCAATATTCTGGGAATGGCTGATTGAGACTCTGAGGGAGTTTGGGCTCGGCGAGCATTTCATCCGGTGGGTCAGGGTGCTCTATAATACTCCAGTGGCGAGGGTAAAGACAGGGGGCGTGGTGTCAAAATCCTGGGATATTCAAAGAGGAACGAGGCAAGGATGCCCACTGTCGCCAATGTTGTACGTCCTTGGCCTAGATTCAGTAGCGATCTATTTCAGGAAGCAGCTCTTCGATGCAGGGATCAGAACGGGTGAGACAGATAACATCATCTCGTTGTACGCTGAGGACGTCCTCTTGTACCTGCGCAACCCCCGAATGAACGCACCAATAGCATTAGACATCCTAAACAACTTTGCGAAATACTCCGGGATCAAGTTTAGCAGGCAGAAATCATGCTCCTTTCCTCTGGCCGGACTCCTAGGGAAGGAAATGGAAGAACTACCTGAGATTGGGATTCAGTGGCAGACAGAAGCGTTCCGCTACCTAGAGGACTCACCATCATGCACACGCTGTCAGGCTGAGAGGTCCTGTATCCGCGGAAGCTGCTGAACCCCCGACAATCCCCCTGAGATGTATTTCCCAGAACTAGTTTTCAATACAGCTCTGTAAACTACACCCCAAAGGGAAAGGGGGAATGGGACAACAAAACAACACCAGGCAGACTGCGTCAAGGCTAATCAGTGCTGAACCTGCAGAGGATAAAGAATAACATATACACTTCCTTAATTCACTTACTTAACCTTATGAATGGGAAGACATTAATCCTTAACTAATAATTGAGAATCCTACCTGGTTCTTCTCTTGAAATTTCTTAGAGAAGCGGTTAAGAAGCTGAAAATCTCTCTTACTTGCGATATTTGAAATTCCCAGCAACTTCTTACATTAGGCAAAACTGGAAGTCTTAGTTCTTTGTTTGTCTTTTTTCCAACATGCACTGGTAGTTCAATTAGATTGTCTTTAAAATGTTCTTTCTTGACATTTCAAAACTTTTCAAACTATTTATAATTATCTTGAGTCTTTGAATCCTTGAAGAAAGAGGAAACCCGTGCTAACTGCACACGCAGGTTAATTCCATTAAAATTATCGATGAACTTCACATAGAAATCTTCCTGGTTGAAGAACACGCGCAAACGGATGAAGACGCGCGATCAAAATAATCCACACGCGCAAAAAATCACACGCGCAATAGTCCACACGCGCAATAATTCACACGCGCAATAGTCCACACGCGCAATAATGTTCTCCTGTGAGACACGCGAAATAAGAACACCCGCGCTATTGAGTTCAAACGCAACGAAGTGATTCTCACGCGCAAAATCACTCGCGATGGAAAAAACACACGCGCACTCACATGGCACGCGACGAACAGATTCTCGCGCTTTGTACACCTGCGCTAAAAATCACACGCGCTTTGTATTTCACACGCGCTTAGTATTTCACACGCGCTTTGTACACCCACGCTAAAAATCACACGCACTTAGTATTTCACACGCGCTTTGTATATCACACGCGCTTTGTATTTCACACGCGCTTCATAGTTCTCACGCAGCGTATAGCTTTTCGCGCAAAGGATCACCCGCGCAATAAAACACACGCGCGTTTAAAATGGCACGAGACCAACCTCTACTCGCGCTCGGAATACAAACGCTAGAAAGCACGCGCTCACTTGAAAACGCACGCGACAGTCAAAATCTCGCGCTAAGGAACACCGCACTGGAAACACAAGCGCACTCCGATATTTCAATAGTTTTAGTAGAAACACTACTATTAACGAATTTTCAAGGAGAATGTTATTAAGATGAACAGATTTACAGTAGAAATAAAGTCACTTATCTCCTGAGCGAATTCACAAAGATTTCCTGCTTTTCCTATCTTCAAAACGAATTCCTGCCAGCTGAAGACTTCTCCTGAACCCCCAAGAAAGTAGCCGCTCAACTGCTGAGATCTGAAGGATAAAATCCCCCAGGCCTAATGCTAAAGCAGGAGCAGCCACTGAACACGTCCTCTCAGATGGGGTTTTGATGATGAAAGGCACAGAGTGACAGTTTAGAATGTTCATTGTTGTTCAGCATTGTCTTCTAGCCAACCAGAGCTGTCACTGTGAGGCTCCATCTTGCCTTGGGTCAGAACCAGGATTCTGAATCAACAAGTTAAGGCCTAACCAACTATAATGGAAAACTTCCCACCCACACAAAGCTAATCTGAAAAGGATAATAATAAAAAGGAAACTTGAATAAGAGAAGGAAACCTGACAGTACCCCCCTCCTAATGCCCAGTCTCTGGGCCTATCTTGTGTGGGTTTTTAGCATGAAACTTAGCCACTAAACGGGGGGCATGTACATCAACTGAATCTTCCCAAGATCGTTCCTCCGGTCCATATCCCTCCCAATCAATCAAATACTGCAACCTTCCCCTCACTTTCCTAGAATCCAAAATTTGTTTAACCACAAATTCCTCAGATGAATCCTCCAAAATCACAGGGGAAGGTGGTGTTCTGAATCTAGTTCCTGAACAAACTGGTTTTAAAAGACTAACATGAAAAGTAGGATGTACCTTCAACTGCTTGGGTAATTTCAATCGTACTGCCACAGGGTTGATGATTTTCTCTACCTCAAAAGGGCCCACAAATCTTGGACTGAACTTATTCTTCCCCTTAATTTTCAGGTATCGGGTAGAAAGCCAAACTAAGTCTCCCACCTTATATTCAGGTCCAGTTTTTCTTCTCAAATCGGCATATCTCTTATATTTCAACTTATTTTCTCCCAGAACCTTTTTTGCTCTATCCAAGTTATTTTTCATTATCAACAAACGATGTTCCACTCTAGGATTCCCTGAATCTTCCTCCAACACCTCAAAACTCAGAAAACGAGGATGAAACCCACGACCCAACAAGAAAGGGGACATAGAAGTAGCATCTTTTCCACAATTGTTGTAAGAGAATTCTACCAACCACACCAAATCCACCCATTCCTCTCTAGCTTGTAAATAACACCTTAAAAACTTCTCCAATTCTTGATTTACTCTCTCCACTTGTCCATTACTTTCCGGATGATACCCAGAAGTCAAACTAACTTCCACTCCAAGTTTCTTACAGAAGGCCCTCCAGAATTTTGAAATAAATTGAGATCCCCTGTCAGAGATAACTTGACTTGGGAGTCCATGTAGTCTAACTACACCCTGCAAAAAACTATGAGCCAGTTTTTCCGCGGTAACCTCTCCCTCTATTGGTAAAAAATGTGCTTCTTTAGTAAGAAGATCGACCACAACAAGAATGGTAGTACAACCCTTATCTTGAGGGAGATCAACTATGAAATCCATAGAAATTGTGTGCCAAGGACGAGGAGGAACAGGTAATGGCTCCAATAAACCATGCGGCTTCCCAACTTGACTTTTCTCTTGTGCACAGACTACACAAGTTTTAACAAAATTCAAGGTGTCTTGGCGAATTTTTTCCCACCAAAAATTCCTTCGAACCAGTTCAAGAGTTTTTCTGAACCCAGGATGTCCTGCTAAAATGGATTCATGACAATTTCTCAAAACCTTTTCTCTCAACTCATCAGTAGGTACATAAAGCTTGTTATCAAAAAAAGGAAGATTGTCTTTCAACTTTCTAGCTGGATCCAGTGTCACCCACTCCTCCATCTTCTGCAAGGACATATTTTGACGAACTTCATTCAAAAAATCAATTTCTTTAATGGCTCCAGCTAACAAAAAACGTTCTGGAGCAATTATAGGTTCTGGTTCTATAATCTCTTTGTCTTCACTTCCAGGAAATTGGCGAGATAACGCATCAGCTTTTTTGTTTTGACTTCCGGGTTTAAAAGTCACAATGAAATCATAATCTGCAAAGAACAAAGACCAACGAAGTTGGCGTGGAGACAAAGTTCTTGCAGATTTTAAAAACAATAAATTTCGATGATCAGTAAGGACCGTTACTGTATGTCTTGCTCCTTTAAGAAAATGTCTCCATTCTTCAAAAGCGGACTTTATTGCTAACAGTTCCCGATCAGCAATTGTGTAGTTCACTTCAGCAGCAGAAAACTTTCTAGAAAAGAATGCAACTGGATGTATTTGATCAGTAGTTTCATTCCTTTGAGAAAGCACCGCCCCCAACGCTAAATTTGAAGCGTCCGCCTCCAAAAAAAAGGTTTGGAAAGATCTGGATGAATTAGAATTGGACTAGAAGTAAATCTTTGTTTTAACTCTTGAAAAGCCTTTTCTGCTTCAAGGTCCCAGTCAAATTTCACTCCTTTTTTCAAAAGCCTCGTTATAGGAGCAACCAGCCGAGAAAAACCTTCTATAAATCTCCTATAAAAATTGGCAAATCCTAAGAAACTTTGTATTTCCTTAACCTTAGTAGGAGGGGGCCATTCAAGAACGGCTTGCACTTTTTTAGGATTCATTTCTAAACCCTTAGGTGAAATTATAAAACCTAAAAACTCCACAGAATCGGTATGGAATTGACTTTTTTCCAATTTGGCAAACAAATGATTTTCTCGCAACTTTTGTAACACCAAGCGCACATGTTTCTGATGTTGATCTAGGTCAGAAGAGAAAATCAAAATATCATCGATATAAACGACAACAAAAATATCCAAGTATTCTCTAAAAACCTCATCAATGAAAAATTGGAAAGCCGCTGGAGCATTACATAAACCGAATGGCATAACTTGATATTCAAACAGCCCAAATCTGGTCTTAAACGCTGTCTTCCATTCGTCCCCTTCCTGCACACGTACAAGATGGTAAGCTCCTCTCAGATCTAATTTTGAGAAAATATTTGCTCCTTGTATTTGATTAAGCATTTCTGAGATGAGAGGAAGAGGATACCGGTTCTTAATAGTGACTTTGTTAACTGCTCGATAATCTATGCAAGTTCTAAGCGAGCCATCCGGTTTTGGTACAAAAAATAAAGGAGAGGCCGCAGGTGACTTAGAATGACGAATAAATCCTTTGGCCAGATTTTCTGACAAATATTCTTTTAAATAATCATTCTCTTTCTCAGTAAGAGCATATACCCTACTACTAGGCAAAATTGTTCCTGGCTCCAGTTCAATTTTACAATCAAAGGATCTATGGGGTGGTAATTCTCCTGCCACTTTCTCATCAAATACGTCCCAGAAATCTTTGTAACACTGGGGAAGTTGACCCACTACAGCTCCCACATCATGACCTCCAATTCCAGTCTCAGCCAGAAAACTAGACACGGAATTACTTTGTTTTACCTCTTCCTCTAAGAGACTTCCTGAAAAGCAATTCTCTTTACAAAAATCGGATTGCATGTCAATTGTCCTAGCACTCCAATCAATTAGGGGATTATGGAGAGTAAGCCAAGGCATGCCCAAGATAATCTTCAACAAAGGGGCATCAATTAACTCAAACGAAATTATCTCTTTGTGACCTCCTGATAACTCCAAAGTTAAAGAACCAGTTCTATGAGTAATAGGACCAGAAGATAAACATGTACCATCAACAGCCCTAGCCTGCTCTACAACCTCCTTCAGAATAATTGGAATTCCCAACGATTTGGCCAGACCCCAATCCATGAAATTCCCAGTCGCACCCGAGTCAATCATTACAGGACCATTTCCCTTACACTCCAAATCAAAAAATAAGGATACATTTATGGTTATATGAGGAACCGCTGTCTGCACCGTATTAGCGATCTGTTGTACCTTGACTGCTGAGGAAGAAGTCTTCTTGGGAGTGTAAGGACAGTTTCCTAAAAAGTGCCCACCTCTTCCACAGTATAAACAAAGATTATTATCTCTCCTCCTAGTCTTTTCCTCCACTGTTAACGGGCCTCTGATTCTTGGAGATGAATTATTCCCTTTGGGTTTACTCTCTATTTTAGGTCTATCTACTCTAAGTATAGACTTTACATCACTCTGACCATGACGTCTCTCTGCCTTCCTTTCACTCAAACGGAAATCCAATTGAATAACCAAATCAATCAGACCTTCACAAGTAGGAGGGCGTTCAACTACTCCAGACAAAGCATCCTTTAACTCATCTCTAAGGCCCCGATAAAACAACGAGGCCTGTTTAACCTCGGCCCACTTGCTTTCTAACACAAGGGACTTAAATTGTGTTATATAAGCAATCAAGTCTCTATTACCTTGTTTTAATTCTAAAAGTTCACCATCTACTTCCAGAGATAACTGTCTTCTATCAAACATTTTTCGGAATATCTCTAAAAAACTGGTATAATTTTCTAAAACCGCACTCTTTTGACTCACCAACAACCCAGCCCAAGCAGATGCCTCCCCAGAAAGATATGACAACATAAATGTTATCTTAGAAGCATCCGATGGAAATAATTCTGGTCTACTCATAAAATGTAATTCACATTGGCCCTCATTACGACCCTGGCGGAAAGGTGAAAACGATGGCGGAAATGCAATTCCGCCATCGAATAGCGCTCGTTGCGACTATGACCCGTCACCGGAAAGTACGAAGCCATTAGCGACACCGTAGTGAACGCCAACGCTAACTGCACCAAGCACGCGCGCGCGCGCCATGCCAAACCGCAAACACCACCATGGCGCAAGGGTACGCCAATTCCGACCCTAGCGGACATGTACCTAACGCCATCAGGCATGGCGTAATGTACCAATCCGCCATGGCGAGAAGTACGGCATCGCGAATCAACCGTAAACGGCCCCACTGAGTGCCTGTACACCGCTCCCTGCCCACAAAGTACAACTCCCCGTAGCTGCAATGAAGTCACAATGCAACCATTGAAATGCACAAGTCACCCCTGCATGGCAACGAACAAAAGAAACACAAGAGGGGCCAATGGGAGCTGCAGGGCACAGATGGCACGAATACAGAAGCCATCCCAATGGACATGACCACAGTCCCCCACCAAGAAACGCACGCAAACACAGACACCTGTGACCAGCAATATTCCGAAAAACACATCATTCCACCAGTCCACCTGGCTGACCGGCATCTGTCACCCAAAACCCAATCCCCCGCCCCTGAGCATGACAACATTCAAACAGTCATATTGGCAGCCCCCATCCCTGACCTCACTGTGCTACGTAGGCAAACGCGCCCAGCACAGTACCACGCAACTAAACCCCGAAGCTGGAACCCAATGCAGATCTCCTCACAATACATCGCCCCACAAATAGGCATATGCCACATCACTTGCAAAGAAAAAAGCTACACGGGCCAAATCAGAATTGAAATTTAATGCACATCAAAGTCACCAAGCCCATACAGCCATCAGGCCATGAACTACAAAACACAAATCACCATTGTGGGCTGCATCCGCAAGAAATGACCAGCCACTACCTGAGTGTCGCCCTGTTCCCCCATGGTACACAGAGCCACAATCACGTACGAAAAGGCAACATGGAAGCGCACAGAACCGCAGGGCCGACCCAATGGGGAGGCACTAGTCCAGCTGAAAGGCCGAAATGTTGCTCCGAGCCACCAGTACTGCGTAAGGGCATGTGGGCCACTGGCGATCGTCCCATAAGATCGTAATGCTGCTCCACCGATTAACACGAAGCAGCAGGTGTCGGGAGTAAAATCCATCTGCAGGAGTGGCATACAGATGGCAGTGGCAAAAGGGGAGGAGATACCTGTCAACCAAAAGAAAAGAACAAGAACAGAATGGCCATCAGAACTGCATTCGAACAACTCACTTCAATGATCACACGAAATCCACAGCCATATGCATGCTAGCCCACTCCAAAGGATCATCACCACCCCAAAGCCACTTGCAACTCATAACCATCTATATCGAGGTGTAAACACCATCACGAAGGAGTGTACCTGTGCATGCGTCTGCCAAAACAGAATCCATCAGATGGGAATGTTAACGTGCATGGACACAAGTGTCTGAGGGCGCGTCGAGACAGGGAGGGCTCAACAAGGCCAGATAGACGATGGTCCCACTATGGCAGCCCTGCATCACATAGCGTAGGGGAGGCGGATAGATCCCAAGAAGCCCTGTACATGGCAAACTCTGTATCAAATCACCTGCCCATGCATCCATTCATCATTCCCTCATCCCGGGATCAAAACGCCTGAATAATTACTCACATGACATTAGAAACATCCATTGAGTCTGTGCGTAATGCAGCCTGCTAAATCCACAGTGCCCCAGCCCGTAAATCCAGTGTTGTGAAGTAACATGTATTTGGGAATGGCCGGCCTCATCGCCCACGTAGCTATTGCGCATCCCAAACTATTCATATCAATCATTGCTCCCTCGCCATGGGCCCTGTCTCAAGGACATTGAACAAAAGAACGTTACATTTGCAGTCAGACCTGTGGGCATCTCCTCGCCGCTAGCTGGAAACCGAAAGCGCCGCCCTTCGAATTCCTCATTTGCAACATCACGTCGAAAAGGCATCTGTGGCCGTTTGAAATCACTAATTATTCCATCGAGTGCGGCTGTGTGTGAAAATGGCAACTGCCTTCCCCCACAAATGGGAAGCCACGCCCGTCGTTGCAACTCGGTACAGTGATGCATGAGGGCCCACCGTTACTCGAGTACTACGTTCCACTGACCCTTTACAAGTCCGTTCGCGACTGCACAGATAGTATGGGTAACAATGGGACCACAGCAGAATGAACATATCAACCAATCTTACACGGCCATCGGGTACAAATACATGATTGCAATAGCAAGATACCATCATCCGATTTGCAGCGTTGTGCGCGGGACGTGCTCGGCCAAAGGGTAGAGCAGTTTGCACAGGTGGAATCAATCACCACAGGTGGAGGCCATACAGCCTGGAAACACATAAATTGCACACCCAGTCTCCTCCCACAACCACAGCGAAATGCTACCGGCAGGACTCGCGATGTTGGCCCTGGGGGACCTGATAGCACTGCAAGTGCTCCGACTCCAAGAAGAAGACGAACAACAACTACAACCAGCCGCACGGAGGAGACGCAGGAGGAGGGGGAGGCCAAGGCAGGGCCAGCAAGGCCCACCAGCACAGCCACTACCACCACGCAGGCAGCCCGCAATACCACGCCTCCGAGCACATCCGTTCAACCTCACTGATGAGCAGATCCACACCCTCTACCGTCTGGACCGGGACACCATAGCCGCCATTGTGGACATGACACAGGCTGACCTAGTCAGCATGATAGACAGCCCAACCGCCATCCCACCCCTACTGAAGGTGGTGTCTGTACTCCACTTCCTGGCCACAGGCACCTACCAGCACACAGTCGGACAGTTGCATGGCATTTCTCAGCCACTGTTCTCACGGACACTATTCCAAGTGCTCGATGCCCTCCTGCAGCACGCAGACGACTACATCTCTCTACCACGCTCGGAGCAGGAAATAACCAACACAAAAGTGGGATTCCATGCACTTGCCGGCATACCGGGTTGCATTGGTGCCATCGACTGCACCCATGTGGAATTGGTCGTCCCACATGCCATGGAGGCCCAGTACCGCAACCGAAAACAATTTCATTCCCTGAATGTACAAATGGTGTGTGACTCCAACAGGATCTTTACGCATTGTTGTGCCCGATTCCCTGGATCAACCCATGATTCCATGGTCTTGAGGAACTCTACAATACCACGCTACATGGAGCGACACGCAGGGAACAGATCCTGGCTACTCGGTGAGTCTCATTACATGCATGATGATGTGGGGTATGTGATTTTGCAATGTACTGGCAGGAAGGGGGGGGGTGTGCGTACGTATCAATGGCATTCCACATCCTACGTTTCTCGTCCACATACAGGTGATGCTGGATATCCACTGAAGAGATGGCTCCTCACACCAGTCCGGAACCCACGGGACCAGCATGAGGAGGACTACAACCATGCCCACTCACGTACCCGTGTAGTCATTGAGCAGGCATTCGGCCTACTGAAGGGCCGTTTCCGCTGCCTCAGCAGGTCTGGCGGGGCACTCCTGTACCGCCATGAGAAGGTTGCAAAGATGGTGATGGCATGTGTCATGCTCCACAACATGTGCGTACGTAGAAATGTGCCCATGCCCCCTGACGCAGAACTGCAAGCACCTGATGATGGTCATGATGAGGGTGGGGATGTGGCAGCACCTCATGGAGTCTGCGAGGCACCGGAGGCCCGTGACATTCGTCAGCATCTCATTGATGTATGCTTCTAGCACTCACGCCTGGTGGCTGATACATGGACACGGGACTCGTGGCACTGTGTGTGTCTGGAACATGCACAATATGGACTGTACGCCTATGATGGCCTAGTACACAAAGATCAATGTCCACACATCTCATTGGTTGATCGTGCACTGTTTATGGCATATGTGATATAATGTTGAACACCCTATCGACCCGCCACCCAAGTGAGCCCAACACACCCCCTCCACCCTCCTACCTCCCCCCCGAACACCAGTGTCCAAAGATGCTCATTGTCAGTGGGCTGTCGCTATTGCAAGCCCCCTCTGCGGGTATCAGGGGCACCCCTGCCTGTGGAGCGCAGGTTCCTTCCAGATCTACGTTGGGGGCTGCCCTGGACGGAACTTGCAACGGATGATGTGTCTGCCTGCTCACGTCCATGCATGTCCCTAAGGGTTTGCGAGAGCTCAGTGAGCACACGGCGCACTGCGGCAAGTTCGGCACATACGTCTTTGGACGTCGCATGCAGTTCCCCCCTCAGGCTCTCGGTGCTTCTCTCAATTTGTGCCCTTAGCGTCTCTGTGCCTCTCTCCATTTCTGCCCTAAGTGTCTCAGTTGATGTTTCTATGTCTGCCTTGGTGCCCCCACATTCATCGGCATGGTCCTTGAGGAGTGTGGCCAGTTGCTGCTGTTGTTCGATCAACTGGTCGAGGGACTGTTGCCTCTGCTGGGCCATGGCCATTTGCGGGGGTGTCGCAGAGGGGCTGTTGACCTCATGTTGCCTTGCCACAGGGCTTGGGGGGGATGGCCAGTCGTCGTCTTGTGGGTGCCCCTGCGTGGTATCCTCATGTTGTACGGGATGGGACAGACAGGGGGATTGGGACAGGTCATGGATGGATCTGACTTCGGCATCCCCGTTTTCTGTGTCGGAGCATGCTGCCATCAATGGGGTGTCGCATATGGTGCTGCTGCCACCTGAGGCAGTGCCTTCTGTGGCATCCATTGGGGGGACCTGTGGTGGTGGTGTTGTGGGCATGCTGGCTGCTGGGGTGCCTGTTGATGTTCCCTCCTCTGTGCTGGCACCTGATTTGTGCTGCTGCCGTGTCTTGATGCGTGCAGCTGAGGTGGAGGGTCTCTGGCCGTTGGTCTTGGCCCTCTTTGCAGGTGTGCTGGTAGGGGTGTCCTGTGGCTCGTCGTTTGGATCGGACCCTGTGGTGGAGTAAAGGAGGGCGAGGGTTATTGATGGGTCTGTGGGAATTGGAATGGCATTGTATCACATGCATTGGGGTGGTACCTGAGGGTGATTTGGGTCGGGGCCTTGGAGGTGCTTTGATTTGTGTGTGGAGTGAGGGTGCAGTTGTTTGGCAGCCTGCAGTTAGGGTGTGCCTGCTGCACGTGTAGTGCGTGTTTTAGGGGTTTTTAAATATTTATGTATTTATTGTGGGTTTTAACGTGCGCTATCAGGCCGATGTGTGTGGACGTTCTCCTGGACATGTGTTTCTGTTGCACTATGTGGACGCATGGTACTTCACATGGATGGACTGAGTGGATTTGGCATTGTTTTATCTGGCCCACCTACCTGAATCTTCGGATGTCTGCACTCCTTTCTCCATCCCTCCGACTCCCTCTATGCTCTCCATTCCGATGGTGGAGGCACAGATTTCTTCCCAGGGGGTCAACTTGATGGGTGATTCAGGACCTCCCCCGGTGGCTGTGGCAATGTTGCGGTTGGCAGAGAGTATGCTGCGGACGCGTATCCGCAGGTCGTCCCATCGCTTGCGGCATTGCTGTGGGGTGCGGGGTGCGGTCCCCACCGCACTTACCCGCTGTGCCACCAGAGCCCATATGGCCTTCTTGTTTGCAAGTGCCGTCCTGGTCATTTGCGTGCTGAAGACGACGGCAGCATTCTCCTGGAGGGTCTCTGTTAGCACGGTGAGTTCCTCACGGGAGAAGTGGACCTGCCGTTTGCGGTCGCACGCTTTCTTGGCTACTTTTCCCATTTTTCTTGGTTTCGCTAGGGTGGTTGACGGGTTGGGGTGTGTTTCAGGGTGGTGATTTTAGTGGTTGTGTGGTTTTAGTGGTTTTATAGGTGTACGCCGGGATGTTTCCCGTTCCGGGCCCATGTTTTAACTTCCGTTTCCGTATATTTCCGGTCACCGTACTTTCCGGTAGGCGCACACTCCGGTGACCGCTGAGAGGGGTGGCGGTATTGCACCTAGGGCGCCGTACGGCGGCGGTGTGGGCCGTTTTGGGGTCATTTCCGCCATCGCGGACTTTGCACTTCCGCCGTGGCGTGGTGCTCGTGCCCGATGGGTCGGAATGGGCCGCACTTTGCTCCTTCGTGCAATGGCGGAAACGCTATTTACGCTGTGGCGCTCCGGTCAGTCGATTTCCGCAAGGGTCGTAATGAGGGCCATTGTGTTAAGAACACCCTAAATCTCTTGGAATCCCCATGATAACGTTCTGGGGACGCCAAAGGAACTGGCATAATTATACTCCTTACCCCTTCTGCCACTGAAGGTGCCCGTTGTATGTGTGGTAACTGATCTTCTCTTTCTAACTCAGGTGGAGAACCTGCGCCCCCTGAAACCTCATCCTCTCTCCTTTCTCCCCTCTGTTGAATTTGTGTAACTTTAACACTTAAGTCATCTACCTTTTGACTAAGTAAGGCATTTTCTTCCCGAGAAATTTTCAACTCCTCCCGTAACTCCCTAATCAAAGATCCTAACATCTCCATGGATTCGTCGGGGTTCATGACAGCTCGGGCGGACTAAATTATTGGCCTTTCATTCTGTCAGGCTGAGAGGTCCTGTATCCGCGGAAGCTGCTGAACCCCCGACAATCCCCCTGAGATGTATTTCCCAGAACTAGTTTTCAATACAGCTCTGTAAACTACACCCCAAAGGGAAAGGGGGAATGGGACAACAAAACAACACCAGGCAGACTGCGTCAAGGCTAATCAGTGCTGAACCTGCAGAGGATAAGAATAACATATACACTTCCTTAATTCACTTACTTAACCTTATGAATGGGAAGACATTAATCCTTAACTAATAATTGAGAATCCTACCTGGTTCTTCTCTTGAAATTTCTTAGAGAAGCGGTTAAGAAGCTGAAAATCTCTCTTACTTGCGATATTTGAAATTCCCAGCAACTTCTTACATTAGGCAAAACTGGAAGTCTTAGTTCTTTGTTTGTCTTTTTTCCAACATGCACTGGTAGTTCAATTAGATTGTCTTTAAAATGTTCTTTCTTGACATTTCAAAACTTTTCAAACTATTTATAATTATCTTGAGTCTTTGAATCCTTGAAGAAAGAGGAAACACGTGCTAACTGCACACGCAGGTTAATTCCATTAAAATTATCGATGAACTTCACATAGAAATCTTCCTGGTTGAAGAACACGCGCAAACGGATGAAGACGCGCGATCAAAATAATCCACACGCGCAAAAAATCACACGCGCAATAGTCCACACGCGCAATAATTCACACGCGCAATAGTCCACACGCGCAATAATGTTCTCCTGCGAGACACGCGAAATAAGAACACCCGCGCTATTGAGTTCAAACGCAACGAAGTGATTCTCACGCACAAAATCACTCGCGATGGAAAAAAACACACGCGCACTCACATGGCACGCGACGAACAGATTCTCGCGCTTTGTACACCCGCGCTAAAAATCACACGCGCTTTGTATTTCACACGCGCTTAGTATTTCACACGCGCTTTGTACACCCGCGCTAAAAATCACACGCACTTAGTATTTCACACGCGCTTTGTATTTCACACGCGCTTTGTATTTCACATGCGCTTCGTAGTTCTCACGCAGCGTATAGCTTTTCGCGCAAAGGATCACCCGCGCAATAAAACACACGCGCGTTTAAAATGGCACGAGACCAACCTCTACTCGCGCTCGGAATACAAACGCTAGAAAGCACGCGCTCACTTGAAAACGCACGCAACAGTCAAAATCTCGCGCTAAGGAACACCGCACTGGAAACACAAGCGCACTCCGATATTTCAATAGTTTTAGTAGAAACACTACTATTAACGAATTTTCAAGGAGAATGTTATTAAGATGAACAGATTTACAGTAGAAATAAAGTCACTTATCTCCTGAGCGAATTCACAAAGATTTCCTGCTTTTCCTATCTTCAAAACGAATTCCTGCCAGCTGAAGACTTCTCCTGAACCCCCAAGAAAGTAGCCGCTCAACTGCTGAGATCTGAAGGATAAAATCCCCCAGGCCTAATACTAAAGCAGGAGCAGCCACTGAACACGTCCTCTCAGATGGGGTTTTGATGATGAAAGGCACAGAGTGACAGGAAATTGGAATCCCTACTCAGAGATTTCCTATGGGGCCCGGCCAGACACAGACTTTCGCTGAATACCCTCACACTACCATATAGGGAGGGTGGAATCCAACTCCCCGATTTCCAGAAATACTACCTCGCAGCACAACTGACACACGTCGTCAAGTGGTTGTCCGATGAACCAACAGCTGAGACAGGCCTCCTTCGCCAACTGATAGCACCAATGTACCCCAAAGAAGTAATATGGAACTCACAGGTAGGGCCTCCCGATCCGCCCATGCTGGTAAAGCTGGGGAGACAAGTCTGGAACAAGGTCTGCTCATCGCTCGGCCGGAGCCCACCATATATGCCCGAAATCCCCTTGCTCGCCGGTGTCTGCAAGACACCCACCGACCTACCGGCAATGAGGAAGTGGGAGAATTCTGGCCTTTACACGTGGGGGGACATGTTTGTGGACGAAATATTCCGGGACTTCGACTCATTACAGACGGAAGAAGGGCTTGCCGCTGGCCAATTTTTATGGTATCAGAGGGTGAAATATGCTGCTAAGAAGACCTCGAGCACATGGCCCGAGGAACCAGAAACACACCCTCTTGTGCAGGAGATGCACAACTTGAGCAATGGCTGGAAACCCACGTCGAGACTATATACCCAACTAAATGATAGACGCAACCCGAGGAGTGAGCACCTGAAAGAAAGGTGGGAGGCTGATCTGGAGACTAACATCACAGAGAACGAGTGGGACAGGGCCTTGATGTACCCGATGGAAGTATCCCACAATGCCAGGTTCAGGCTCATCCAGCTGAATGTCCTCTACAGGACCTATATGACCCCACATAGGGTATCCACATTCAGTGATAAAACCCCACCAGTGTGCCCGTGGTGCACCAGTGAGCATGCAGACCTAATCCACATGTTCTGGACCTGCCCCAGAACTAAGAAACTCTGGTTCGCTGTCAAGAGGACTTGCAGCGGGGCTGGAGTGGAAAGGTACGAGTGGACGCCCAAGGAGTGCCTCCTGGGCACATATCCCAGACTGAGCAAAATTAAGCACATAGTGAAATTAATGGACATGGCTTGCATTCTAACGTGGCTAACATGGCTTGGAAATCTCCTGGAGGCCCCAGATATGAACCTTGGATCAGGGAAATGGAGAGATGGACCAGTGCTGAAACCAGGGCCTGGGAAGAAGGGAATAACCGGGGAGGCGAGGATGTGAGTGCAACATTGGAATCCTGGAAGGCCCTCCTGAGAGACATGATCTTCTCGACGAACTTCAAGCCCCCCTGAGCAGACCCATCGTCATGGACAGTTGTCATGGAAAAGATCTGAGAACTACACCCACGCTTACCCCGGCACTGCGACCCTTCGGGACAGCCAAGTGGTGTCTGGAACGTGGCCCAGAGTAGGGCCAGCAAGTAACCCTATGGTGGTGGGAGACGGGACGGCCAAGTTAATGTTTGTTTGTTCACTGTTATTGTTTCGTAATGTTTATTGGACAAATCTTGTAACACTCTGGATGCTGAGATGCATTCATGCTTAACTGCCCTCTGTCTATACAAAATGCCAATAAAAACATTTAAAAATAAAATATCAATAGGTATTCCTCGCACAACATCTTCATTCATTACTGTGCTGATCATCAACATTGCTCGTACTGGGCATACTCCTGGGGTTGAACACACTATTCCTCGTTCTGTAAATGAGATGGTCATATTTAATTTGCTTAACAAATCTCTCCCCAGCAAATTGATCAGCGCGTCTTCGTGGTACAGTAAGGGTGCGCGAACGGTTTTTCCCCCCACCGTTATATCAAGATCTTTAGTGTAAGGAACTTTTAAAATAGCCCCAGAGAACCCCTGCGTCTCTAAATTCCTGCCTGAGAGCGGAAACCGCCCTTCCATAAGACATGATTTCTCTGCTCCTGAGTCTACCATAAAGATAATCTGCTTATTTCCTATCTCTGCCCCGACTAGTGGTTCCTCTTCTGCACATAGGGTGGTGGATAGGACTGGACATGCAAGTGTTCCCTGTGGGCTGTCCTAATCTGAATGTCTTTCTTGCCCTGGCACTGAAAAGACATTGTCTCCAACCACGGTCATGCCACGGTATGGTGCGGGCGCACTGTTTGCGGCTGTTGCATAACAATTATTGTTTGCATTCCCTACTGCGTTTTGTCTTGCCATAGGTTGTGGTGGTGGTTGCTGTCCTTGCTGCATCTGAGGATCGTTATAGCATTGGTCTTGCTGCCTCCCTCCTCCCATCGGTAGTCCATAGGGGCTAGCTGGGTGTGGGCACCCCCAACCTTGTTCGTTCTCCATGGACTGTTGCCCCTGGAAATACCCTGAAGGCCGCATTCTACAATCTCTGGAGTAGTGTCCCCATCTCCCACAATTCCAGCATGACCCTTGTGGTCCGCCTCTCATTCCTTGACCACCAAATCCTCTATTCCCCATACCTCCAAACCCCCCTCTCTGGCCACGGTACCCACTTCTTCCTCTTGCTGGTCTTTCCTGCCACTGTTGTCCACCGTATTGCTCTTCTCCGTTCCACTGTCCTTGTCCTCCTGTGGCCCGCAGTGTCGCTTTTGTTGCTGGTCTGTTTCCTGCTCCTTCATCCCCCTGATTTCTCTGTCTGTAGCTACGCTGGCGTTGACGGCGGCGACCTTCACTAATTTGTTCTTTACCAGCTTTGCCTCGTCTGCCAGCCTTTTTTGTGCTATCTCCTTTTCTCTCTCTTTGATCCTCCTGCAGTGGTGCACAATGATGCTCTGTATTTCAGGTCAACCCTTGGCTTCTATCCCAGCTATTATGTCCAAGGCCTTCTGCACCTCCTTCGGAAGCCCCTTTTTAATGATAAAATAAAACAAGCCGGTGGACTGGTTCCACGCCGTGCCAGTTTCGCTTCTCCATAAATCCTGCACCCGCAGTATGAATTGCGTGGGATCCTCGTTCTCCTCCATTGTTCACTGCATCACTAAATGTAAATCTGGAATATCTGGAAACGTGCGCCTCAATGCATCCCATACTTCGTTACTCCGGGGAATCCGGCCTTTTCCCACACTGCGTCTGCTTGGTCACCAATTGCTGACACTAGTAAACTTTTCACATCCCCTATCGCTAGCAACACTCCTGCTGTGTTTTTCTCAAAGGCGTGTATCCATTTCCCAGCCCCTCCCGATAGTGGGGGGAGGACCTTTAGCAAGTTATTTTTATCCATTTGAGCCCATGGAATGTAGTGTGGCCTACCTGCTCCTTTATGTATCAATGGCATTTGTAACTTGTGTTTCTTTCCTACCTTACTTACCGCACCTTTCTTTATTTTACTTACCATCATATTTCCCCCTCTCTGTCTTAATCTACCCTGCCATAGTGGTGGCAATGGTGTATCTGGGTAATGGCGGTTTGGCAGTGGGGACCCGGCCTCGGCAGCTGCCTCTTCATATTCGTCTAAGTCACTCCATACCTCTTCTATTTCTGATTCTTGCTCATTGTTCCCTTCACATCCTTCCCCTCTCTCACTTTCTGGGGTGGGTGGGCGTATAATCCTCACAGGTTTGTCATTTAGATGAAACAGGAACTCCCCTGACCGCCACTCTTTCTCTTACCCTTGTGGTATGCTTGTTCCTTGTGATGATACTGATCGCGCTGGCTCTGAGATTGCTTGCGCCACTTCCCCTGCTGTGCTCAATGTTGGCGTTAGATCCGCCATGGATAATGGTGGCACCTCTCCTCCCCCTGGCAGCATTTGGCCTCTATCGCACAATGCTCTTAGCCGCGTTATTTCCATCTGTGCATGCGATAGCTGGCGGTCTAATTCTCCAGTGAAGTGTGCCAAATTCACGGGGGGTGCACTTGTTGGGCCATACAAACCTCCTTTATCATAGGGCGGCGGTGCCGTGGCAACTGCGCCGTTTGAGGGTGTGGGGGTGGGACATGCTGGTATGTACAGGGGCTCACTGTATCCTACTACTGGCCTTGACATTAAAGGATATATTTTTGTTGTATCGCCTTCAGCTGTAGTGGTTGTGCACTCGCCCTTTGGCATTCCACTTACCTCTTCCTGTGTTTTCTGGGTTTCGTACGTTCTTTCTTTATTTACCTCTGCTGTAGGCGTAACTTCTTAAAACATTCGCCACAGGTCTAGTACCTCTCTTCTATTTTGTAGTTGTTTCCCCTTATACCTTGCTAACAAGTGTGTGGATAATAAATCTAACACCCTTTTATCTCCGTCAACCATTGATCGTGGTATTTTTGTATCTCCTCACTGTATAACGGAAGGTGCTGACAAGTATGTGCTAGTGGTGTTATTCCCCCCATGATATGTTTTCTTCTTTCCCTTTGTCTGTACTTGCCCTTCAACCTCTCTTTCCCTTTAATCACTTCTTCACTGATCTTTCTTTTCCTCTAGCTGGACAATACACCACAAATCTTCTCAATTACTTGTAGTTTGTATGCACATATATGTATCAATATATATATATATATATATATATATATATATATATATATATATATATATATATATATATAAATCAATTTTCAATGGTACCCTTATACTGGTTGCATGTTCAAATTCAACAGTTAATTTTTGCATATTTTGCCACTTTTATCCACAAATCAATCACAGTATTTGGATATCCTTGACAAAAATGGACAGAACACAAAAGGACATATAACACTTATCATGCACATGCACTACCTGCACGCTTTTTTTTTCCTCCACGTTTTGTTCTTTTTACCATGCCTTCCCCGTTTCGCCTACTCTTCTCATTCGCTCCCCACCTCTTACACCCTCTTATTCTTTTCCAAGAATCCTTTCGTACCCAGAAAAAGAATGTTGTAAATAACTACTCTGAGTCTACTCAATATACCAGACTCCTACTATTTTCTCTGTATCTTCACTTATTTATTCTGCACTGGACGAGACAATGCTACGCAGCGCCGCCTTCTACCCCGTTCGGGCTAGGATACCACTTCTCTTTTTTTCTCTTCACTTCTTACAAAAACTTAATGGCCATATAAAGGACAGATCAGAAAATCCTCATCATCACTCACACATGCCCTGCTCTTCCCTATAACCCATTACCACCTGTCCCCCCTATTTCCCCCTTACCTTTCCTTCATAACCTTCGCAACCGGAACTCACGTGTTCAGTCAGGTGACTCGAGGGTCGCCACTCGCAGTCTGACCCCAGTCAGGCTCGCACCCCAACCAAGCCGTGGCCTGCCTCGGTGAGCAGCTTTTCATTTGGGTATTCGTCAACTGGGAACCCTTGACCCTTCTTCGTAGTGCGCACAGGCTGGTCGGCTGCGGAGGCGATGGTTTTGCTGGGGGGCGTCCCAGATCTCGCCGCACGGCACCGGCCTCGAGGCACCTCTCCGATCACGTCGCAGGGGGTCACCAAATGTTTGTGCCCTCCCTGACTATACGTGTAAAAATGAATAATACAAACACTCCCTGGACAGGGAATAAGGCACAAAAGAGCAGGCTGCGAGAGTTCAAGGAAAAGTTAATCTAGATCTCTGAGAGCGCTCTGACCACATCAAGGTTACAACACATTTATATAGGACATTGACATTTTTAACATATGATGCTACGTTGGACCTGGATTGGTCAGCCGGGGTGGTGTCTTAGGTGTGGGCATCATCTCTTCCTCCGGGTTGATTGCTTGGCTGGCGGGAGGATTGACGTCAGACATCTGTGCTCCGGATGGGTCAAGGTCAGGTCGCTGTGAAACACGGTGGTCACTATCTAAGCTAAGAAAATACAATCTAAATAATGCATGCACTAAATAATGGTTGATCAAAAGACCCTCGGTAGTGTATCATGTCATTGTACAAATCACTCAAGGATCTATATCATCTATAACATTTGGGTTATACAGGTCACAGGTTTACGGGTCTTGACCACCATAATACTCTCATTTACCTGTGGGGTTAGTTTCACAAGAATCTCAGGTATGTGGCATTGTTAGTATTGGGCACAATATACTGCAGCAGGGGTCTAATGTTAGTTGAGGGTCTGTTAGGTGGGCTTCATAGCATGGTTGGCAGTCTGGCACATGAAAGGAATGCCTTGCAAGGACACAAGGTTAGAATGGCAATAAGTTTCAACTGGCGAGGGTAAGAGGGCAAGGACACTTTTGTGGAGATGGACGAGCTATGTGCTTGGCTCATGTTGTTTCACATGCAGGACAGTGATCTCAGAGGAAAAGAGATGTGTTACATTTATTATTTGTTGCAAGCAGCTCTGGCTTCAGCGTGAGAATGGAGCTGCAGAGTTTTCCAGTTGGAGTGGGAACGAGGGTGGGGGCCATGCGCTCCGAGCTGCTGCGGCGGGGAAAAGGGAGAGAGGCATTTTGTACTATTGGAGTGAGGCCTGGTCACCAAGATGGAGTCGAAAGGGGGGTACAAAAAATGGATGCCCTGTGTCCTGCTCTGTGGTCCCGTCTACACGAATGTAACCCAAAGTTAACATTGCGTAAGGGCGAGGGGCGTACCCACCACTAGAGGCACTTGGTCCGAGTTTTGTACTGAGAAGTGATGGCAGAGAGGGGCCCATTGGCCCCTCGCTCCCACACAGTTGCCACAAACAAAGGGACTGTCTGAGGCACAGCTGAAGATCTTTGCAGATGTAGAAAGAAAATCCTGCTCTAGTACGAGAGTGCAGGTGTCTGTCTCCTTTTTCTAGAGACTCCCACAATTTTAGGGAGACTTGGCAGCTCTGTTGACAGAGAAATGTAGGGGGCACTCATGACACGATATGGAATACATTGCCAGAAAAAAGGGACAAGCCAGAAATGCTGTCTCATGGTAAACTCCATTGAGGCAGTTAGTACTGTGGTAGAGTCCAGATTGTCCATACTTTCTTTCAGGAAAGTCATGATTCTATTAAAGTCACAAAAACTCTTTATTAAAACTCAAGCAGTAACATTAAAAAGAAAAAAACCATTAAACACAAATCAAAGAAAACAAACATTTTCTGTGTCAATGTAGGCTTTGCATTTTGAAACTCTATTGCCCTCAGGCATGAGACTTGTCCTAGTCCATGAATCACAACGTTATGGTCCTATTACCTCACAATTCCTCATCCCCAATTCCTCTTTCTTTCACTGTCTCGCTACAGCTTCCTAATGAATGACTCCATCTCGAACAGGGTATAATGAAGAACAAAACCTATAATGAACCGGCTCCAAATCCAGCAGGGATCAGCCCTGTGTTGTCTGCCTGTTTAGTGTCCGCACCTGTTGTCAGGTTCCATTGGAGGTTCAGCATATTCCTTCTTAGATAAGTGACTGTAAAATGACTGACGAATGCAACTTGATATGACATATGATTGATGTAAAATTGATCAGTTAGTTAAAAGAACTTTTAAACAGAAGAGGTGATTGAGCAAACATAAGACTGTCAAGTAAAGTTTAGTCTTTAATGGAAAGTCAATAATGTGATGTTTCAAAGGGTCAATTCATTTTCCACAGGGGCAGAGATAGTGCCCTAGCTTTGAGTCTGTGATAAACCGCAGGAACTCCATCCTCTGCTGTGGCCTGGTCTCGGATTTCTCCCAATTGATGAGAAGCCCCAGCTTCTCTAGGAGACCCGTCATTGGGACCATTTGCTCTGGCAGCCGCATCGGATCCGGAGCCACGAGACAAATATCCTCGATGTATAAAATCAGTCACACTCCTGAGTAGCTTTGTGAAGCACCACAGTGCTGTATTTAGTCCGAAAAGGGAGACAAATAAACTCCCACCTTTGCCATCACCAGAGGAATTCTAAAAATTGCTGGTGAATCTCAGGAATGGGTACTGCTAGATAGGCATCCCTCAAATCTATGCAGGTTAGCCAGTGACCTTTCTGCAAAATGTCCCTGAAGAGATGGATTTCCTCCATCTTGCAGTGTCGGTACATGAGAAAGGGTGTTAAATTATCTGAGATTATCACCGGCCTGACCTTTTGCTTCTGTTTCACCAGTAAGACATTGCTTAGGAAACGTTGCGCCACCTGCTGCTCAGGCCTTGTCGCCATTTTCTTTAGAAATTCCTACTTCCTTGTCCACGAGGCTTTGTTCCTCATGTGTTAGGGATGATTCTCAAAATGTGCTCATTTCCCTTACCTTTTGAGACCCCCAGCAACTTTGCTGGATTTCTAGGATTTGATTTTTCTACCTGGGAAGAGTGTGAGCCTTTTTCCCACTCTTCCATGTATTTGGATGTATGTTTTACTGTTGTGTTCTTTGGTTATGGTATTTTAAAACAACTCCATAGGCATCATCTTTTCCTTTGTGTCACACAGCGCCTTCAGTGAAGTGGCACAGGGGTGTCTTTCAGACTCCCCAAGGTTTAAACACTTTCTCTGGGACTGACTACCGTCTCCCAGAGCATGTAAGGTTAAATTGACTTTACTAGTCTCTTTATATTTACTGACCCAGCACACACTATCTTCCTATAGAGTGCTGGAGGGGTTGCCTAGCATCCCCTGAGTCAAAACACTCATGTAACAGTCAAATGTTACCCTTTCCTACTTTAAATGGCTGGTGGCAGTGGTTTATATCAAACTACCATGATTTTACCTGACCGCGAACAACGGTAGCAAAAAATCGGGTCAGCCATGTTTTTCAAGAGGGCGCCCAAGACCTATCTGTAAAAACAGACTCTGGTCGACATTTTTTGCCGTTTATTTTAGGAAAGGTCCTTCTTGTGTTTAACTCTGCGCGGCAAACCAGGTTTGGTCCCTTTGTTCGGTGGCCTTTGGCGGGTTTCAGTGCTGAAGTAGGGTGGACAGGATGTGAGGGAGGTGCCCGACACTCCCCATGCTTAGTCTCCTAGGAGACCTGAATGCACTCTGGCGTGATTGGCTGACTGGATGTCCAGCAAGGACAGACACCCTGCTATGTGAGTGACAGCTAGGCTGAAATGAATGGGGGAAAACTGTTTAAAAGCAGGTCTCTGGGACTTGGAAAGCAGAGTCGACCACTGGAACGGAAGAACCGAAGACGAGCTGAAGGAAGAGGACTGCTGCAACTCCTGGACGACCGGTAAAGCACTGCTGCAGGTCCAAATTACCTGAAACACCATCGACAGAAAAGCCCTTCAAGGTTAACTTCTTCCCTTGAGTTTGGTGGGACCAATCAACTCACAAGCCGCCTGAAAACCGTCCCATCCTGGTCGAATTTTCTTCAGAGTGCTGTGGAAAACCGGATAGCCAGTGGGAAGGATACCAGTTTGTGGTCTTTAAGGCACTCACACCTTAAACCAACATTTATCCAAGTTTGTGGCCTCTTCCCTGGACAGTGCAGGAACCTCCCGACGTCCTCCTTCTTGTCCCCAAGACTGAAGCACAGGAACAGCGAGGTCTACTCGAACTGCCAGGAACAACTGCTCAGCTACAGCTCTTCTTCACTTTAAAGGTACTGTGCAAACTCGGTCCGGAAATATTTTCGACCACAGAGAAAGTTTGTGAAACTTTCCCCTCTTTGAAGGCTGGTCCTTCCCTAAACATTCGTCTAACTTTTCGCCTAGCCAAATTCTTCTAAAAACTGTAGCAAAGACTTAACCGTTATCTATAAGAACTGTGCTATCCTATACAAAGACTCTGAACCATTGACTTTAGCCCAGGCTTATCGAATTGAATTGCTGGTTGTAGTCAACTGAAACCCTTTTTACCCCTTTTTAAAGTAACTGAAGTGCCATTTTGCTCCCACATCAGTGGAGCTGAACTTGTTCAGTAACTTATTGGTTGTGTATTGTGGTGTATTAGTGTATGATATTAAACTGCTTTTGCTAGTGTAATGTTTTCTAATTGACTGTGTAAATAAATGTATATTTTTTACCAAGAAACCTTGAGTAAGTGTTTGTTTGAACCACTGTATTTGTTGGTCCCTTTGTGTAACTTGTTCTACTGCTCACTTAAACTCTTGAGATAAGTCTGGCTGCTCAGCCAATGCTACCGCATAACTGTGTAGTACAGGCTTGTACAAAAGGTGAAATTGTACTGACACTTGTAGTCTTAATTGCATGTAGTGTTCCCAAAGGGTACTGCATGTGATTCTGTCTAACACTCTGAAATTGCGATAGATTGCTGCAGTTTTGTTTGTCTGTGCCCTTTAAAAATTACGGACAACACTCCTGCACAGTCTCTGCGACCCAAGAGTCCACGGTAAGCTCCTCCCAAGAGTTTAGGTGCATCGCTAGCCTACCACCTATCATGGGAATTGCATTGCTTGCTGCTGCGCTGTGTGCATACGACTGTACTCTCACCTGCTGCTGCAGTGCCAACCCCGACGCCTGCCTCTTTCACGGGAGGGGAAGGAAGGATTCAGCCTTCTGTCTTCCTGCTGTCACCAGTTGTTTCCTCTATAGGGCCTCTGGCCTCCTCAGCGGCTAGCAGAGACGCCTCTGCTTCTGCCGCTCTGGCAGATACAAAGGGCATAAACACTCTTTTTAACAATGTCTGACCTTTTTCCAGAGCAGCAAATGTGCTACCAAATCTGGGTATGTCTTTGACAAAAGCTTCTCCAAACAAAAGCCCTTTAGCTGCTGCAGTGGCCTGAGAGGATGCCAACTTCCTGAGTTTCAGGTCGATCTTTACTAAAATCGATCGTCTGCACTCCGCTGCTATCGTACAGTTGGTATTACTTATTAAACAAACTGCTCTTTGTACCCAATTAGCCAGAATATGCACATCCATAGGCAGGGCCTCTTTGGTCTCTTCCACCATTTTAATGATCTTGGCCAATGGACCTATGGAATCGGGGAGTGTGTTCTGGCATACTATCCATGAGCGGTCGATGCCCTTTTCAGGTCCTTGGTGTGCTTCACCATGAATGAGTCCACCTCCAGAGTGTCCGCTACTTTATCCGGCAGAGAAGATCTGGGATATTGTGCCTTCAATTAGATTCTAACCTCCTTATTTAGAGGTGCGCGCAGTCGCTTGCTCAAGTACTTTTTGGCCTTAAGTGTGGGCTTCCCCTCCAAGATTCTCGGGTGGAGTAGCAGGTCTGGATGAAAGGGGTCGACCAGGGAACTATCTCTGCATTTCTAAATGCTCTTATTGTGCCTTTTGCACGGTTCACCTTCCTGAGGAGTGGCCAAGCTCACAGAAAGGTGAGAACTCTCAGTGCTGCTGGAATCTCATTCATTACCCTCTTGGTCTTCCTGTGAGCTAAGGGGTATGCATAGCTCTCAACCATTTGTTTTGCAAAGGCGGGTGAAATCAGCCGATTTTGTTTTTGGTGGGTGATACGCCCATTGGAATGAATGGGCGTGCAGGAGGCTTGGCGGGTGAGTCAGCCCTTTACAAGGCGGGTGACACCCGCCAAAAGCATGTGAGTTGAGAGCTATGGGTATGTCACCTTGTCCCTTCCATCACGCCTTTCCCTTAGCATGCCACTATTTTGTGTGTCCTTTGCATGATTCGGACAGTGGTTTGCCACTGGCCTTATGTTCTTCCTGCTATTGTCTCTTGCAGGCTCTGGGCCTCACAGTTGCTTGCCCTTGCGAAAAGACGACCCAGCCCAGGAGAAAGTTCAGTTTATGGGATAACAGCCCTAGACCTGCCCATGCTACTTTCTCCATCAGCTGTCCCAGAGAGGCCATTCTCTGCTGTACTTGCTGTCAGAGGATTCTACTTCTACCCTGGCCATATTGTGTAATGCACAGGAGAAAGACAGCTGGCAGCCGCAAGGTGACGCACAGGCTTTTTATTATTATATTTGATTTATAACAAGTATTGGTGCAATGGTAGAACTTCTTTCTTTTTTTTAATTTATAACATCTCACAATGGTTGTGAGGCTCCATATTCACTTGTTTAAAGTCTTTGAAGTCATTTAAACAGTAAATTTGCCATCAGCTAGTCGCGAGAGCGGTGACATGCTGTGGCATGCTGGAGTTCCAAGTGCTTTCAACCATTCAATTCCTGTAAGTTATGAAATATAAGACAAGAGCCTAAGAGGTGAGATGCCTGAAGTAATTTTGAAGCAATGAAAAAACGGATTTGAAGCAGATATAAAGAAATATGTAGGTGGCATTTCACGTTAGAATTGACACTGAAAAGGGACTTGCAGGCCCTGCTTTCTGATTAGGTCATAAGAACTAGCACCAGACATTTCACATCTAAAATGTTGGTGCAATGGTAGAACATCAGACTAGAGTGCATGAGGTTGTGAGCTCAAGAGAGGTATCTTTTTATTTTTATTTGGTTAGTTGATAAAAATCAACCTTTCAAATTTACAAAACGTTATAGAGTTCATTTCAGATACAATTTAAGTTTGATGTTTTCAATCAGCATTACATTAAACACAAAATTAAAACTTCCTGTGACAAATCTAAATATGATCAGCGTGTGAATAAAATTAACATCTCAACATGAGTAATTAGTTCAACAAATCGCTTGATTTGACATTGTACAAAACCATGAAAGGAAAAAATAATTGTACTTCAACTAAAACAATAACAATGAGATAGACTTGAAAGTCATGACTTGACGAAATAGGAAATTCATTTCCTGAATGGTTTACATTATTAAGTTAGATTTGAGGAAGTATTTCAGCCAGGAACTCTACAATTTCCACGTTTATGGCCAACCTAGGTGATGAAAAAATTTGTGGCCAAATATCTGACTTAAAAGGCAGGTTCCATTTAATTTCTCGTAGTATTTTTTGAAATTGAGTTTTCACAAGGAGTCTAACAGGGTAATTCATAGAATTTCGCACAAAAGTGGCATACGCGGCTGGCACACAGTATGCGCGTGCGAATGTCTGCGCCAGCCGCGTGCGCTAAAATCGATATCCCACACAGCGTATTCCTGGATTTTAGCCTCCAAAACCAGCCGTGGCGCAGAGTGGCGCAGCGACCCTGCAGCAGCGCCAGTTACGCCCCCAAGAACGCCCTTGCACAAGGAAAAGCCATCAAAATTCCCAATTCAGCGCAAAGGGCTGCGCTAACCCTAGACCAGTATAAAGGGCTGGCAAACAGCAAACACCGAGCGGGGAACGTGTATTACTGGGGTGCGCGGGAAGTTCCACACGCGATTTCAGCAGGGTATGTGTATTTCTGGGGTGCGGGGAAGTTTAACACACGATTACAGCAGGGTACGTGTATTACAGGGGTGCGCAGGAAGTTCCACACGTGATTTCAGCAGGGTACGTGTATTTCTGAGGTGCGGGGAAGTTCTACACGCGATTTCAGCAGGGTACGTGTATTACAGGGGTGCACGGGAAGTTCCACACTCGATTTCAGCAGGGTACGTGTATTTCTGGGGTGCGGGGAAGTTTTACACGCGATTCCAGCACGGTACGTGTATTACAGGGGTGCGCGGGAAGTTCCACATGCGATTTCAGCAGGGTACGTGTATTTCTGGGGTGCGGGGAAGTTTAACACGCAATTTCAGCAGGGTACGTGTATTACAGGGGTGCGCGGGAAGATCCACACGCGATTTCAGCAGGGTACGTGTATTTCTGGGGTGCGGGGAAGTTTTACACGCGATTTCAGCAGGGTACGTGTATTACAGTGGTGCGCGGGAAGTTCCACACGCGATTTCGGCAGGGTATGTGTATTTCTCGGGTGCGGGGAAGTTTTACACGCTATTTCAGCAGGGTACGTGTATTACAGGGGTGCGCGGGAAGTTCCACACGTGATGTCAGCAGGGTATGTGTATTTTGGGGGTGCGGGGAAGTTTTACACGCGATTTCAGCAGGGTACGTGTATTACAGGGGTGCGCGGGAAGTCCCACACGCGATTTCAGCAGGGTACGTGTATTTCTGGGGTGCAGGGAAGTTTTACACGCGATTCCAGCAGGGTACGTGTATTACAGGGGTGCGCGGGAAGTTCCACACGCAATTTCAGCAGGGTATGTGTATTTCTGGGGTGCGGGGAAGTTTAACACGCGATTTCAGCATGGTACGTGTATTACAGGGGTGCGCGAGAAGTTCCACACGCGATTTCAGCAGGGTACGTGTATTTCTGGGGTGCGGGGAAGTTTTACACGCAATTTCAGCACGGTACGTGTATTACAGAGGTGCGCAGGAAGTTCCACACGCGATTTCAGCAGGGTACTTGTATTGCTGGGGTGCGGGGAAGTTTTACACGCGATTTCAGCAGGTTACGTGTATTACAGGGGTGCGCGGGAAGTTCCACAAGCGATTTCAGCAGGGTACGTGTATTTCTGGGGCGCGGGGAAGTTTTACACGCTATTTCAGCAGGGTACATGTATTACAGGGGTGCGCGGGAAGTTCCACAAGCGATTTCAGCAGGGTACGTGTATTACTGGAGTCCGCGGGAAGTTCCACACGCGATTTCAGCAGGGTACGTGTATTACTGGGGTGTGGGCAAGATTCACACGCGATAGGCCCTGTGCGAGTGGGGTACGTGTATTTCGGGGGTGCAGGGGAGTCCTACATGTGAATTGGCAGTGTGGGTCCTCCCAGGTGTTCTCTCTACACCCTCCACGGCCCCTGCAGGCAGACCACACCACAGGGGACTACCCTGCACCCCTGGTCATGTCCCACAGGCAGCCCATCCACCATGGGCATGCCCCCCCAGCTAAGCCACATGTCACCTTGCACTAGTGATCACCAACGTATTACCCCCTTGAACCCCTACCCCACAGCAGTGCAGGGCACCTGCCAGCAGGCCCCCACTCATGTCCCCCAGCACCCCCACACCGCAAACCGTGCAGGGCACCTGCCAGCAGGCCCCCACTCATGTCCCATTGCACCCCCACCCCCCAGCACTGAAGGGCACCTGCCAGCAGGCTCCCACTCATGTCCCCTTGCACACCCACCCCCCAGCAGTGCGGGGCACCTGCCAGCAGGCCCCCACTCATGTCCCCTTGCACCCCCACCCCCCCAGCACTGAGGGGCACCTGCCAGCAGGCCCCCACTCATGTCCCCTTGCACCCCCACCCCCCAGCAGTGCAGGGCACCTGCCAGCAGGCCCCCACTCATGTCCCACTCATGTCCCCTTGCACCCCACCCCCCAGCACTGAGGGCCACCTGCCAACAGGCCCCCACTCATATCCCCTTGCACCCCCACCCCCCAGCAGTGCAGGGCACCTGCCAGCAGGCCCCCACTCATGTCCCACTCATGTCCCCTTGCACCCCCATCCCCCAGCAGTGCGGGGCACCTGCCAGCAGGCCCCGGCACATGTCCCCCAGCCAACACGTCATCACAATCTAGATCCCTGGCCCTTATTGCCAGCCTCCACATGCCAAAGACCCACCCAAGTATTGCATCCACCCACATAGAAATGCAAATTACATGATACAACCCCAATGGCAAGTATGTAAATGAACACATGTCCGTCACACACACACAATGGGTGGAAGTGAATGTCAAAACCCATATCATGACATGCATGAAACCAATGAGATGATACCACAAATGGAAGTATAAAAAAATATATATTAAAGATAACATGAAAGTAAATCAAATTAAACACACAGCAATGGGAATAACAAAAGAAATGGTCCATGTCCGATAAATTATGAAAATCAAGAAAACATAAGCAAAAGAAATCCAAAAAGAAATGTTGTCCAAAGTCACAGTTCAAAAAATCAAATCCAAGGGAAAATAAAAACCATTGCTCAATGGTGAACACAAAAAAAATATCAAAAAAGATGAATCCAATGTAAAACTATGTACAATTGAAGAATCCAGGGTCCATGAGCCCAATTTAAGAAATGAAACCTACCAAAAACTACTACCTAATAAAAAAAACTGTTTACAAAAATGTGGTCCATTGTCCAAGCAGTCCAAAATAAAGAAAAAACCAAAGGGAACCTAATACTAACTAACTAACTATTTACAAGGGCAGCGGGCAAGTCCAACGGCTCACATGTTTATGTCCCGGGCCAGGGCATCATCGAACTCCTGCTCGATGTCCCGGAAGCGGTCCTCTTCCATGGCCCCGAGGGTTCGCAGGGACGATGACATCTGGAACTCCAGGTCCCTGCGAATGGCCACGAGGCACTCGGCCCGCCTCAGGGCCCTACGCATGGAGTTCTCCGCCCTGACCATCGTGAGCCGCGCCTCTTCCGCCCGCTGCCGCTCCGCATCTATCGCATGGCCCAACCGCTGCCACACAGAAGACACTTCCCGTCCAGGGTCCTCCTGCCCTCCGGCCGATGCCTGCCCCTCCGATGTTGATGGCCGCGAGCCATCATTGCTCCCACCTACAACCTGCTCCTGCTGCTGCTGCTGCTGTCCATGTGCCCTGTCCGATGGTGCCTGCACATCCTCCATCTGCTGGTCTCCAGTTGTGGTGTCCACCCCTGCTGGACCGCCAACTCCCGACTGTGGCAGGGATGGGATCTCCACCAAGCTGGCTGTGTTGGTCAGGTCAGGTCCACAGGGGGCCCTGGTGGAATCTGGGCCGGAAGACGATGTGGAGAACGACCGGCGCATAGCCTCCACAGAGGAGGAGAGGTCCGCCAGAGTGCGCATCACATGTAGGAACCCACCGACCAGGGCCCTCCCAGCAGTGCCACGTCACAACGCTGCTCTTCGTGATAGCGTGCGTTCTCCGCCCAGGAAGAACGCACATCATCACGAATGACACACGTACGCAACATGACACCCACCAGGACGGATCCCATATGGTCGCGGGACCCCTCGCCCGCAGGTAGTGGAGAGGCAGGTGATATGGCACTCTCCCCTACCTGAGGACGGGCCTGGGACGGGGCCTCCCTGCTGGTGCATGAGGGCGCAGTCACAGGGTCAAGGACAGCGACATGCACAGGCCCCTCCGTGGTGACCTGTGCTGCCTCCTGACCCTGGCCCTGGACTGCACCACTTGCACCAGTGGTACTACCCCCACCAGGCCCCATGTGCGGCTCAGTAGCTGGCTCCTCCTCCTCTGTGGAGACCACCAACTTGGATGTCTCCACACCGTCTTCCGCCATTGGAAGCCCCTGTGGGGGCTCACCCGGCCCTTCCGCCACAGCCGTTGTGGCAGATGCAGCACCAGCCCCCTCGCTCCCGGATGATGGTAATTCCTGGGAGGGTGGCTGGGCCTTGCGTCGCCGCCCAGTGGAGGCATCCCCGCCGCTTGGCTCCACAGCGCCGTCTCCGCCCTCTTCTTCACTTGACGCTGTGTAGAGGGAGACATAGAACACAAGCATCAGGGTACAGTACAAAATACCTGAGACAGGAAGCAATAACACATGAGTGGCACTGTCAAATGTCACTTCCATCCTGTCATTCCACAACACATGGGTGAATGCACACAACACACATGCAGAAACAGTCCTGGCGCCTGCAATCAACATCAACATCCATGTAGAAGGGCCCCTGTAAACCAAGATGTTGCCTTCAAAGTCACATGCATCCATGGCGTTTCAAAGTCACACACACACTTCTCAGGCACACACACACACATGTGCACCATACATGTACATGACATCAGCACCCATTCCTCACCCCCCTCCATGTCCAGGAACAGAGACAGCCATGCTTTCATGTGTGCATTCCACATAGAGCTCCCCATGTTGCATTAAAACACATGCACCAACCATGTGGTTCACACATAAATGGTCTCACGTGCATGACCATGATGTCCCTGCACACACACATCCATACATGGCCTATGTCACACATACAGGCAAGCATCAGACTACCAGCACACTGCAACATGCCCTGTCTCACACAGCAATGCTTGGCCACTTACCGCTCAACTCCAGATGGGTCTGCCTCCGAAGGATCTGGGCGTGGAGCGCTGGGCCTACGTGTTCCAGGACCCTCATCTGGATGGTACTCATGCGTGCCCGGCCCCCCTCCGCGAGGCGCCGGGCCTTATGGAGGGTCCTGGACCTCAAGTCCTCGCAGCGCTTCTTGACGTGCTTGATGTCACGGGTTGCCACCCCCTCCGTGTTGATGGCAACCACTCCGTCGTCCCAGATCCTCTCCCGTCCTTCCTTGTTGGCGCGTGATGTTTCCAAAGAGGGCATCATAATGCCCCAGGACATGCTCCACCAGGACACCAACTTCGGTGGCAGTGAAGCTGGTGGTCCTCTGCCTCTATGGCTGGGGGTTGCCAGTGGTGCCAGATGGAGATGTGCCCCACATGGCAACCCCAGAGCCAGGAGTGGGTGGGCAACTGGGTCCTGGGGCTGGGCTGTGGACCGATGGAATCCCAGTCGGGAGTCTTCTGTTCCAGCAGCGGTGGACATAGCAACTGGACCCCTGCAGATGGCTGACGTGCAGGCACCAAATAGCAGGGCACGTGGGCAGCAGGCAGACAGGCAGCAGCAGATGGCTGGTGGGAACGTGCTCAGGGTTCTGGGGGGCAGGAAAATGGCCTTCTGGACAGGAGCGTGGTCTTCCATGTGTGTACGCGTAGCCAGCTTGATACGGAGTGATTTGGCACGTGAAAATCTTGCACGTCAGCGTGTAATTCGAGGAAAGGCCCTTAGCACGTAAGCGCGTCAGCACACGTACCTGATATCATTGGACCAAAGGCCCTTAGCCC
The DNA here is from genome assembly GCF_040938575.1 of Ambystoma mexicanum. Lineage (NCBI taxonomy): Eukaryota > Metazoa > Chordata > Amphibia > Caudata > Ambystomatidae > Ambystoma > Ambystoma mexicanum. The sequence goes on along the minus strand of NC_090924.1, from coordinate 675,929,983 downwards.
GTAAGTGCGTCTGTGACGTATTGTGCATGGGCCTTGCCCTTTCGCGTGTAAAACTTGCTGCGCACCCCTGAAATTCACGTACTCCCTCGACCAGGGCCCTTTCGCGTGTGAAACTTCATGCGAACCCCGTAATACACGTACCCTGCTGAAATCGCGGGTGAAACTTGATGCGAACCCCAGGAATACACGTACCCTGCTGAAATCGCAGGTGAAACTTCACGCAAACCCCGTAATACACGTACCCTGCTGAAATCACGGGTCAAACTTCATGCGAACCCCAGAAATACACGTACCCTGCTGAAATTGCGGGTGAAACTTCACGCAAACCCCAGGAATACACGTACCCCGCTCGCTCGCACAGGGCCAATATTCCTGGGGTTCGCGTGAAGTTTCACACGTGATAGGCCATGTGTGAGTGGGGTACGTGTATTACTGGTGTTCGCGGGAAGTTTCACCCGCGATAGGCCCTGTGCGAGTGGGGTACGTGTATTTCAGGGGTTCGCGGGAAGTTTCACATGCGATTTAGCTGTCAGAGTGGGGTACGTGAATTTCGGGGGTGCACGGGGAGTCCTACACATGAATTGGCAATGTGGGTCCTCCCAGGTGTTCCCTCTATACCCTCCACGGCCCCTGCAGGCAGACCACACCACAGGGGACTACCCCGCACCCTTGGTCATGTCCCGCAGGCAGCCCATCCACTATGGCCCTGCACCCCAGACAAGCCATCTGTCCGCTTGCACCACTGATCACCAACTCATGTCCCCCTGCACTCCACCCCCCCAGCAGTCAGGGCACCTGCCAGCAGGCCCCCACTCATGTCCCACTCATGTCCCCTTGCACCCCCACCCCTCAGCAGTGCAGGGCACCTGCCAGCAGGCCCCCACTCATTTCCCCTTGCAGCCCCACCCCCCAGCAGTGCAGGGCACCTGCCAGCAGGCCCCCACTCATGTCCCACTCATGTCCCCCAGCACCCCCACAACCCAGCAGTGCAGGGCACCTGCCCGCAGGCCCCATCACATGTCCCCCAGCCAACACGTCATCACAATCTAGATCCCTGGCCCTTATGGCCACATGCCAAAGACCCACCCAAGTATTGCATCCACCCACATAGAAATGCCAATTACATGATACAACCCCAATGGCAAGTATGTAAATGAACACATGTCCACACACAATGGGTGCAAGTGAATGTCAAAACCCATATCATGACATGCATGAAACCAATGAGATAATACCACACATCGAAGTATGAAGAAAAAAATGTATTAAAAGCAACATGAATGGAATTAAAATCAAACAAACAACAATGGGAATAAAAAAACAAAAGCTGCATGTCCGTAAAATAATGAAAAACAAGGAATCATAATCCAAAGGAAAGGTGTCCAAAGTCACAGTCCACAAAGCAAATCCAAGGGAACCATTGCTCCATGGGGAAATCCCCAAAAAAAAGTTGAATCCAATAGTGAACTATATACAGATGAACAATCCAGGGTCCATGATCCCAACTGAAGAAATGAAACCTATCAAAAATACTACATAATGAAAAACTATATACAGAAACGTGGTGGATTGTCCAGGCGCGACCAAAATAAATAAAAAAACCAAAGGAAACCTAACACTATCTAACTATTTACAAGGGCAGCGGGCAAGTCCAACGGCTCACATGTTGATGTACCCGGGCCAGGGCATCATCAAACTCCTGCTCGATGTCCCGGAGGTGGTCCTCTTCCATGGCCCCGAGGATTCGCAGGGACAATGACATCTGGAACTCCAGGTCCCTGCGAATGGCCTCGAGGCACTCCGCCCGCCTTAGGGCCCTACGCATGGAGTTCTCCGCCCTGACCATCGTGAGCCGTGCCTCTTCCGCCCGTTGCCGCTCCCCATCTTTCGCATGGCCCAACCGCTGCCACACAGAAGACACTTCCCGTCCAGGGTCCTCCTGCCCTCCGGCCGATGCCTGCCCCTCCGATGATGAAGGCCCCGAGCCACCATGGCTCCCACCTTGTTGCTGCTGCTGCTGTGCCACTGCCTGTGCCCTGGCTCTTGCTGCCTGCACATCCTCCTCCAGCTGGGGTGCAGTTGTTGAGGTGGCCACCCCTGCTGGATGTCCGACGCCCGACTGTGGCAGGGATGTGTCCTCCACCAGCCTGGCCGCAGGGTCAGAGGCAGCTCCACAGGGCACCCAGGTGACACATGGGTGGGAAGATGGTACGGAGGACGACTGGCGCATAGGGGGTTCAGTTGAGGAGGGGGTCGGAACAAGGTCCAGAAAACGGAGGAATCCGGCCCTGGTGAGCTGTCCCAGTGGGTCAATGCGGTCAACGAGCCATGCAAGAAGACGTGCCGTCTCCTCATGAAAAGACTGCAGGTCAGCTTGCATGGCACGTTGGCGCAACGCCACCCCACCCAGGACAGGCTCAACCCAGTGCCGGATAGCCACATCTGCAGGGAGAGGAAGGCCAGTTGGTGTAAGCCAATCCCCTCCCTGAGAACAGGTCTGGATGTAGGTATCCCTGCCGGTGCAAGATGATGCAGTCACAGGATTGGGGACAGGATTACACACAGGCACCTCCGCGGCGGCCTGTGCGGCCTCCTGTCCCTGCCGCTGCACTGCACCACTAGCACCAGTGGAATCCCCACCTCCAGACCCCATCTCTGTCCCTTGCACGGCCTCCTCCTCCACCAAACCCCCCACCAACCTGGATGACTCTGTGCCATCTTCCTCCGTCGGGCCCTGTGGGTCTCAGCTGCCCCTTCGGTTGCCGAGGAGTCCAACTCCAACCTCCGCCTCTTGGACCTCCCCTCGGCAGCTGCGACCTGGGACGCGGCACCGGACTCCTCACTCCCCGACGAGATGACAACCTGGGAGGGGAGCCGGGCCTTGCGTCTCCGGCTGGCGGTGCGATCCCTGCCGCTGTGCTCCACAGCACCTTCTCCGCCCTCTTCATCAGTTGACGCTGCAGACAGGGAGAGATAGGAGACAGGCATCAGGGCACTGTACAATGGACTCATACACACATGACAGTTGTACATGAGTGGCATTGTCAAACTTCAGACATGGCATCACAATCCCCAACACACATGTCATTGCAACTCACACACATGAGCTATTCCGCAGCCATATTGCAACAGCCAGCACCATCCATACACCTACAACAGCATGAGCAGCCAAAGGTGAGCCAGACATCACATGAAACACAGGGAGTGCACTAGACATGCACACACGCCACCACAATTACATGCATGTGTACACCTCCGCCAACTGTCGCAGCAATGAGATTGGCATCCATGTCACATCTGGCAAATAGTCTTCTACATATCAGTCTCACATGCATCCATGTTGCATCACTGTTGCACCCATGTCAAATACACACACGTGCACATGTACACAGTGCAGATACATGCAGCTGGAACCAACATCCATGTGTGACACCACAACCATGCCAACTTACATACACAGTAATCCAAACATGTGTGCTCACACATCTACATTTGGCCTGCGTGCTTACCCACACATACACCATCCATGTGTCTCACACATGAAAGGACTTGCATGTGTCAGCCTCACAGCCCTGTACATACACATCCATACATGGCCCTACAAAACCACATGTACAACCTGCACACTACTGGCACACCACCACACGCACAGCTTCCAATCAGTATGCATGTACACTTACCGCTCGACTCCAGACGGGTCTGCCTCTCAAGGACCTGGACATGGAGCGCTGGGCGTATGCATTCCAGGACCCTCATCTGATGTTCCGACAGGTGGCCCTGGCGCCACTTAGCATCCGCTGCCTTCAAGAGGCGCCGGGCCTTGTTGAGGGTCCTGGACCTGAAGTCCTCCCAGCGCTTCTTGACATGTTGGAAGTCACGGACTGCCACCCCCTCTGCGTTGATGCCAGTCACGATGTCCGTCCAGATCCGAGTCCATCCTTCCTTGTCGGCGGCTGAACTTCCGAAGAGGGCATCCTACTGCCCCAGGACTTGCTCCACCAGAACACCAACCTCGGTGGCAGTGAAGCTGGTAGCCCTCTGCCTCTCTGGCTGGGGGTTGCCAGTGGTGCCAGATGGTGTAGTGCCCGACATGGCAACCCCAGAGGCAGGTGTGGGTGGGCAACTGGGTCCTGGGGCTGGGCTGTGGAGCAATGGAATAGCCGTCGGGAGTCTTCGGTTCCAGCAGGGGTGGTCACAGCAACAGCACTCCGGGCTGACGTGCAGTCAGCAAATGGCAGGGCACGTGGGCAGCAGGCAATCAGGCAGCAGCAGATGGCAGGTGGGAGCGTGCTCGGGGCTCTGGGGGGCAGTAATTCGGCCTTCTGGGCAGGAGCGTGGTCTTCCATGTGTGAATGCGTGGCCAGCTTGATACGGAGTGATTTGGCACGTGAAAATCTTGCACGTCAGCGTGTAATTCGAGGAAAGGCCCTTAGCGCGTAAGCGCGTCAGCACACGTACGCGATTTCATTGGACCAAAGGCCCTTAGCGCGTAAGCGTGTCTGTGACGTGACACACGTGGGTGTTTCCATCATAGCATGTGATGACAGAGCACACGTGGAAAAGCTGCACGTCCAAGTGTCAGCGCGTGTAATTGGAGGAAAGGACGCGTACACGCATAAGTGACGTGTATGTGTGGGCCGGTTTAAAAGGTACGTGTAGAACGCCATTTTCTTGTACGTGCTTTTCGTGGAGAGCGAGTGGGTGAATTCTGTACTTCTTGTCGGTTCACACGCGATTACTTCACAGCGTTTCAAGTTCGTACTCTCTGTTACCTCTGACAGCTTTCATTTTTCTACTTTTTTTGAGCCTGTTTCCTCAAACAGTGTTCACTTCTCCTTTTGTCCTGTCTCCTCAGACAGCGTACAATTCTTCTTTTTGCGTGGGTGTTTCCAACGCGCACACGTGCGTATTTTTCACGTTCTTATAGGCTGACGGTGAGTTCCGCACGTTCTTAGCAACTGTGCTTGCCCTGTGTGTCGCGTTCCCCTTCAGAGGTCATTGTAGGCTGTGTGTATTACGCGTACGCTTATTTTTGTGTTTCTGGGTGCCACAGCGTAGTGCGGGTTCATTTTTCCACGCACGTGGTCTATGAGGGGTTGCGTGCACATTTATTTTTATTTTTGGGCTGCCTGTGCGTTGCGTGACCCGTCATCTTCCCCCAGGGGTCACAGACACCAGTGTTAGAGCACTAGGGTACGAATTCCATCTAGTACCCTACCCCTTTGACCCCCAATTGCCCAGGACAATAGTTTACTGCTCCTCCCATACGCACAACAACATCAGTGCCATGGTTGGGAGGCGACCAAGCGGTAAGGGAGGCAAAGGTGGCCGACCTTCAAAAGGTGGACGTGGTGGGCGCGGTAGGGGACGTGGCCCGGATTTGCAGGGTGCCCCTAGACCCCATTGTGCGGAGGACCAATCAGGGACGCCCATGCTCCCTCCCCCATGTTTGAGGGAAACGCGGCTGAGACCATCCCAGCTCAGCCCCTGTTGGACCAGCCCATTGTGGCACCTGACCTGGCACAGGATGACTCCCTGGCTGACTTCCAGGTCAGCAAGTCTAGGCCACGTGTGGCGGAGCAAGTTGTCACCAAGGCACGTGGATCTGGGGCAGCTATGTCATCTGCTGCCCCAAGTATGCAGGGTGGTGAGGCGGCTGCAGGGGCAGCTGCAGCTCCATCCGCCCCAGCTCTGACTCTCCCAGCCAGGACAGTGTCGGTCCTGGTCCATCATACTGATGTTCCCCCTACCAACATCACACTTCAGACAATGCCTGCACCAAGTCCTATGGTCAATGTTCATTCGCACACTCCAACAACCGAGTCCACCGGTGATTCTGCCCCTACTGACCAGAGCGGCGTTAGCCACTCTGGCTCCGCTCCACCTTCTAAAAAGAGGAAGAAGGGTGCTCTGGCACGACAGGCTGAGACCCCAGGCACGGCTACACACTCCGGCACGTCAAGGAAGCCTTGCTTTAATGACGCGGAGCTTAATGCACTTGTGAGCTATGTGTCGCAACATAGCCACGAAATGGTGGTGACTGCAGGGTCCAAGACCACACCTGGTCAACGTAAGGCACACTGGCAGACCATCGCCGACCACATAAGTGCCCTTGGATTTGTGAAGCGCTCAGCTGATGATTGCTACAAGCGGTGGAACGAGCTGAAATGCAGAGCAAAGGACAAGCTGGCCTCAAATCATGCCGCTACTCTGGTGACTGGCGGTGGGTCTCCACAAGAGGACAACAAACTCACTGAACATGAGTCTGTTGCTGGGACCTTCGTCACAGAGGAACAGATCCGAGGTGTGGGAGAACTACCTGATTACGAAGCATTGTCCGGTGAGTGCCCATGCGTGTGTGTGTGTAGTGCATGTATATGTATTTTGGGTGACGGGTTCTGATTGAGTGCCAGGTGAGGGTGTGTACTCCAGAGTGTTATGGGTCACCCATTTCCTTCCTCACATGTGATCACGTGCCTTGTATTTGGCTATGACTGCATCCCTTCTGCCCACAGTATCCTATTAGGTCCACAATTGTGCAGTTGACCTTGTACTGCCATCTTGCAACTACATTGGTCAGAATTTGTAAGTGTGCCTTCAGGATAATATTTTCCACTCTCCCCTTTTTCGCTAGACATTTATCAACCATATTGTGACATATGTGATATGCTTCGGTCATTGTTTACTGGCCACACTGGGGCAATGCTTTACCTGGTTATGTACACAATGAGACCATTCAGGCTGATGGAGTATTGGCCAGCACAAATGTTTAGATGAGTGCCTGTTTGAATGTGGAAAATGACAGATGTTTCCTGCGATGTCAATGTGAGGAAAAATAGATCAGCCAACTATTACTGTATTCTTGTACCTTGCATGTGTTGCAGTGAGTGGCACATGTGTACTTAGTCCCAGTATGCAGCATTTTTCATGTCATCATGTCCATCTCACATGGATGGGTGACAGTACTCAATCACTGACATATGGCTGTACTTGTCAAATGTACAATGGCTATGCTAAAAGCCATCTGTGTGCTGCCATGTGTCATGTATGTGTATTGGACATGCCACTCACAGGCCAATGTGTGATGGCAGTGCTACCCAGCATGCAGCAAATGTGTTGCTCTCCCATATTGGTGTCATTAGTGTCTGGCCCTCATTACGACCCTGGCGGAAAGCGACTGACCGGAGCGCCACAGCGTAAATAGCGTTTCCGCCATTGCACGAAGGAGCAAAGTGCGGCCCATTCCGACCCATCGGGCACGAGCACCACGCCACGGCGGAAGTGCAAAGTCCGCGATGGCGGAAATGACCCCAAAACGGCCCACACCGCCGCCGTACGGCGCCCTAGGTGCAATACCGCCACCCCTCTTAGCGGTCACCGCAGTGTGCGCCTACCGGAAAGTACGGTGCCCGGAAATATACGGAAACGGAAGTTAAAACATGGGCCCGGAACGGGAAACATCCCGGCGTACACCTATAAAAACACTAAAACCACACAACCACTAAAATCACTACCCTGAAACACACCCCAACCCGTCAACCACCCTAGCGAAACCAAGAAAAATGGGAAAAGTAGCGAAGAAAGCGTGCGACCGCAAGCGCCAGGTCCACTTCTCCCGTGAGGAACTCACCGTGCTAACAGAGACCCTCCAGGAGAATGCTGCCGTCGTCTTCTCCACGCAAATGACCAGGACGGCACTTGCAAACAAGAAGGCCATATGGGCTCTGGTGGCACAGCGGGTAAGTGCGGTGGGGACCGCACCCCGCACCCCACAGCAATGCCGCAAGCGATGGGACGACCTGCGGATACGCGTCCGCAGCATACTCTCTGCCAACCGCAACATTGCCACAGCCACCGGGGGAGGTCCTGAATCACCCATCAAGTTGACCCCCTGGGAAGAAATCTGTGCCTCCACCATCGGAATGGAGAGCATAGAGGGAGTCGGAGGGATGGAGAAAGGAGTGCAGACATCCGAAGATTCAGGTAGGTGGGCCAGATAAAACAATGCCAAATCCACACAGTCCATCCATGTGAAGTACCATGCGTCCACATAGTGCAACAGAAACACATGTCCAGGAGAACGTCCACACACATCGGCCTGAAAGCGCACGTCAAAACCCACAATAAATACATAAATAATTAAAAACCCCTAATACACGCACTACACGTGCAGCAGGCACACCCTAACTGCAGGCTGCCAAACAACTGCACCCTCACTCCACACACAAATCAAAGCACCTCCAAGACCCCGACCCAAATCACCCTCAGGTACCACCCCAATGCATGTGATACAATGCCATTCCAATTCCCACTGACCCATCAATAACCCTCGCCCTCCTTTACTCCACCACAGGGTCCGATCCAAACGACGAGCTACAGGACACCCCTACCAGCACACCTGCAAAGAGGGCCAAGACCAACGGCCAGAGACCCTCCACCTCAGCTGCACGCATCAAGACACGGCAGCAGCACAAATCAGGTGGCAGCACAGAGGAGGGAACATCAACAGGCACCCCAGCAGCCAGCATGCCCACAACACCACCACCACAGGTCCCCCCAATGGATGCCACAGAAGGCACTGCCTCTGGTGGCAGCAGCACCATAGGTGACACCCCATTGATGGCAGCATGCTCGGACACAGAAAACGGGGATGCCGAAGTCAGATCCATCCATGACCTGTCCCAATCCCCCTGTCTGTCCCATCCCGTACAACATGAGGATACCACGCAGGGGCACCCACAAGACGACGACTGGCCATCCCCCACAAGCCCTGTGGCAAGGCAACATGAGGACAACAGCCCCTCTGTGACACCCCCGCAAATGTCCATGGCCCAGCAGAGGCAACAGTCCCTCGACCAGTTGATCGAACAACAGCAGCAACTGGCCACACTCCTCAAGGACCATGCCGATGAATGTGGGGGCACTAAGGCAGACATAGAAACATCAACTGAGACACTTAGGGCAGAAATGGAGAGAGGTACAGAGACGCTAAGGGCACAAATTGAGAGAAGCACCGAGAGCCTGAGGGGGGAACTGCATGCGACGTCCAAAGACGTATGTGCCGAACTTGCCGCAGTGCGCCGTGTGCTCACTGAGCTCTCGCAAACCCTTAGGGACATGCATGGACGTGAGCAGGCAGACACATCATCCGTTGCAAGTTCCGTCCAGGGCAGCCCCCAACGTAGATCTGGAAGGAACCTGCGCTCCACAGGCAGGGGTGCCCCTGATACCCGCAGAGGGGGCATGCAATAGCGACAGCCCACTGACAATGAGCATCTTTGGACACTGGTGTTCGGGGGGGAGGTAGGAGGGTGGAGGGGGTGTGTTGGGCTCACTTGGGTGGCGGGTCGATAGGGTGTTCAACATGATATCACATATGCCATAAAAAGTGCACGATCAACCAATGAGAAGTGTGGACATTGATATTTGTGTACTAGGCCATCATAGGCGTACAGTCCATATTGTGCATGTCCCAGACACACGCAGTGCCACGAGTCCCGTGTCCATGTATCAGCCACCAGGCGTGAGTGCTAGAAGCATACATCAATGAGATGCTGACGAATGTCACGGGCCTCCGGAGCCTCGCAGACTCCATGAGGTGCTGCCACATCCCCACCCTCATCATGACCATCATCAGGTGCTTGCAGTTCAGCGTCAGGGGGCATGGGCACATTTCTACGTACGCACATGTTGTGGAGCATGACACATGCCATCACCATCTTTGCAACCTTCTCATGGCGGTACAGGAGTGCTCCGCCAGACCTGCTGAGGCAGCAGAAACGGGTCTTCAGTAGGCCGAATGCCTGTTCAATGACTACACGGGTACGTGAGTGGGCATGGTTGTAGTCCTCCTCATGCTGGTCCCGTGGGTTCCGGACTGGTGTGAGGAGCCATCTCTTCAGTGGATATCCAGCATCACCTGTATGTGGACGAGAAACGTATGATGTGGAATGCCATTGATACGTACGCACACCCCCCCCCCCCCTTCCTGGCAGGTCATTGCCAATTCACATACCCCACATCATCATGCATGTAATGAGACTCACCGAGTAGCCAGGATCTGTTCCCTGCGTGTCGCTCCATGTAGCGTGGTATTGTAGAGTTCCTCAAGACCATAGAATCATGGGTTGATCCAGGGAATCGGGCACAACAATGTGTAATGATCCTGTTGGAGTCACACACCATCTGTACATTCAGGGAATGAAATTGTTTTCGGTTGCGGTACTGGGCCTCCATGGCATGTGGGACGACCAATTCAACATGGGTGCAGTCGATGGCACCAATGCAACCCGGTATGCCGGCAAGTGCATGGAATCCCACTTTTGTGTTGGTTATTTCCTGCTCCGAGCGTGGTAGAGAGATGTAGTCGTCTGCGTGCTTCAGGAGGGCATCGAGCACTTGCAATAGTGTCCGTGAGAACAGTGGCTGAGAAATGCCATGCAACTGTCCGACTGTGTGCTGGTAGGTGCCTGTGGCCAGGAAGTGGAGTACAGACACCACCTTCAGCAGGGGTGGGATGGCGGTTGGGCTATCTATCATGCTGACAAGGTCAGCCTGTGTCATGTCCACAATGGCGGCTATGGTGTCCCGGTCCAGACGGTAGAGGGTGTGGATCTGCTCATCAGTGAGGTTGAACAGATGTGCTCGGAGGCGTGGAATTGCGGGCTGCCTGCGTGGTGGTAGTGGCTGTGCTGGTGGGCCTTGCTGGCCCTGCCTTAGCCTCCTCCTCCTCCTGCGTCTCCTCCGTGCGGCTGGTTGTAGTTGGTGTTCGTCTACTTCTTGGAGTCGGAGCACTTGCAGTGCTATCAGGTCCCCCAGGGCCAACATCGCGAGTCCTGCCGGTAGCATTTCGGTGTGGTTGTGGGAGGAGACTGGCTGTGCAATTTATGTGTTTTCAGGCTGTATGGCCTCCACCTGTGGTGATTGATTCCACCTGTGCAAACTGCTCTCCCCTTTGGCCGAGCACGTCCCGCGCACAACGCTGCAATTCGGGGAATTGTATCTTGCTATTGCAATCATGTATTTGTACCCGATGGCCGTGTAAGATTGGTTGATATGTTCATTCTGCTGTGGTCCCATTGTTTCACATACTATCTGTGCAGTCGCGAACAGACTTGTGAGGGGTCAGTGGGACGTAGTACTCGAGTAACGGTGGGCCCTCATGCATCACTGTACCGAGTTGCAACGACGGGCGGGGCGTCCCAATCGTGGGTGAAGGCAGTTGCCATTTTCACACACAGCCGCACTCGATGGAATAATTAGTGATTTCAAACGGCCACAGATGCCTTTTCGACGTGATGTTGCAAATGAGGAATTCGAAGGGCGGCGCTTTCGGTTTCCAGCTAGCGGCGAGGAGATGCCCACAGGTCTGACTGCAAATGTAACGTTCTATTGTTCTATGTCCTTGAGACAGGGCCCATGGCGAGGGAGCAATGATTGATATGAATAGTTTGGGATGCGCAATAGCTACGTGGGCGATGAGGCCGTCCGTTCCCAAATACATGTTACTTCACAACACTGGAATTACGGGCTGGGGCACTGTGGATTTAGCAGGCTGCATAACGCACAGACTCAATGGATGTTTCTAATGTTATGTGAGTAATTATTCAGGCATTTTGATCCCGGGATGAGGGAATGATGGATGGATGCATGGGCAGGTGATTTGATACAGAGTTTGCCATGTACAGGGCTTCTTGGGATCTATCCGCCTCCCCTACGCTATGTGATGCAGGGCTGCCATAGTGGGACCATCGTCCATCTGGCCTTGTTGAGCCCTCCCTGTCTCGAGGCGCCCTCAGACACTCGTTTGTGATGGTGTTTGCACCTCGATATAGATGGTTATGAGTCGCAAGTGGTTTTGGGGTGGTGATGTTCCTTTGGAGTGGCTAGCATGCATATGGCTGTGGATTTCGTGTGATCATTGAAGTGAGTTGTTGGTATGTAGTTCTGATGGCCATTCTGTTCTTTTTCTTTTCTTTTGGTTGACAGGTATCTCCTCCCCTTTTGCCACTGCCATCTGTATGCCACTCCTGCAGATGGATTTTACTCCCGACACCTGCTGCTTCGTGTTAATCAGTGGAGCAGCATTACGATCTTATGGGACGATCGCCAATGGGCCACATGCCCTTACGCAGTACTGGTGGCTCGGAGCAACATTTCGGCCTTTCAGCTGGACTAGTGCCTCCCCATTGGGACGGCCCTGCGGTTCTGTGCGCTTCCATGTTGCCTTTTCGTACGTGCATGTGGCTCTGTGTACCATGGGGGAACAGGGCGACACACAGGTAGTGGCTGGTCATTTCTTGCGGAAGCAGCCCACAATGGTGATTGGTGTTTTGGAGTTCATGGCCTGATGGCTGTATGGGCTTGGTGATTTTGATGTGCATAAAATTTCTATTCTGATTTGGCCCGTGTAGCGTTTTTCTTTGCAAGTGATGTGGCATATGCCTATTTGGGGGGCGATGTATTGTGAGGAGATCTGCATTGGGTTCCAGCTTCGGGGTTTAGTTGCGTGGTACTGTGCTGTGCGCGTTTGCCTACGAAGCCCAGTGAGGTCAGGGATGGGGGCTGCCAATATGCCAGTTTGAATGTTGTCATGCTCAGGGGCGGGGGATTGGGTTTTGTGTAACAGATGCCGGTCAGCCAGGTGGACTGGTGGAATGATGTGGTTTTCGGAATATTGCTGGTCACAGGTGCCTGTGTTTGCGTGCGTTTCTTGGTGGGGGACTGTGGTCATGTCCATTGGGATGGCTTCTGTATTCGTGCCATCTGTGCCCTGCAGCTCCCATTGGCCCCTCTTGTGTTTCTTTTGTTCGTTGGCATGCATGGGTGACTTGTACATTTCAATGGTTGCATTGTGGCTTCATTGCACCTACGGGGAGTTGTACTTTGTGGGCAGGGAGCGGTGTACAGGCACTCAGTGGGGCCGTTTACGGTTGATTCGCGATGCCGTACTTCTCGCCATGGCGGAATGGTACATTACGCCGTGCCTGATGGCGTTGGGTACATGTCCGCTAGGGTCGGAATTGGCGTACCGTTGCACCATGGTGGTGTTTGCGGTTTGGCATGGCGCGCGCGCGCGTGCTTGGTGCAGTTAGCGTTGGCGTTCACTACGGTGTCGCTAATGGCTTCGTACTTTGCGGTGACGGGTCATAGTCGCACCGAGCGCTATTCGATGGCGGTATTGCATTTCCGCCATCGTTTTTCGATTTCCGCCAGGGTCGTAATGAGGGCCTCTGCCTTTTGCCTCCCCTTACTACTCAGTGACAGTGCAGGCATGGGAGGGTTATAGTCATGTGGGACATGTGTTAATCATGTACTGGTTCTGTAGCTTGACAGGCCTATTTGTGTGCTATTGTGCTAATGCCTGTTTCCATTTTTTCTCTTTCATGTTTTTGCAGGGGATAACGCACTTGATGCAGTTGAGGTTGAGGAGATGGTGCAGACCCAGGAGGAATCCCAGGCACGACCGGGCACCAGCGGGGGACGTGGTGTGGTGGTGGGTGAAAACCCAATCCTCCTGCAGACCATACTTTCCAGGGGTGTCTCTGGGTGCACCTCTCCAGACCTCTATTCAGGTGCTGATTCGGATGATGAGACCTATCTGCCGTCACAGGTAAGTGTTTCTGGCAGGGATTCTGTTCTGGCCAATCCACCTGCACCAGGGGTAGATCCCTCTATGGGGATGTCAGTGTTGGTAGAGGCGCCTTTGGCGGTTACGGATGCAGGGTCACACTCCACAGCATCTGATCCTGTTCCTGCACCAGCAGATCAGAGGGGGAATGCAGTCCTGCAGCCTCAGGCGGTGCCAGCACAGCATGGTGCATATCGCCTTGCCCCAAACAGGTGTGGTGCCTGTCGACGCGGTGGCCGTACACCACCAGGCAATAGCGTATGGGAGAACTCCATGTACGCTATGGCAACCCAACAGTCAGCATCAGTTGAAATGATGGCTCAGGCAATGGAGAGGGTGGCCACTTCCATTATCCCCCCCTGAAAGGCAGATGGAGCAACTACAGCAGGCAACAGACTCCATTTGCCAATCACACAGGGAAGACATGTTGGCGTCCAACAGGGACTGACGGGCGGCACTGGAGACTCTGCGCCAATCCATCTCAATAGAGTCCCAGGCCCACAGGGAAGCCATGAGTGGCCATAACCTCAGGCAGACTCTTCTTGAGCTTGAGACTTCCGCTAATTTTAGGGCAGAACAGCGGCAGGAGCACCTCACAAGTACGCTCTCAGCTGAGATGCGGGCAACTTGGGAGGAGATCCGGGCATCACGTCAGGTGTTGCATGGGGATCTCCGCACTATAATCCTCCAGAACAAGACCTTCCACACCCGCATGCTTGCTGCCATGGAGGACCATACCAGGGCTTTGTGTGGGCTGCCTCCCATAGCACCACCACCTCCTGATGCAGCAGCAGAGGGTCATGAGGGCAACGGCAGCAATTCTCCCATATTGGCATAGCCGTGCAGGCCATGAGCCCATGGAGGTGTTTTTTTTTCCCAACATCCACACAGGTGGCTGTTGGTGCGCACCCTGTCCTCGGACCTCCTGGGTGGCCTCCCTCCCACCCCCCACATGGCCATTTTTCATTTTTCATTTTTCATTTTTGATTTTTGATTTTTGATTTTTGATTTTTTTAAAAAATAATTTGACAATGTGTTGCCTTGTGTGGCTCCCGTGGGCATCCACTGTATTCCGGCTGGGCACATGCAGGCTTGTCCTGAGTTTGGGTTAGATGCTTGGGTTCATGAGACACACACCCCTCCTGCTTCCCGTTTCCATGGGCTTGCAAAGGGTGTGACCAAGTGACAGTGATGTACACAGTGATGTTGGGCTCCCATGAGCTGTGTGGGCAGTCTGTAGTCAATACTGTGTCGACATTCCTTGTGTATATTGTTGTTGTATTGTACACTGCATGGTGTATTAATGTATGATTTTGCTTCCATGTCTCCCTCTGAATTTGCAGGTTCATTCCTCATGTCTTCACAAGGCCGTCTACTTTGGAGATGGAGTTCATGTTGTATGCAGTACACAGACCAGTTTTGAAGGCTGCAAGACTACAGTTTGAAGGGGGCGATGTGGTGGCATATTCAGGTTGTATGACTACAACTACTTTAACTTAGTACCGTCATGTTTTAGAAATGTTTGAACTTGTCTAGATGCATTGTTTAGTTGGTAAGTATTTGGTCATGTGTGTTGTTAGTTCAACATTACTAGGAGCATATTGTGTGTGGCCAGTTTCCATTAGGGACACTGTACTTTGTGACACTTGTGTCAGGTTTTTGGGATTGCTTTGTTTGCTCTCACATAGCATGACATGCCATGGTGTGTTTGGTGGCGGTGCTGGGGAGGGGTTGGGTGACATGGCACTGTTCTCATGTTGTATTTTGCAAGGGGGTCATGCATTTAGCAGCATATGTGTCTTTTGATGACACAGCATTGGTGTTGTTTCTGTAGGTAGGGATGCACACATTGCGACACTTCCAGGTGACCAATCTCAGGATGGTATGGTTGTGACAGTTGACTGTCCCTCATGTCATCATCATTGATTGTCAGCTGGTATGTGGCAGGGCTGTGTGCACTCCACAGGGGTGTGATTCTAAGTGAAGTAATTAACCACCAGCTGTGTTCGGGCTGCCTCACCCCGTGCCCTTTCCCCTCCCATGCGCAGCGGGCGTGCATGTGGTTGGGGATGTGGGGCACCACCATGTCCAACGGCAGGCCCCGGCGTGTTGCAATGTTGTGCAGGACACATGCTGCCACTATGATCCTGCACACTACTGGGGGAGCGTATAACAGCTGCCCACCAGAACGGTCAAGGGAGCGAAAGCGTGACTTGAGCACTCCGAATGTGCGCTCCACTATGCCCCGGGTTCCAATATGGGCTGTGTTGTATCTTACCTCGGGTGACGTGGTGGGGTTCCGAATTGGCGTCATCATGTGGGTGCTCAGAGGGTAGGCACTGTCTCCTGGGGAGGTGGTGATGGGTATCATTAGTGGGGTTGTGACATTACTCAGTATCTGGTATGCATGCATGTGCTGTGGCATTTATACTCACCAAGCAGCCACGTATCTCCATGCCGCCCAGTTTCTAGGTCCCGGTTTAGGGTTGACATTCTGTAAATGAAACTGTCGTGGGTGGACCCTGGATAGTTGGCATATACTGAGGTGATGATTCCCTTGGCATCACATACTACCTGCACGTTGATGGAATGCCAGTGCTTGTGGTTTCTATAGATGTGCTCTGATGCCCTGGTGGGACGTAGGGCCACATGGGTGCAATCAATGGCACCTAGGACTTTGGGGAATTGTGCCACCCCGTAGAAATCCTGGACAACAGCCTGCCTTTCCGCAGGTGTTCTGGGCAGGTATATGTGCCTGCAGACTGATGGGCATGCAGTCATGATGGCCAAGACCTGGTGTAGGCGGCGTGACTGTGTGGCCTGTGACACCCCCCCCACTATGGCACTTGTCCGCTGAAATGATCCGGTGGCCAAAAAGTGCAGTACATTGAGGACCTTCTCCAGGGGGCTGAGTGCTTGGGAGCAGAGGGTGGGTGATGTGAGGTGATCCTCCCACTCACTGACCAGGTCGAGTATTATGTGAGGTGGAACCCTGTACCTCCCATACACCTGGTCATCAGGCATGCCAAAAAGGCTGGTTCTGGTTGTGAAAATTCTGGGCCTGACTATCCTCCTCCTCCTCCTGCGGTATCCCACGACCACTGCTGCTAGGAACGGTATTTTCATCCTGGCGTCTGAGCTTGCTTGTTGTTTGCGCGCACTTTTATGCTGCGCGGGTCCATGTACGCCTGCTTCCTGCTGGCGTACGTGTTTCCGGATGAACGCGTCTTTTTTGGCGCGTGCGTGTGGGCGTTCCGCGCATTTGCCTCCTGTACTTCCCTGCCCACCCCAGATTTACACGTACCCCGCTCGCACAGGCCCAATGACGCGTAAAATTTCACGCGAGCCCAACTTCCCGCGATCCCAACTTCCCGCGAGCCCCTGAAGTACACGTACCCTGCTCGCCCAGGCACAATCGCGTGTGAAACTTCCCGCGCACCTACGAAATACACGCAATGGTTGACACAGCGGGTGTCCGTGTTTGTCGCGTACCCCTTTGCACGTCATTTGTCCTGGAGGGCTACATTATGGGAAATTCATCAGAGCTGTATATACGTGCTTTTTGATAGCGCACATTTTTTTAATGCGCAGGGATGCTACCGCCTGCCTTCGTGTGGCGGTCATGTGTTGATGTACATAGTTGACTTTTGGTTTGTGTCATGGAATCGCAATTTCAGTGCTGGGGGTGGGGGTGCTGGTGGACATGAGTGGGGGCCCGCTGGCAGGTGCCCCTGACTGCTGGGGGGTGGGGGTGCAAGGGGACATGAGTGGGGGCCCGCTGGCAGGTGCCCCTGACTGCTGGGGGTGGGGGTGCAGGGGGACATGAGTGGGACATGAGTGGGGGCCTGCTGGCAGGTGCCCCTGACTGCTGGGGGGTGGGGGTGCAAGGGGACATGAGTGGGGGCCTGCTGGCAGGTGCCCCTGACTGCTGGGGGGTGGGGGTGCAGGGGGACATGAGTGGGGGCCTGCTGGCAGGGGCCCCTGACTGCTGGGGGGTGGGCGTTCAAGGGGACATGAGTGGGGGCCTGCTGGCAGGTGCCCCTTGTTAAGCGGAAACCTGTGCAGTTCCCTCTGGGACCACTGCAAAAGATTTAGGCCTACAGGTGTTTGGCAGTAAACCCACTTGGTAGCAGTCTGTACCACACAGATTCACTTGGTAGCTGTGGCTGAGCAGTCAGACTTCCCTCAAGAAGAGTTAGGCAGTATGTGGAGTATACAAAATAGGGCAATTTACACAGTAGAACAAGCAGACATGGACAGAGCTTGGGTGTAAAGATATATAGTTATTTATATATAAAAACACATCTAAGAAAAACACACTGGCACTAATACTGCAAACAACTTCAATTACAATTACTATAAGTATCTCACTCCTCTAACAATAGTTCGACAAGTCTAGGTTCAACGGCACTACTTATTTGCAGACGGAGGTGAATGCTTTAACCTGGATGGCACTCTAATATTCGTTAGAACGGGAGAGAAAAGGGAGGGTATGAAACCAACTCGGTACCAACTCTTTTACGAAGCAAATGCAAGGCAAGTAAGGCAGGGTCTGCTGTGGATCACAAAGTTCAGAGGCCAGGCCCACTCGGAGAGAGAGGCAAGGTGATATGTCCCAACAAGTATCACAGTGGAAATGCACTTCGAGTCTTTGTAGCAAATTGTCACAGAAAGGCTGGACCAGTTTAGAACAAAAAGTTAAGAAGGTCTGGAGGCGACCCGGTGGAGAGGCGAGGATTAAGACACCTCACGCTAACCGTCACAAGGGAAACCAGGAGACACGGTACCTTGTATGTGGAGAGACAGCTCTAGCGGGGGTAGTTCTTCCTGGTGGTGGATCCAAGTCGGGGCTTTGCCAAGAGATGAGATGATCTCGTCGTCAAAGGAAAGTTGAAGATCGTTGCACCACCAGGGAAGACACCAGCCACGGAGTGCTCCGTCACAAGGCACCACCTTTTGGTCGCGGTACGGGCTAGTGGCTATCCGGTTGCCGGGGTGCTCAGCACGGGCAATTGGACCACTATGCCCTGGAAGCAAAGAAAAAGCAAAGGGACTGGTTGTTCCCACCAGTCAGGGGATGAAGACTCTCCAGCCGGGAGATCTCCTCTGTCGTTGGGAAGTGGTGAGACAGTTCAGCAGGGCTCCACCGGAGGTGTCGTCGTTGCAGGTCGGCTCAGCTTTACCCTCGTCGGATTCTTAGGTCCTGTGGCGACTTCTGAAGATCCAGTCCCAAAAGCCCTGCTTTTATGCAGGAAACCCCCATTCATTCAGCCTAGCTGTCAATCAAAACACGCTAAGTGGTGAGCGGGGTGGCTCACCACTTGGGCCAATCACACCAGAGTGCGACTTGAGTTGGCAAGGCAACTCAATCCAGGGTGCCTAAACCCCCTCCCACACCCCTTGTGGTACCCAGACAGAATGGCACCACTTTGGAGGGCTTCTGTGTAGAAGCCCGCCAAAAGTGGAACAAAGGGCTCAACCTTTGGTTCGGAGTTACAGAGGCGAACACAAACGCCATTTTAAAAACCGAGTTCTGGCAGAAAATACCAACCGGTAGATTTATTTAAGACAAATAAACCGGCGGTATGTTAGAGACTAACAGGAAAAAGTATTAGCCTCCAACAATGGGAAGAATCCCATAGAATTATATTCGGGGTCGAATATAACAAGTAGTTTCCACTGCCACCAGCCATAACTCGACGAGGGGGGACGGGACAGTGCCCCCTCAAATAACAGACCCAGGGGCAACCGAATTACCCCTACTAGTACGTCCACAATAGGATGGTTTGTACTAGTTCTGTTAGTAAATTTAGGTCTAGTAAAGCCAATGGTGACTTTACATGCCCTACGAGACAGTAGTCAGTCCCAGGGTATGGAGTCTATGGTGGGGATCCTCTAGGACGTCCCAGTGTTACGGCACAGAGGGTGCGGTGTAACACACATAGTAAAACATATGAGACCCTATGGAGTAAAAGACCCCATAGCCCATAGAACACATTGACATTCAATGGAATTAACCACATTCATGTCCAAGAGTGGGAGAAAAAGAGTCTCACTCTTGGCAGGATGGACAAAAACAAACTCCAGAAATCCAGCAAAGCTGCTGGGGGACTCACTAGGTTAGGAAATTCAGCCTAAACAGAGAATTCTCCCTAACACTCGCCCCCTCCAGACTAAGGGACAGGAGGATTTAATCTACTCCTGGATGAATCTCATACCTCTAGTCGATGACATACATCCTAGAGAGACCATCAGCATTTTGGTGGTGACACCCTGACCTGTGTTCAATGGTGAAATCAAACCCTTGCAGGCAGATCGACCATCTCCGTAGTTTTGGGTTTTCCCCTTTCATTTGCATTAACCATCTCAAGGGTTGGTAGTTGGTCAGTCTGAATGACAAAAGTAGAACCATACAAGTATGGCATAAACTTCTTCAGAGCCCACACGATAGCAAAGCATTCTCTTTCGATTGTTGCCCACCTTGTTTCAGGATCCTTCAGCTTGCGGCTGATGAAGCAAACGGGGTGCTCCCTACCTTTACCATCCAGTTGACTGAGTACGGCACCTATTCCTACATTAGAAGCATCTGTCTGCACAATGAAAGTTTGGTGGTAATCAGGAGTTCTGAGTACTGGGGCTTGGCACAGAGCCTTTTTCAGGTTTTCAAAAGCCTGATTGCACTCCTCGTTCCATCTAACCTTTTTAGGAAATTTGGGAGAGGAGATGACATTCAGAGGAGAAGCGATGGTCCCATAGTTCTCACTGAAATTCCTGTAATACCCAGTGAGACCTAAGAAGGCCTGGGTCTGAGTAGTAGGTGTTGTCCAATTTTGCACAGCTTCAATCTTACTGAGCAAATGCCTTATTTCTCCACCTCCTACCTCATGTCCAAGATAGACTACCTTGCTCTGTCCAATTTGCCATTTACTCGCCTTTATGGTCAGATTGGCTCGTCCAAGAGCCTGCAAAACATCTCTTAGGTGGGTTACATGTTCTTCCCAAGAATTGCTGAACACTGCTATGTCATCCAAGTATGCCATGCAGAAGTCCTCCATCCCATTCAGAACCTGGTTTACCATCCGTTGAAATGTAGCAGGTGCATTTTTCAATCCGAAAGGCATTACCTTAAACTGGTATAAGCCAACGGGGGTAGAAAATGCAGTTTTCTCCTTGGCATGGTCTGTCAGGGCTATTTGCCAATAGCCTGACGTCAAGTCAAATGTGCTGAGGAACTTGGCTGAACCAAGTTTATCCACCAACTCATCTGTTCTTGGCAAAGGGTGGGCATCAGTCTTGGTGACTGCATTAAGAGCTCTATAATCCACGCATAATCTAAGTTCTTTAGATCCTGCCTTTGGTACTAACACAACTGGGCTAAACCATGGCCTAGTAGAGGGCTCTATTACCCCGGGATCAAGCATCTTGCTGACCTCACCTTTGATGTGGGTTCGTACGTTTTCTGACATTCGGTATCCTCTGCTTTTGACTGGCAGACAGTCACCAGTGAGTATGTCATGCTGGCCCCAAGGGGTCAAGCCTGGTGAAAGCGAGAACAGAGGGGCAAACTGATTCAACGTAGATTTGCACTCTTCTTGTTGCTCGGGTGTCAGATTTGAAGAGAGATTCACTCCTTCAATTTTTTCATCTAAAGGTAAGCCTCTGAGGAGATCAGGAAGAGCTTCACTCTCTTCTTCTTGACCTGATGATGCTAGAAGCAACGCTCCTACATCAGGTCTTGAGACATACGCTTTGAGTCGGTTGGTGTGGAAGACTGTCGGAGCCTCCTTGGGATTGCCCAAATCCACCAGATAGTTGACCTCTCCAAGTTTACCCACAACTCTGAAGGGTCCCATCCATTTGTCCTGCAAGGCCCTCTGCCTTGTCGGGATCATAACTAGAACTAGCTGGTCTTGAGTGAACTCAACCAAGTTAGCCTTTTGATCATGCCAGTGCTTGACCAATGCTTGTCCAGCTTTCAAGTTATCACTTGCTTCTGTCATCATGTGTGACATTCTCCTCCGGAGACCTATCACGTAGTCAGTCACTCTGACTGGTTTGGGGGAAGGAGCACTCTCCAACCCCTACTTAATCAGGGCCAATGGACCTCTGACGGGATGACCATAGAGAAGCTCAAAGGGAGAATAACCTACTCCCTCCTGAGGGACTTCTCTATAAGTAAAGAGAAGGCATGGCAGTAGAAGGTCCCACTTTCGTTTAAGGGGGTCTTCTAAAGCACCTATCATGCTCTTCATGGTTCAGTTGAACCTTTCTACCAACCCATTGGTTTGTGGGTGGTAAGCTGTTGAGAACTTGTAAGTAACTCCACAGGTTTTCCACATGGCTTTCATGTAGTGGAACATAAAGTTTGACCCCCTGTCAGAGATTACTTCCTTAGGAAACCCGAACCTGGTAAAAATACCAAGGAGGGCCTTAGCCACAGCCGGAGCTGTAACAGTCCTCATAGGAATTGCCTCAGGATACCTAGTAGCATGGTCTACTACAACAAGTATAAACCTGTTGCCTGAGGAGGTTGGAGGATCAAGGGGGCCAACAATGTCAATCCCTACTCTCTCAAATGGGACTCCCACAACTGGGAGAGGCACTAAAGGTGCCACATTCTTGGAGCCCACCTTACCAGAGGTCTGGCAGGTGTGGCAGCTCCTGCAGTGTTTTTCTACTTCGGCCCCCATCTTCGGCCAATAAAAGTAGAGAGAGAGCCTTTCCTTAGTCTTCTTGAAACTCAAGTGACCAGCCAAAGGAATCTCGTGGGCTAACTGCAAGAACTGTGGTCTGTTCTCTTGGGGTACTACAAGTCGTTTGTACTCTCCAGGTGCAGACTCGGTCGGTTCACTGTAGAAGAGGCCATCTTCCCAGTGAAACCTGTATTTCCCAGGCTCTTGCCCTTCAGCCTGAGCTTCTGCCTGGTGGTGAAGACCTTCCAGAGTTGGACATTCTCTCTGTCCCTTACTGAAGTCTGCCCTGCTGGGTCCACCTTCTGCCAGTAAAGACTGCAGCTCAGGATGGTCAACAGGATCCAGATCTCCAATGAGTTCCTGGCCTTCCATTAGCTCTTCTTCAGAGTCTAATTCTACCACACAGGGTTGTACCACCCTCTCAGCCTCAGCTGGAGGGGGAGTTACGGGTGTAACTTTGGACAACCGCGGGGAAGTCCTTGTTGGCTGCACTGAAATGCTGGCTGCTGGTTTCTGTATATAAGTCTTAGGTTTCCCTTTCGCTTCTGATTTCTTTGAGACAGCAGCTGACAATTCCAGTGGAGCAGGAGTGATATCTTTCTTCATTATCTCCTGGAGAGTACCTCTAAGGGTTCTCTCCCTTGCAGGTCTGGTTAGCTCCTGTAACCGTTTACTAGGAGGTCTGGGGGTATGAGACACAGCTCCGAGAGTTTTTAAATCGTTACCCAACAGAACTCGTCCTGGTACCTCACTCTGTATGCTGACAGGTATCCTCACAGTCATGTCATTACACTGGATGAGAACTGGTAATTGGGGAAGCATCTGCACAGGCCCTCCAGCTAACTTGGTGAGGCGTTTGGGTGCCGTAGCAACATCCTCAGCCTGAAAGATTTATCCACCACAGTTATGCTGGCCCCAGTGTCCCTAATGGCAGGTGTCCCCTGACCATTCACCTGGACACTGTCCTTATAATACTCTTTAGTATTATCTGGGATAGAATTATAGACATCTAAATTCTGTTGTTCCCACAAACCCAGAGACACTAAAGAAACACTGGCTGAGACTCCAATGGGTTCATCAGCCAGTAGAAAGTTTCCACTTGCCATTTGGACTTCCTCCTCTGGAGCGAAGGCTAAGGAGACAAGCTGGACCCCTGGAGGTTTACCCTTGCATCTGGGATCTCCTTTCACATGGTCAGTAGAGCCACAAACAAAGCATTTATCGAATGCTTTCTGGAATGGTGGCTTGTTCTGGTCTCCTTCCGGTTTGGCACCAGAAGGTACACTATTCTGTTGCGGTTTTCCTTGTGGATTACCCTTATGGTTTTGTTTGGGGCCCTCTTTGGAATTTGAGTTATTAGAATTCTCTTTTGAGTCTTTTTTAGGCTGTTTTCCCTCATCCTTTTTCTGAGTTGCCCCAGAATCCTTATGAGTAGCCCTGTTGGCAACCCACAAGTCAGCAGCCTTAGCTAGCTCCCGGGAATCCATTTCCTTCAAATCAGCCAAGTGCTGTCTGAGCTCCGGAGAACAGGCATCATAAATAGGCTCCAACATAAAAAGATTCTTCATACCCTCATAAGTGTTCACCTTGTAACCCTTAATCCATCCCTCTAAGTTTTTCATGCCTTCATGCCTTCACTCACCCAGGTAGCCCAAGAGGTACTTTCATGCTTTTTGAGGGTTCTAAACCTCTTAAGATACTGGGAAGGGGTCTTCCCGAACCTAGCTATCAAAGCTAGTTTCACACTTTCGTAATCCTTCTTATCCACCTCCCCCAACTCCATTACCACATCAGTCGCAACAGGGGGAAGCCTAGAGAACAACCAGGGGAGTAACTCATTCCCTGTGATGTCCTGGAGCCCATGATTATATTCAAACAGTTTTAACCAATCCAACACATCCAATCTAGGTTCATACATACCCACTAATTCCTTAGGCATCCGGGGTCTTTTGGGACTGGAACTTCTAGAGGAACCAGAGGAGAGAGAAGCATTTTCCACAGATAACTTTTTCATCTCTAACTCATGATTAAGTTCTATTTCTCTGAGCCTTAATTCAGCTTGTTTCTGCTCAGCCTGGGCATTCATCCGTCTGAACTCTAGCTCTTGGTTTCTTTCAGATTGGGCTAAAAAACGCTTGTATTCTAATTCGAGCTTCATTTTTTCAAGTTCAAAATAAGCAGGGTTACATGTGGGACCTGGTATGGGCCCCGTAGGTACAGTAGGTAAGGCAGACAGAGGCTCAGAGTGGCTAACTTCATTAGGTTCACTTTCCTCTTCTGACTCATTATCAAGACTTTGATTCAGATCAATACCATCACTGTTTTCTACATTCGCTGGAGAAGTTGGTTCCTCTGAACCAGTACCCAGACATTGGTTTTCCAGCAGTCTCGCTATCAGTTCTACTTTCTTGCCTCTTACAGAAAGATTCTCTTGTCTACAGAGAGATCTCAAACTCTCAGTATTTTCACCTGACAAGGACTCTTGACTGTAAACTTCCATAGTAGACATGTTTTTTGAAAGATGCTTTTTTTTAGTGCTAAGCTTTGTGGTTAGTTATTCTAAAGTGTTGAAAAGCACTCTAAACTGTATACTCGATACAAATCCCACCGCTGTACACTAGTGTTAAGCGGAAACCTGTGCAGTTCCCTCTGGGACCACTGCAAAAGATTTAGGCCTACAGGTGTTTGGCAGTAAACCCACTTGGTAGCAGTCTGTACCACACAGATTCACTTGGTAGCTGTGGCTGAGCAGTCAGACTTTCCTCAAGAAGAGTTAGGCAGTATGTGGAGTATACAAAATAGGGCAATTTACACAGTAGAACAAGCAGACATGGAACAGAGCTTGGGTGTAAAGATATATAGTTATTTATTTATAAAAACACATCTAAGAAAAACACACTGGCACTAATACGGCAAACAACTTCAATTACAATTGCTATAAGTATCTCACTCCTCTAACAATAGTTCCTGGAGTCCTGGAGGTTCAACGGCACCACTTATTTGCAGACGGAGGTGAATGCTTTAACCTGGATGGCATTCTAATATTCGTTAGAACGGGAGAGAAAAGGCAGGGTATGAAACCAACTCGGTACCAACTCTTTTACGAAGCAAATGCAAGGCAAGTAAGGCAGGGTCTACTGTGGATCACAAAGTTCAGAGGCCAGGCCCACTTGGAGAGAGAGGCAAGGCGATATGTCCCAACAAGTATCACAGTGGAAATGCACTTCGAGTCTTTGTAGCAAATTGTCACAGAAAGGCTGGACCAGTTTAGAACAAAAAATTAAGAAGGTCTGGAGGCGACCCGATGGAGAGGCGAGGATTAAGACACCTCACGCTAACCGTCACAAGGGAAGCCAGGCGGACACGGTACCTTGTATGTGGAGAGACAGCTCCGGCGGGGGTAGTTGTTCCTGGTGGTGGATGCAAGTCGGGGCTTTGCCGAGAGATGAGATGATCTCGTCCTCGAAGGAAAGTTGAAGATCGTTGCACCACCAGGAAAGAGACCAGCCGCGGAGTGCTCTGTCACAAGACACCACCTTTTGGTTGCGGTACGGCTAGTGGCTATCCGGTTGCTGGGGTGCTCAGCACGGGCAATTCGACCACTATGCCCTGGAAGCGAAGAAAAAGCAAAGGGTCTGGTTGTTCCCACCAGTCAGGGGAAGAAGACTCTCCAGCCGGGAGATCTCCTCTGTCGTTGGGAAGTGGTGAGACGGTTCAGCAGGGCTCCACCAGAGGTGTCGTCGTTGCAGGTCGGCTCAGCTTTACCCTCGTCAGATTCTTAGGTCCTGTGGCGACGTCTGAAGATCCAGTCCCAAAAACCCTGCTTTTATGCAGGAAACCCCCTTTCATTCAGCCTAGCTGTCAATCAAAACACGCTAAGTGGTGAGCGGGGTGGCTCACCACTTGGGCCAATCACACCAGAGTGCGACTTGAGTTGGCAAGGCAACTCAGTCCAGGGTGCCCAAACCCCCTCCCACACCCCATGTGGTACCCAGACAGAATGGCACCACTTTGGAGGGCTTCTGTGTAGAGGCCCGCCAAAAGTGGAACAAAGGGCTCAACCTTTGGTTCGGAGTTACAGAGGCGAACACAGACGCCATTTTAAAAACCGAGTTCGGGCAGAAAATACCAACCGGTAGATTTATTTAAGACAAATAAACCGGCGGTAGGTTAGAGACTAACAGGGAAAAGTATTAGCCTCCAACAATGGGAAGAATCCCATAGAATTATATTCGGGGTCGAATATAACAAGTAGTTTCCACTGCCACCAGCCAAAACTCGACAAGGGGGGACGGGACAGTGCCCCCTCGAATAACAGACCCAGGGGCAATCGAATTACCCCTACTAATACGTCCTCAATAGGATGGTTTGTACTAGTTCTGTTAGTAAATTTAGGTCTAGTAAAGCCAATGGTGACTTTACATGCCCTGGGAGACAGTAGTCAGTCCCAGGGTATGGAGTCTATGGTGGGGATCCTCTAGGACGCCCCAGTGTTACGGCACGGAGGGTGTGGTGTAACACACATAGTAAAACATATGAGACCCTATGGAGTAAAAGACCCCATAGCCCATAGAACACATTGACATTCAACAGAATTAACCACATTCATATCCAAGAGTGGGAGAAAAAGAGTCTCACTCTTGGCAGGATGGACAAAAACAAACTCCAGAAATCCAGCAAAGCTGCTGGGGGACTCACTAGGTTAGGAAATTCAGCCTAAACAGAGAATTCTCCCTAACGCCCCTGACTGCTGGGGGGTGGCGGTGCTGGGGGACATGAGTGGGACATGAGTGGGGGCCTGCTGGCAGGTGCCCATGACTGCTGGGGGGGTGGGGGTGCTGGGGGACATGAGTGGGGGCCTGCTGGCAGGTGCCCCTGACTGCTGGGGGGTGGGGGTGCAGGGGGACATAAGTGGGACATGAGTGGGGGCCTGCTGGCAGGTGCCCCTGACTGCTGGGGGGTGGGGGTGCTGGGGGACATGAGTGGGGGCCTGCTGGCAGGTGCCCCTGACTGCTGGGGGTGGGGGTGCAGGGAGAACTGAGTGGGACATGAGTGGGGGCCTGCTGGCAGGTGCCCCTGACTGCTGGGGGTGGGGGTGCAGGGAGAACTGAGTGGGACATGAGTGGGGGCCTGCTGGCAGGTGTCCCTGACTGCTGGGGGGTGGGGGTGCAAGGGGACATGAGTGGGGGCCTGCTGGCAGGTGCCCCTGACTGCTGGGGGGGGTGCAAGGGGACATGAGTGGGGGCCTGCTGGCACGTGCCCCTGACTGCTGGGGGGTGGGGGTGCAAGGGGACATGAGTGGGGGCCTGCTGGCAGGTTCCCCTGACTGCTGGGGGGTGGGGGTGCTGGGGGACATGAGTGGGACATGAGTGGGGGCCTGCTGGCAGGTGCCCCTGACTGATGGGGGTGGGGGTGCTGGGGGACATGATTGGGGGCCTGCTGGCAGGTGCCCCTCACTGCTGGGGGTGGGGGTGCAGGGGAAATGAGTGGGGGCCTGCTGGCAGTTGCCCCTGACTGCTGGGGGGTGGGGGTGCAAGGGGACATGAGTGGGGGCCTGCTGGCAGGTGCCCCTGACTGCTGGGGGGTGGGGGTGCAGGGGGACAAGAGTGGGACATGAGTGGGGGCCTGCTGGCAGGTGCCCCTAACTGCTGGGGGGTGGGGATGCTGGGGGACATGAGTGGGGGCCTGCTGGCATGTGCCCCTGACTGCTGGGGTGGTGGTGCAGGGGGAAATGAGTGGGACATGAGTGGGGGCCGGCTGGCAGGTGCCCCTGACTGCTGGGGGGTGGAGGTGCAGGGGGACATGAGTGGGACATGAGTGGGTGCCTGCTGGCAGGGGCCTCTGACTGCGGGTGGTGGGGGTGCAAGGGGACATGAGTGGGGGCCTGCTGGCAGGTACCCCTGACTGCTGGGGGGTGGGGGTGCAAGGGGACATGAGTGGGGGCCTGCTGGCAGGTGCCCCTGACTGCTGGGGCGTGGGGGTGCTGGGGGACATGAGTGGGGGCCTGCTGGTAGGTGCCCCTGATTGCTGGGGAGTGGGGTTGCAGGGGGACATGAGTGGGGGCCTGCTGGCAGTTGCCCCTGGCTGCTGGGGGGTGGGGGTGCAAGGGGACATGAGTGGGGGCCTGCTGGCAGGTGCCCCTGACCGCTGGGGGTGGGGGTGCAGGAGGACATGAGTGGGACATGAGTGGGGGCCTGCTGGCAAGTGCCCCTAACTGCTGGGGGGTGGGGATGCTGGGGGACATGAGTGGGGGCCTGCTGGCAGGTGCCCCTGACTGCTGGGGGTGGGGGTGAAGGGGGACATGAGTGGGACATGAGTGGGGGCCTGCTGGCAGGTGCCCCTGACTGCTGGGGGGTGGAGGTGCAGGGGGACATGAGTGGGACATGAGTGGGTGCCTGCTGGCAGGGGCCCCTGACTGCTGGGGGTGGGGGTGCAAGGGGACATGAGTGGGGGCCTGCTGGCAGGTACCCCTGACTGCTGGGGGGTGGGGGTGCAAGGGGACATGAGTGGGGGCCTGCTGGCAGGTGCCCCTGACTATTGGGGGGTGAGGGTGCTGGGGGACATGAGTGGGGGCCTTCTGGTAGGTGCCCCTGATTGCTGGGGAGTGGGGGTGCAAGGGGACATGAGTGGGGGCCTACTGGCAGGCGCCCCTGACTGCTGGGGGGTGGAGGTGCAGGGGGACATGAGTGGGACATGAGTGGGGGCCTGCTGGCAGGTGCCCCTGACTGCTGGGGGGTGGGGGTGCAAGGGGACATGAGTGGAGGCCTGCTGGCAGGTGCCCCTGATTGCTGGGTGGTGGGGGTGCAGGGGGACATGAGTAGGACATGAGTGGGGGCCTGCTGGCAGGTGCCCCTGACTGCTGGGGGGTGAGGGTGCAAGGGGACATGAGAGGGGGCCTGCTGGCAGGTGCCCCTGACTGCTGGGGGGTGGGGGTGCTGGGGGACATGAGTGGGGGCCTGCTGGCAGGTACTCCTGACTGCTGGGGGGTGGGGGTGCTGGGGGACATGAGTGGGGGCCTGCTGGCAATAGCCCCTGACTGCTGGGGGTGGGGGTGGAGGGGGACATGAGTGGGACATGAGTGGGGGCCTGCTGGCAGTTGCCCCTGACTGCTGGGGGTGAGGGTGCAGGGGATCATGAGTGGGACATGAGTGGGGGCCTGCTGGCAGGAGCCCCTGACTGCTGGGGGGTGGGGGTGCAAGGGGACATGAGTGGGGGCCTGCTGGCAGGTGCCCCTGACTGCTGGGGGTGCAAGGGGACATGAGTGGGGGCCTGCTGGCGGGTGCCCCTGACTAATGGGGGTGGGGGTGCAGGGGATCATGAGTGGGACATGAGTGGGGGCCTGCTGGCAGGGGCCCCTGACTGCTGGGGGGTGGGGGTGCAAGGGGACATGAGTGGGGGCCTGCTGGCAGGTGCCCCTGACTGCTGGGGGGTGGGGGTGCAAGGGGACATGAGTGGGGGCCTGCTGGGTGCCCCTGACTAATGGGGGTGGGGGTGCTGGGGGACATGAGTGGGACATGAGTGGGGGCCTGCTGGCAGGTTCCCCTGACTGCTGGGGGGTGGGGGTGCAGGGAGACATGAGTGGGGCCTGCTGGCAGTTGCCCCTGACTGCTGGGGGGTGGGGTGCAGGGGGACATGAGTGGGACATGAGTGGGGGCCTGCTGGCAGGTGCCCCTGACTGCTGGGGGGTGGGGGTGCAAGGGGACATGAGTGGGGGCCTGCTGGCAGGTGCCCCTGACTGCTGGGGGGTGGTGGTGCTGGGGGACATGAGTGGGGTCCTGCTGGCAGGTGCCCCTGACTGCTGGGGTGTGGGGGTGCTGGGGTCATGAGTGGGGGCCTGCTGGCAGGTGCTCCTGACTGCTGGGGGGTGGGGGTGCAGGGGGACATGAGTGGGACATGAGTGGGGGCCTGCCAGCAGGTGCCCCTGACTGCTGGGGGGGTGGGGGTACAGGGGGACATGAGTGGGGGCCTGCTGGCAGGTGCCCCTGACTGCTGGGGGGTGGGGGTGCAGGGGGACATGAGTGGGACATGAGTGGGGGCCTGCTGGCAGGTGCCCCTGACTGCTGGGGGGTGAGGGTGCAAGGGGACATGAGAGGGGGCCTGCTGGCAGGTGCCCCTGACTGCTGGGGGTGGGGGTGCTGGGGAACATGAGTGGGGGCCTGCTTGCAGGTACCCCTGACTGCTGGGGGGTGGGGGTGCTGGGGGACATGAGTGGGGCCCTGCTGGCAGGTGCTCCTGACTGCTGGGGGTGGGGGTGCAGGGGATCATGAGTGGGACATGAGGTTGATTATAATGGCCCATAAACCCTGTAATATATATAAATATATATATAATATTAAAAAAATAGAAGCTGAAGTTTATGGAGTCGGTGTGCAGAATGAAAATGCATTAAATATTGAATGTTGTTTTATGTATGCTTATTCTCTATAACCTGTGCTTAATTTCAGAAGGCGAAAGAAAAAGGGCGAAATGTTTTACAAAGCATGTTTTATTTTTGGCAAAAGGGTGAAGTTAGTATTGTGCTATATTCTTAATCTGTTTCTTTTCTATTTGATTTAGAATATTAACATATTTGTACCGGAGGTCATGGGAGACGATGGAGTCCTGGAGTCCCCTGGATGAAGATCGAATGATGCCTGCCTCCGGGTGGAGGTGAAGACAAAATAACCGGAATGCCAGAGAAAAGATGATTTCTATAGAAAAGGATCCAAGAGTACCAAGATGGAAGAACACCCGAATGAACCAAATGATGTGACATCGCTGGTCGGAACATATCAGAGGAAGACAAGTGTCCTGGCGTATGGAGTTCCACGTATTTATTATTTTAATTAATTATTTTAATCTGTTATGTTAATTCTTTGTTTTAGTTATTTGTTTTATCTTATTGTTTTTGATTGACTTCAAGTATAAAATTGAAGCACTGGACTATGGACACTTCCATTGGGAAGGAACATATGGACCCAAAGATGAATTTTGATATTATGTTGATTGGACAGTGGTTTTTCAACTTTTTCGTTTTTGCATGTGAATATTAATTTTGTTGGATTGCTACATTTTAAAAGAAGGAAGGGAGCAAGTTGATTTTCCTCTAATTATGGCTTGGACTGCCAAATTCTCAGAAAAAAGGAGGGAATATGTAAGAGTATTTCGCATTTTTTTTCATGCAGCACCACTGCATGGGTTTGGTGCATTGCTATAATGTGGTACAGCAAGGCATGTGTTGCCAGTGTGACATGGACATGTAAATGAAAACAAGCTATTCAGTCAAAAACGATTTCTACATCTAAAATGCAAATAATTTTTTTCACAGTTAAAAGCATATATTTTTTTCTCACCTGAATTTCCTCTTTTGCAGGAGACACATTTGAGGTTTAATGAACTAACCTCATTAACAATACTAACGATCCTAACTCATTAATAATATAATGTGTTCTCCAGTGCAAAATGAGATGGAAAATGACAGGCTCTGAAAGTCATTTTAAACGTGCATCCAGATTGTTTTTTTCTTTGCTTCTATCTGCGCTCTGTCCACAGTATTTGCAGGAAGCAAAGACTCGAATAAGCAGGAAATCAGTTTGGTTACAGTTGCAACTGTATAAGCCAAGCCATTGTTAAAGAGAAGGAGGGTAGGACATGATAGAATTTCATTGGTTGAACTCGTTTGGCAGGCTGTAACAGAGCTTTGCTAATGAAGAAGAGGGGAGAAGACATTTTACACAGCTGGGAGAAAGACCTGGCTGGTGGCTGGGGATTTTCCTGATTGAAAAAGCAGATCCCAGTGCACTGCTGCAGAGACTGGGAATTCCAGTCAATAAGCCCCGGTTTGAGTGACGGCAGATGCTTGTCCTTGCTGGGGTGATTTAATAAGAATTCATTGAACCACTTCCAGAAGGAGACCAGCCGACGAATATCACATGCTGAACAGGCCTGGTAATTATATTACAGAGTGTGGGGGCAGTGTGTATGTGTGCGAAACTATTCAGTCAGCGTGGAAGAGGGAACTCCAGTGTTTTATCAACATGTTTAATGTTGCGAATTGAATATGTTCTCGCCGCTCTCTTCTCATTTTGTTACAGATAAGGTTGTTACTGTGCAATTTCCATTTATTTCTGTAAAAAGAGTAAGATCGTGTTGAAATGCAATTTTTATAATACACAAAAAATATCTGAAAGCAGACGGATAGTGTTTTATTTTTCTCTTTTATTTGTGCATCTACCATTACAGTACTGATAATATGGGGAGAGGTTTAGACAGTGCAATTGTCATTTTTAAGCTAGCTAAAAATAAGACTTAGCAGTAACTGTGTGCATGATTCCATTCAGTATATAAGTGTATGTTTTCTGAACGGAACATAATAATAATATAATGAAATAGACTGCTGCTGGAGGTACATGAGTCAGCAGAAAGAGAGGTCCTGGACATAGTTCACCGATGTAGAAACGTTGGTGATAAATACCGCATGTTAGCTTGCTGCCGTAGATAAGTCAGTGAGGACAGCCCATGGTAGCACTCCAATTAAAAATGTGGTGTTCCTGAAATGTAAGCCTGAGGCCTCTCTAGTGATCACACGAACAAACTAAGCAAAAATAAGGGGTTCTGGATATTGGGGCCACATATAAAACAAAGGAATTATGCTCACCAGAAATACCACCAATAACGCATACCAACATAATGTATACCACTAAATGTATCTGTGTGCTGAAATAATGTATGTATGCTATAGTACTGTATACCAAATCTAATCTGAATGCAAAGAGTGATTATTACTGAATTATTTTCATTTTGGCGGTAAGAAAATACCGCTAGGCCCCAAATCTATACAAAATACCCTACAGGTCTAACCCACCCAATCACAATGGACCAAATAATCTAGGATCTTATAGCTAATAGAACCAATAAGACGTCGTACTTGTAGTGACGTCTATCATGACTGATGTAGAGGGATGGGCGTAGACGCCCACCCGATAAGAGTTATCCAATCCTCACACTCTGTTACCATATAGAGATATAGCCCCTATACTTAAGTTACCTTTCCCAACCAATGGAATTGCATGAAAATTTTGGAGTGTAACACGTCAGTGATGACGAGAATGTACTATAACTATTGCTGTCTGAATTAAGAATTTGGAAGTTGAAGCGAGACAGGCGATCGCAGCTCTGATGATTTCCATTTGTTTACCCGTTTTTTGTACTTGTCATTAAATGGACTTCCTTTTGTCAAACCATTGACTTGTCCTTATTGATTGGTGTTGGAGTAAGAGAATCCTGCACCCCATCCTCCTCAAGGTGCATCTATCTCGTTTCAAGGTGCCGGAGGGCGAGCTCTGAATCTCATGGGCACGTTCAGAGGTCGCTCCGCCCTCTAGTACAGATGTTATGGGGGCCCGGTATCACCCACTCTGCAGTTAATTTCCGAGCTTCAGCCACCTGCTCCCGCCTGGGGGAGTGAGACTGCAGCACGGCCCTGCCGCTGCTGGAAAAGAGGCTGCAGAGCGCAGATGATGACCCGGTTTTCACGGTTCTGCTTCTGCTGGCAGGGAATAAGCGATGAACCCACAGCCTTCCCCCGACACCTGCGGCCGGAAGGGAGAAGGTGCATGGCAAGGCTTCACCGCCGCAGCAGTGATTTGAACATCTCCTGCTGCATGGGGGAGTTCTGCTTCTGCTGGCAGGGAATGAGCGATGGACCTGCAGCCTTCCCCCAACACCTATGGCCGGAAGGGAGAAGGTACATGGCAATGCTTCACCGCCGCAGCAGTGATTTGAACATCTCCTGCTGCATGGGGGAGAGTGCGGCCCACTGCCACGTTAAGGAAAAGGATGCCTGCCCCAGAGGAGAAGAAAGTAGACTCTGTGGGATCCGATCCTCGTCGCCAGATGTTATGGGGCCCAGTGATACCAGGGACCTATGGTGAAGGGCCATGTGGGACAAGGCCCACTGCTGGTTCACAGCGCCAGCACATGCTGGAATCATACAGCGACAGCTATGGTTGTAGTGGCAATTAATGGCTGAGTTGGAAGACACTCTGCTCTTTATTAGTTTGATGACACGCCTCCCACATGTCACAAATCACGTGGCTACTGCACGCGCCCAGGAGGGGCTTAGGATACAACAGGAAGATGAGATCTGATTGAGCTGAGGGAGAAAAGTAAGAGACGCATCCAATTTGAAACCAAGGGTTTTCACTATGGGGACACGTGTAGGACAAGCATCAAGAGAAGTCCAGAATTGAGAGCACCGCAGACTGGTAGGGCCATTGAAGACCATGACTTCAGCCTTGGGTGGACTTAACAGAGGCTGGCCATAGAAGCTAAACATACAACTCATTCTTCAACTTTTGCCTGTGACCAATGTGAGGCACTGCCCGCAAAAATCAGTGATGATTGGTAAATAGCAGCAAGAAACTTAGACACTCTTGGGGGACAGGTCAGATGTGGATATGGTGCCGAAACCTTAGATTGTCCCCGAAAATCTGCTACATACTATGTGTCAGCATTTTGATCAAATCTCGTGTATTTAATCTCTTTGAGCTACCAGCATTCTTCACAAAACTTCTGATTATTGTGTTTGCTTGTGGTTTCTTCTTTCCTTCTTTGTAAAAGAAAATTATTTGTTTTTATTCATTACATGACCATCATATATTTCCAATGAACTGTGGTTTTTGCTGACACGGGTGGTGCTGTAACATACTTTATGTGGAATCGCATGCAACTTCTCTGTCCCGTCTAACTTGAGCTTTCGTTGGGAGTCTACAGCTCCTTCTCTAAATCTCTTCTCGTTCACCTTTCTCTGACTGTCTCACTCCTCTCTGGCTCCTCCCTTCCTTCAGTTCTCTTGCTCCTCCCTTCCTGCCTCCTTGGCCCTGCGCTGCTACCCATGCGGATGTGACATTTCATGGAGCCGCCATTTTGAGTATCTGACGTCTGCAGCTGGAGGGAGACGCGGGAGCAACGCCGGGTGGCAGCAAACTGGTCCTGAGCTGTGCACCGCGGACCGGGCGGAGAGCTACCGAGCCGGCAGCGGAGCTAGACATGTGCCAGTGCCTCCCAGAGCAGTGGCCACGAGCGCCCAACTATTGACAGTTGGTGGCCCGCGCTGCGCGTCCTCTCGCCCCCCACGGGCAGAGCTCGCCCTCTCGGTAGCCGCGCAGGGGAAGCGGCCGAGCGCCTCGCCGGCCCCCACCGTCGGCGCCGAAATTGGGCGAATAGCGAGCAAATACGTGCGCGTGTCCCTTCCTCCGGTCACCGCTTCTCCCGCCCTGCCCGCGCCGCCTGCCCAGCCCGCAGGCAAGCCCGAGGCGGTGCTCCAGGCCGCGCCGCCCAGGCCCCTCTCCACTCAACCCGGGGCGCTGCGAGTAGCGCAGGCCGAGGAGCCTAGCGACATGAACCACCATCAGCCACAACCGCCGCAGCACCCCGGTGAACAGCAGCTCAGTGAGCCCGAGGACATGGAGATGGAAGGTGAGTGTCAGCCCTCAGCTACTTTCTGTTATCCTGCAGTAATAGCCACAACTCTGGCCCCGAAGTCGAAGTGTGAACTCTTTTTCACTGACAAAACATACAGCCCGTCTGCACCCAACTTCTGCCCCTTCTCCCTAACCAAAGACTTGCACCCTCTAACATTGATGTACTGTGAACTATCCCACTCTTGAGGCTTTCGCTCTCTGACTTTGTATGACATACGTACCCCTCACGGCAGATAGATACTTGCTTCTTCCTCTCGTCAATACCAGTTGTACCTCTACACCACCCCAACACACCCATGTCTCAACGTTTGTATAGGCTATCACGTAAAGCCTTGCTTGTCCTTTGTGAGGTAGGTTAGTACGAGGAATTCTGCGTCTTATTTAGGTGGGAGATTTATGTGGATCATTGTGAAGGACAGACTAATAGTGAGTTTCAATAATCTTTGAAAGTCATCGGTATATATGAAAACCTATTTGTGGTTACTACTACATCGGTGTTAACGAGAGATGGTTAGGGTCTCTAGAAAGTTATTTCTATCGTTTCGAGTCAGCGCTCAACTGACAGGTAACGCAGTGTGATCCAGCTAACCCGGTTCTCCAGTGTTTGGCACTGACATTGCAAACGTTTCTCACTCATGT
Source organism: Ambystoma mexicanum (assembly GCF_040938575.1). Classification (NCBI taxonomy): domain Eukaryota; kingdom Metazoa; phylum Chordata; class Amphibia; order Caudata; family Ambystomatidae; genus Ambystoma; species Ambystoma mexicanum. The sequence goes on along the minus strand of NC_090924.1, from coordinate 675,893,558 downwards.
GAGATTCGCGAATACGGAGCCGTATGGTTTATGATTGCAATAGTTGCAGTAAGTGTGCAACACAATAATTCGGGTATGGCTGTGCAAATCTATTTTTAATACATATGAAAACAGTTTGACTATTAAACATTTCCCTCATGTCCCGTTTTGGATCTCGTTTTTAGGAGAGTTAAGGGTCCGGTAAGTGTAGTGTGATCAGTGTTGAGATAATGCTGTGATTCTGATGTGCATACATTTTATGGAGTCCATTATCGGGTCAAGGGAGACCATAATCTGGTAGTTTTTAAAAGGTATGAGTTTTGAAATTGTTCTATTTGTGAAGACATCAACATTCCAGTGGCCACATGGTTATGAATTTCGCCTGTGAGGATTTCAAAAGTAGGACGAATTTGTTCCCATGATGTAAAATCCAAAGTTGAGAGTAGGATACTGTGTTGACCAAACCATGAATGTTACCCAGTACTACTTTAATCCGTGTCCATAATAAAAAACGAACGTTTAGTTGGTCCAGCTAGCAGCAGAAAATGAGGGTTACGAGCTCCCTATTTTTTTTAAACGCCTAATTATATGGATAGGGCTCAGTGCCTTGGGCGGGGATCTCATAACTTGTAAAAAGGCTATCGAAATAAACGTGCGCATCCTCACTTCAAATGCATAGGTATATGAGCAATAGTCCAAACTTGTCTTTTATGATATAGTTGTATATGTTTTAGTAATCGCCTTTTAAGTCAACACACTTACTTACTGACTGAAACACTAGCACTTCATTAGGGCTTCGATAATTGTTCAAGATACATGTAGTAGACCATTATTTTGAGCACTTCCTAATCCCCCCTCTGCTTGTGAAAGGTTATGAATTTATGGAGGGATTGAGATCTCTAGCATTTTGAACAGGGATTTTAAACTTTACCTCTAATGAGAAGCATTGATGTCTTCTCAGGTTTTTTTTTAACATGGAACAGTGGACGTTCGTAAAATTTACTGCATTTGTTATTTGGCCTATTTTTTGAAATTTTACCTTTTTTGAAAGGTGTTCTTGGCCTTGTTAAGTTTACCAGTTCTTTACATTATTTTCCTTGATACTTGCATGAGTTCGGGTGCTCGAAAGCATCTCGAAATTATAGGAACATATGTTAAAGGCAAGTGAAGTAGAATTGCATAACGGGTGTTTTAATCCGAGCATTGGTTTTGTAAGCGTTTTTAAATGGTGGAAACTCTTACGTGTTTTGTCTCGTTTGACCTTTATGTACTGAACTTGGATCTGAGATTCTTGGGCTATTTTTCTGCATAATAATACTGCGCACAACATGCGATTAACTAAAACGGATGGCCGGTATAGACCACATTTGTTTTCAGTGAAGAAGCTGGTGACATTTATTTTGAAGCTGCCTTGCCTCCACTGTTTGTCTGTCTGGTTACAATTTTGGGCTTGAGTCGTGTTGATGTTTTGCTTTTTTTGGGTTGGTGATTGAGACACACCATGGAGGATGAATAGCAAAGTTACAGGAAAAAGTGCCCATAGGAGAGAAATGTATGTACTTTTACCCAGGGGTGTGATATTATAAGGAGTGTTGATCCAAAAAAATAGAGCAAGTTGATGCTAATTAATTTATTGGCAAGCCTTTGTCTTCCGAGTACTCCAGGCTCAGATGGAAGGAAGCCATCTGTTTGGGTTAAGTTTGTTTCTGACCTGTTCTCTCCAGAGGGGCTTGCACTTAAACAAGAACAGATACGTTAAACTTTTGAACACATTAAGAAAAGAGAAACTTTTTGGCCTACTCAAATTAATGTTCTCTTAGAGAAAAGGATGCTTCCGTGAGCACATGCACTGCAACCTGCTGGGTGGATTTACACCAAATACAAACAAGTTGGACACAAATTATGGTGGATGCTCCTGGGGCTATTGGGTGGTGTTTGCACCACCTATAAACCAAAACTCTAGCGTTTGAGTACAGATAGTGGGTAATAACGAGTATTGGGGCACAGCAGGTGTTTGGTTATTTGCCTACCCATCAACTGCCCATGGACATGCTAATCCCTGTGGCCGGTCCTATCCAGTTTCTGCCCCAAAGTGGAGCCCCCGGCCTACTGTATGGTTTGGATGTATGTCTATTCAACATGGACGATGTCTTGGATAGGCTGCAAGGACAGATGTGGAAAAAGACCCTGGGGCTTGTGCTAGCCGTCCCAAATTCTATAGGTCGTCATGAATTTAGATTAGTTTCTTTATCGGCAAGATCTACCTGGAGTAAACTTTCTATATATGCCAAAATGTTAGCCCCAGTAAGGAATTAATTATATCAAGATCTCAACACTCTTGTAATTAAGCATAGTATTTCATCACTACTTTATTTGCTAATCAAATTCAGCAAGTTCTTGCAGGGATTAACGCAGGGTCTGATGATTTAAGTTTAGGGTTTCCAAATGTCAAGTGAAAACTATATGAAATAGATTGGATTTGGACTATTAATATGAACAAGACCTAGAAATCTGAGAGCATGCATTCTTGGAAACGAGAAGAACATCGACCTAGTTACATTTTGAAATGTCCTTCTTCAAAGATTCGCTATATCTACATGAAATTTAAACTTAATCAGTTACCAACCCTGGAACGTGTGCTATACATTTTGTAATACTGAGCGCACATCTCATTACTGTTGGTTTTGCCTGATACATGCCAAAGAAGAAACACTAAAACATTTGGTTGTGTGCTGATCTTATTTTGATCAACAAAGACAACAGCTATTGGGTGAAAGCTGTCCAGAACTCGCAAATTGCATGTCAATCCTTTTTGGGGAAAAAGCTATGCGAGGGGGCAATACCCAACTCATTTTGGCGTTGGCTAGATACTTATTCAAACTTTGAGAAGCCCTTGTAAAATTGATTTCAGCCTAGAGTTATTATGGTTAAACAAAAGTCTATGTACTTCTAGTTGCAACTGTACAAGATGCAGTCATTAATTCAATGTTGTTTCCCCATTATTTAAAGAAGGGGTGTTTTAGCGTAGATATGTGTAGTGTTTTTATTTATGGCTCAATGAACTCTGAGCACATGTTTGGTTGTTTGTAAATGTTGTCTAAGTTGTTATGATTACCTTTTTGTATATATGGTATGTCTTTTGTATTTTTAAAGATTCTTTGTTGAACCATATACAATTTTTATAATAAAAAAGCCTTACCATCTTCCTTTGCACTGGAAGTGCCGGCCTGTGTTTTTTCAAATTGGCCTTCTGAGGGTTAATGACTTGGTGTTGTAAACACGCTACTGATGTAATAAAAATCTTAACCAAGTCTGCCTTCAGCCACTCTGTTTATAAGCACTAAGCTTGTCCTTCACTGTCCTGTTTAAAAAACAGCCTTGGCAAATGCAACCGTTTTGGCTTGTGTAGAATTATTAGGCATTTGCCGGGCACTGCTATTAGATGCCCAGGTACTTGAACCATATTGCGCCTGCTACCATAAACTGTCAGTTAACACCCCTCTGGCAGTGTCTGGCAAGTGCCTTTCCCCTGCCTACACAAAAGCCCAAACTATTGGCATTGCCAGTGCCAGTTCTGGTTTGATGTAAATCTGCCCCGAAGTTAAAAACGAAAAAAATGGGTTGAGAATGGGTTCCCCCCCCTGGGACAGTGGGCCCAACTGTTTTACTTTATATATTTAGACCACATTCCAGGGATCGAAATTAGGATTTGTTGACTAGGAGCAAAAAGCATCTCCTACATATCCGGCATAACCAGTAAGGCAGGAGCTACATCTGGGGAACCGGGAGCTAGCATAGACTGCACAGCAAATCTAACTTTGCGCAAGATGCAAAGGTACCGTTTGGTCCGTTTCATGTTATCCAATATGCTCCAACTTTTCCTTAAGTTTGTTCTTTATCGTCTTTTATATACATTCCCAAACATACGTAGCGAACATCTAATAGGTAGGTTTGTATGGCACCACTTGCCCCAGGAGTCAAAAGGATCTCCTGGTAGCTGTTGGTTTCAAGCTAACCAGGCTCCCCTTTGCTAAAACCAGGAGCTAAGTAGCTCCCAGCTTCTGACAGTTTCAAACCCTGTATTAGTTTAGGCACACAAGATTGTTCAAATATTTATATTTGTGTGCCAGCTGGGGGGCAGGAGATAGTTCCTGTCTTGGCCATGGCAATAGCCTGTAGATGGAAGCTTGTCAGACCCTGAGTTAATCTCGGGGCACTGTAGGTAGGGGCTCGATGGTGACCTTAACGTGGACTGCTAATGAAGCTGGTATCCTCTTGATGAAACCTGTATAAGGGAGAAAGGCTGAAACTATCCTGCCCTGCATTATCTAAGTTAAATATTTTGGTGGCCGGAGGAGTGTTGGACAGTGTATAGTGAAATGAATTGTAAAGCTCCTGCTGCAGCTGTCAAACTACTTCCTTAGACCGTAAAAAAGGTTTGACCAATTCTTAAACTACATTTCACTGACCAAGTGATATTAGGTGGCATCAGGCAATGCTATTGTCCTGGACAATAATGCTGGCACTGCTCAAAAAGGAGCAGGTGTGAGGCAGCCTACTGCACCAACCTCTGACAACAAATTCCCAGTGTCACCATCAGCCAAAAAAATGAACTTTTGAGGTTCCGTGTGTCGATGGTGGGATTTGAGGTGGCAGTTTCTTCCTGCGAGTACAGGTGCATGGCACAAATTGAGAATCCTGACAAGATAAAGGATAACCTGTTATACTTAACGACTGGTGAATAAGCAACGCTAAGAAATAGTTTGCTCTATCCATCAGTTCAGATGTGCAACTGGTTGCCATCAAGGCACCCTCCGTCCTAACTACAGTTAATCAGTTACAGATCCAGTCTCCAGTTCGCAAGTACAATTACCCTCATGTTAAGGCCTTTATTTTTTTTAATACATTTTACAGTAGTACAATTTTCAGAACCCACCCCCACAAAAACAAGTGTTGGCATCAATCTAAAAATTGACCCAAATTGCCTCGAACAGAGCCCTCTTATTCTGCTGATATATATATCACTTTGCATATCAGCAAGCTTTGACATTCCAGAGTAGCGTAACTTCCACACTCTCAGCATTTTTTTAGCCACCATTGAACCTTTGAGTTCTACAAAAGTCATCCAACATTTTAGTGTCCTAGAATTAGTTTCAAACTAAAAAAAGAAGCTCTCAAAACATTGTTAAACATTCTGCAGCGTTTCCCCCAAAAGGTTATCACTCTGACGCATTCCCCAAGCATATGTTGAGTTCCCTCCCTGTGGGAACAACCCCAGCAACTGTCGCATAGCTAGTTTGTATAGTTGCTCACATGCGAATACTCCAACAGTCATCACAACCTTTGTCCATTTTTCAATTAAAACCATATTCCCCTTAACCCTGGACATTAGTTGTTCAGGTGTCCAATATACCCTATTAAAGATCTTTATCGGTCTTGATCTCTCTCACAGGCAAATACTCATCCAAAAGTCATTGCAACCTTTGTCCATTTTTCAATTAAAACTATATTCCCTTAACCCTGGACATTATCAATCTGTAATATCTACTCGTCAATGTCCCTCCTCCTCTTTTGCAAGTGCATTCATATCAATCCATTTCCTTCTATTCTGATATTTGTCCAATTGCTTTTTTCAGTCTTCTGAAATCGTGTTGAATCTACCATGTAGCCCAAATTTGATCCAATGTCATCCATCCTCCGTTTCTCTTGAGGTCATCTATCCATTGCACTGTACCGAGAAACCACTCTGGCCAGAAAGGTCTTATTATTCTCCCTAATTGCAGGATTGTGCCAAATAGACGAGTCAAGTTTAACAGGCAAGCTCTAGCCCTCATCTGGTTTCGGATACAGTAATTGCGCAAAAAATCTGTCAGTAATCGCAAGATGATGCGCATGAGAATTTGGTAAACGTGGGGGCATCACTGGTTTTTGTTCAATTTATCTTCTAACCAGACATGGTATAGAAGTCAGCCATCGGCTCCATTAACTTTGTAAGTGAATTCTCAAGATCCTTCAGAACAACTAAAAGGTTGTCTGTATAAAGCCATCGTTTTTGACAAGGCCATTTGTAACATACCCCTTGAATACACTGCTCATGTCTAATTGCAAACGCTAGTGGCTCTATGGCGATCACGAATAATAGTGGTGACAGCTTGCACCCTTGTCTTGTACCGCATTCTAGTCAAAAAGACTCGGATCTCACACTATTTGTAATCATATCAGCTGTTGAATTGGAGTATAATAGCTTTATCCAGTGGATGAGATTTCCCAAAGCCCATCTTCTCAATTACTGCATATAAACAATCCCAACGCTTTCTCAGCGTCTAAAGAAAACAGGGCAGGTCTAAAGAAAATAGGGCAGCATTATCCTTGCAACTATCATCCTGTGACCATTTTTGTAGAAGTCTTTCATGTTTTTAGACACATGTCGCCCCTTTACGAAACCTGTTTGGCTTGGGTGGATCAATTGTGGCAATTTTTCGCAAGTCTCCTTGCCATTGCTTTGGCTAGGATCTTATTGTCTGTGTTTAGTAGGCTAATGGGTTGGTAGCTAGAAAGTGATGTTTGTTCCATGTCTGTCTTAATTATTGAGATGTAAGCATGGCAGGTAGATTAAGGTAGTATCCCTTCTGCTAACAAGATAATGTACATATCACGCATGTGTAAAGACTGAATCTGGGCCTGGACTCTTCCCAGTGTTTAATTGCAGAGTTGCCCCCCTTAACTTCTCCGAATTGAAGTCTTCTTCCAGGGTATCTATCCATATCAGATGGAATATTCAATTGTGAGTTTCCATCAAAATCTTGTAGATTTCCAGACTCAACGGATTGATCTTTCCGCCTCAGGTTTCCTCAAACGATGATTGATCTCGGAAAGAAAGTCCAGAGGGTACAATTTAAAGGTTCAGTATCAAAGGATTTTATTAAATCCGATACATTTTTGAATATGAGTTGAATTATGATTTAATCTGCACTTACGGCAACAATTTACATAGCAGGAAAGTTTAGAACACCTCTACTAAAATTCGTACTAGTCAATCGTACAAACATTCATCCACATACATCAATACACTCATACCAAGCACCAATGGGTATAAGATAAAACCTATAAAAATCATAATAGGCTAATCCCGAAACGCGTCGTACATTTGTTTTGGGAGAATTTGAATCTCATGTTTTTCACTGAGATAATGTTAATGTCATAAACTTTTATGTTTGCCCATAATGATTATAAATTGCTGAATTTCCTTGCTTATGTTATGCACAATGTATTTATTTATACAAAGTGTACGTCAAATGTTAACCATTTTAGGTTACAAATGTCAAATTTAGTAGAGATGGTTGTCTTGAAGGAAAGCAACTAAAATAAAATAATAAAATATTACTCTTTCTGCTTTGAAATCGATGCAACATTCACTGACGTCTGTCAGACATAAGTGTGCCCTGTGTTTGTCCACCGAGTTAGTGGTGGACATTTTCTCTTGTTCAACAGAAGGAGAAAGGCCAATCAAAAGGGTATGCGTGTATGCCAGTGGGCAATGCCTGTGATAGGCTTCCCGTAAGGAGTTCACTAAATGTGGCAACTGTGACTTCCATTCCACACGGTAAGCCCATTATATTTTTGGGATAAGGGCATATGGGAGCCTCCCAACGGTTAAATGGGGTCAGCCAGACAGGGGAACATTGTGGCAATTTTACACTAATGATTCAAGAGTAGAAAGTTTCCACCCATCTCATGGCAGGACAGCCCATGGTCTATGTACCCCAGCATGAGTGTGCCTACCTGCAGCAGATAGTAGGTGTTCAGCCGGCAGCCCGCAGCTGAATGCCTTCGAACGGGTGGGCTCGTGAGGACGCAGAAGCTGAACAGCACGGTGTTGCTCTCGCCGTGAATTGAAATAGCATCCAATAAACCATGTGATCGTGCACTCTGTCACGTGACTTGGCGTTTAGCATGCTGCCGTAGCAACACAAAGCCATGCAGTAGGCATAGAAAACTGGACTCACAAGGGAATAGAAGGCTTATACTACCTTCCTGATGGAGTCTAGTGCATACCCTAGTTAAGTTACTCGACTCGTCTTTCGAAAAAAATAAAATAAAAAAATAAATAAAAAAAAAGTGAACCATTGGAAATACAAACGGTGATTTCGTGGTAAGCGTACTGCCATAATTTTACTGTGCTATGCAGTAAAACTGAACGAAGGACTAACAAAGGGATAAAAAGCCCTGGCATCGGGACTCGGTCCATATTCAAAACCGAAGGAGGTAATTGAGTGGGGACTTCAACTGGGTACTGATAATAAGCCTACTGCGATAATTTCATGGCGTGATGCACTAGAGGTGGAAAGAGGACTCGCAAAGGGCTAAAAAGCATATCATTCCATGCCATATGAGACTAATGTGTCCCCTGTCTTGGGGACTCGAGTCATTATTCAAAAAGAATTGAGACGGATGGATTTGGAGGGGGAAATGTAAATGCCACAGAGGTTGGCTGTTTAATCGCTCGGATGCCATGGTTCCAAGGTATTCAAGCCCTGTTAGCGTCTTTAGATTGAAAATCCATAGTTGTTCTTTGTAGGCTAAGTTTTTTTTTTAGTATTTGCGTCTGATTCTGAGCATTCTTTTTCTGTGCAGAACCATTTTATTTGTTCTGCATTATGTCCCATCTCTACAAAGTGGATGACCATGGGGGCAATAAGATTAAGAGTTTTAATTTTGGAACGTTGTTCGTTAATGCGGGTACTCCTCTCGTCATTTTGCCCATATACAGCATCTGGCAGGGGCACCAAATGGCATAAATGACATTTTGCTCCTGCATGTTGTGAAGCTACGAAGGACCCAATTTTTCTTTTGCACAATGAAAGAGCTGGTTTTCTTTCAGAATTTACAGGAAATACAGGAAATGCAAGGATAGTGCCCAACTACTGGGTTTAAATTGGTGTCGCGAATGGAAGAAAAAAGTTCTGCTGGCGCGATATTTTTTGTTTCAAATTTTTGCTTTTTTTAAACGCAAACGGGGGTTTTAGGCATACTAATTCCTGATGCATTAAAAATGCACCAATTTTTTAGAATAATTCCTCTAATGGCATTACTATGTTGGTAGAAAGTAGACACAAATCACCAGTTCCTCCTTTTTTTTTTTTTATAGTGTCGCATTTGGGTAACAATAACAAGTCCCGATTAGCATATCGGGCTCTCTTTCTTGAGTGCTTTATAAGCTTTTTTGGGTACCCGCATTCCAAAAGTCTTTTTTTTCCAGGATTGCTGCATGTTTTATAAAGTTGGTAATGTCCGTGCAGTTGAGGCATAGCCGTAAAAACATGCCATAGGGTAGATTGCGAAGTAAGGTTGATAAAGCTGGGCTTCTGAACCCCTTTCAAAGTGGTTTTAGGCACGGGTATTAAACCACACATAGTCTGGTGATACTGGATACCTTGCGTTTGAAGGCCCAGAAGAGAGGTAATCCTCATTTATACGCACTCTGTCGACTTTAAAGCGGCTTGCGACATAGTATGCAGAGAAGTAATTTGGTCAAAACTGGAGCTACTAGGCTGCCTTCAAGGAGTACTGCACTACTTGAGGTTGTTGCACGAAAATAATAGTGTCCCTCAAACTAGATGCCCAGGGGAGTATGACCACCCTGATTGAACAGAATAGGAGTCAAACAAGGTTGTGTCACGGCTCCGCTGTTAACAATCTTTTTGTTTATGATTCCTGGTGGCGCTTTTAGCAATGCCCAATTATGCCCCTAAAATTGGATCGGTACACTGCCCGGTGCTCGCCTACACGTCATTCTAGACCATAAGTTAAGCCGATTACGTAGGTCGGCCGAAGCCCTCTGGTCATATGCTAAAACCAATGGGTTAACCATTTATTTTGAAAAAACCCAAGCAATGGTTACTACTAAAAAGACCGCCCATACCAGATTACTGCTGCAAGAATCAGAAATTACATATACCCCACAATATAAATCTGGGGGTTGAGATTGAACCTAGTGGCGATTATACCCAATGCCGACAAGCTCGAATAACTAGAGCTGCCCATATAACTGCATTATGCCACCGTTTCACCATCACTCAGTGAATTTACCGTCTGGGCTGCCTGACAAGGCCCTCACACTGGTGATTATCTATGATCTTGAATCTCTTCAGGCGATGGACCTTAATGGTTGCAGGTAGTGGAAGGCAAATATTGGAAAAAGATATTGGGCCTCCCTACCTGCACACCTATGGCCATTTGGCTTGAATTGGGGCTATTATTGAAATCCCTTATCCTGAAGAACAGGGCTGGTCTGTTTTTGAGAATGCATAGTAACTCTGATAATAAGTTCTTGGCGTCTATGGTCCAAGAAATTTCTAAAGGAATCTACTATTTTCTAAAGAATATGGTAAAATACTGTAGCGAAATCTGTTGGACAGCGCGAATGGTGGAATATTCTCCCGTGACAAAGCATGCTCTGTCTAAACGAGTTAATCTGTGGGACTGGCTTGCAAATTACGCGCACCTGGATAGTCTGAAAAGCTACCAATTTGTGACATTTGTTATACACATTTAAGAAATCGCAACAATAGTTAAACATTTGTCACTCTATTACATTGACGTTTTTATATTAACCAGGATCCATCTTCCATTCATAGCGAATGATGGAGTAGCTAACCAGCTGCCTCTGTCTGAACGGTTTCATCGGTTATGTCGGAACAAAGAAATCGGAGACCTAATGCGATGTCGAAAGATGATGACCTACAATAATAAGCATCATTTAACTGGGTCAACCCTCTGGCTACGTCGTATTAATTCTGTAAACATTAAGCATTATATAGCGATGTACAATATTTGGTTGGTGGTAGAGAGCCTGCATCGGAGAGGCCCCAGGCATGTAAATTCTAATTTTTTGAAGACTTGGTTTTAAAGTGAAATTGCAGATTTCTTTTATAGAATTATATGTATAGATAATTCAGATTTTTTTTTTCTCCATATGAAATAAAAGTTTTATGACTTGGTGTATGATTTGTATTACATGTGAAGTTTATTTATAAACGATCACATTAAATAATGATATATTGCTAATCACTTTATTTTTGTCTTGTAACACTTGTGCGACAAACCTAAGGACCAGTTGTCCACTGCAGGAGCGTAAATGTTACATAAAGTAAAGACCTCACCTTGAATACCCAGCGGGAGTAATATCGGCTTACCTTTCAAGTACTGCTTTAACACTTGAATAACAAGATTTTCCAGATTAGAATAACAACTCCACGTGAAAGTGAGTTAAACGAGGACCCAAAAGCCCATCAACCCCTGTAAAGGTTTTTAACACAGCTGAACATCAGCCACATGAATATGGGCATTCACAGCTGCAATAGGCTGGTTGTTGCCTTTGTGCACAAGATGCAACATGTTTGAGGAGCTATTCTATTACATGCTGATGTAAAGTGGTCCAGGTTGAGGTGTTACGTGAGTGAATGTTTTAACGCATTCCTCAAAACAACCACCCTTGACAGGTGTTGTCAATACATTTTTATTAATCGCTTCCTCTGCAAATATCAGATTGCCTTGCTTCCGGCCCCTAACAAAGCGCAGCCAAGATGCCCCATGCAAAAGAAACCCTCCACCAGTAGACCAAACAAATGTCAGTGTTATTTCTTACTTCCAACTCTGCTTCTGGGTGAAATTGAGTAAGGCTGTCTGTCCTGCTTAATTGCTTCTTCTGTCTTTCTCATCCCAGGCGCTACACCTGGAATAACTTTGTAGAATATGATCAAGCATTAGGAAAATGCTAGGCGGTAAAAGGGCAGCTGGGAGTGCCTAAACTTCATATAGGGACAAGAGAAAATGGAGCATCTCGGACCCACATGTTAATTCACTGGATTTGTCATGAGATGGGACGTTAGTAACTGGAGGGCTGTCCCTTAAAGGAGCCAAGTCAATGCATCGACTTACTGCATGTACTACAGCAATTCCAGCACATCTGCCATTAACAGATCTACCTACGGAGACCGGGTGCCTCATCTTCACCATATGCTGCAGTACGGATCAACTTAACCAAAACCCAAGAAGAAAAAGCATTTGCGGCTCTCCTGTTGTCTTGCAGAATATTGCCGGCCTAAGACGTATTAAGATGAGCAACATTTAGTTGGTCACTGTCGAATAGTTTGCAGTGAACATGGTTGATGGAGTTTTTGTAATGAATCCACTTTTTTCTTACAACAACTTCTGTCTTTGATTATTTCCCTGACCTGCAATGTATTTCTTTTACGTTCCACTGCAATATGTTTATCTATTTTTATTTGCAATCACTTAACAATAAATCAATTTACATTAGTTTTAAATAGTTTAGCTGATGGGAGGCCGAATGAAGTGTAAAACAAGCACGAGGCGTGTTTAGTTCCTCTTGCAGAGATTTTAATATGCAATTTGAAACCCTAAACAGATATTTAGTCTTCTGAAGAGGGCAAAACTAATCCCTATCATAACAGCAGCATCCTGGCAATATTTTATAGTTGGTTGCTACAAAGTTTAACTTGTTTGCCATCTCTGCAGTCTTTAATTCAGGCATTATGGGGTAAAAACAATACTCCCACTGCCAAATTTGCATAGAGCATATAAATGGCTAATTGCAAAAAAAGAGGATAGCCTGACAGGTTTTGGAGTATGAAGGGGGTGCATTTTGAACAAGCAACCAAAGGCAAGTTTAGTCCTTAATCTTGGTTTTTCTCATAGGCTACTATTGACAACCACCTTTTCTATCTTGCGATCACAGCTTATGGCATAGACATTTAAGTATGCTCTGTGGCCTCTGTTGCCAATGAAACACAATTACAAGAGTTCCCTTACAAGCAGCATTAATATTCATATGAAAGAAACTGCGATACAAATAGCCCTTAAGTTACAAAGAAGGGGGTCGTGGAATCTCCCACTACTTCGAAGGCCTTCACTTCTCTCGGATACTCCTGGAAGCAGCACTGCACCTCTCATGGGTTCACTAGCCACCGCCTCCGCCCCCCGGACATCATTGGGCACTCTGGGGTCAAGATTCAGGCCAAGATGGCCACCACCAAGGAACCAGCACTCCACAACAGCCAGCTTTGAGTTTCACACAGCCTGATTTGCTGCTACATGCAACAAATGTAAATTCAGCTTCAAGGCGGATGGCGATGCCCCAAGGCCTGCTTCTAAGGCCTTAACTTCCCTTTGCCACTCTCCGCCACAATTGCCTATTGCACTTTCATCATGCTATACATCCAGCCCCTAACTGCAGCGTTGTCTACTGTAACGGCTGAAGGCGAGCAGACTCCTGCTGCTTCATTTATCAATTTAATTGCCGCTGGTGTCTATTGTATGTCTCCATATGCTATGCAACACTATAATAACCCGGATATGCCTCATGCCACACCCCTCAGCCCTCCCTTCACCTTTGCTGCCCACAAAATGTCTTCTGTTATGCTAGTGCCGTCACTGTGCCTCCTTGATCCATCTGCTCGAACAGCTGCGCTCCGCCCTGCTTGCGCACCGCAGACCCCTAACTTGGCCAGGATGCTTACTGCCTCTGGTGTAACACGGCCTCCCTACAGTCGAAGTATCGCCACATGACAGCGCAGCCCGGCTTCCCCTGTTCTGCAAGCATCAACCTACCCGGCGCTACTGCATGTACTGCGGCTCCCCTTACGTTGGCTCCGATGTCTTCTCCTGCCTCTAGGACTCTGAACATACCGGCGCTGGAGCCTCACTTGCAGCCACACGGCACGATCACGTGACCCCCCTCGGAGACCGCAAACACCATGTGCCAACATCATACCCCCACTCCTGATATGAGGCTCCCCTACCACGAAACATGCTAAGACCAGCACACCCCCGCGCGTGATAGGAGCTCCGTGCTTATTCACCTTTGTTCCCGATGCCTGCCTCTTCCTTGTCTCAACAAGCTCCAGTAGCACCTACTCTCCTTGATGAGTAAGCCCCTGGCCCACTCGCACATGCTACCAGCCCATCCTCTTTTGGTGCACCCAGCTCAATGCCCCCCCCCCTTCTGCTGCCATAGCCAAGACACACTCCTGTCTGTGAAGACTGCTGCCTCACCACCCTGCCCCAAAGTTCCCCATCATAGCTAAAACACTCAGCGTAAGACACACAACTCTGCCAATTGACCTACACTTCTTCCCATGAATCCTTCCAACAATAGCACACTTAATGCAGGTTCAGACATCACCGGCACACGCCCCCTCCCCCCTCCATCAATAGAAGAAACGGAAGACTGCACTGCTGACCCACCTATGCCGCCAGTATACCCACCATAGTGGTGAAACTCCTAATTGGTTGAACGATCTGTCCCCTCCAGACCAAGCAGCCCACCATCTACCCTCAGCCTGTCAAGTGCCCTACCTCTCTGCCTCCCGCACATTGTGGCTGCGAGCAATGCTCTGTGTACAATACTGCTACAACACCCACAGACCCCGCCCACACATGCCTCCACAGCTACAAAAGCCACCCAGGGCAGCCGAGGAGTCATCACTCCCCCCCCCCCTAAAGCATGCCTTTCTCCGTTACGCAGGGCCCTTATTAATGCTTGATCTATCCTTGCCCATGTCTTTGATATATACAACCTCATCGCGACATTCAATCTTGACTTCCTAGCTAGCAAGGAAACTTGGATACACACTGCCTCCAGCCCTGCCCTTACCCTAGCTCTGGCACCTGGATATACTAAACATAGGAACTAGAGGAGTAACACTAATTTATAACGATCTTTAGCATTTAGTCAACTTGACACTGTTGTAATAGTTAACTGCAACCTACTCTGTCAAACCTCCGTACTCATCCACTGAATCTGTCCCTCCACATTTTATATCCTCCACATGGTCCCGTGGGTACTATTGAAAAGGACTTTCTTTGCACACTATCTTGGGCACAGCATAAGACCTACCTCAAGATCCATTATCCTATGGGACTTCAACCTTGGCTTAAATGACCCATCACACCACAATGTAGCCTCTATGGCTAATTCACTTAGCATTATGCTTGACCCACTGCATCAGTGCTTCCACCCATATAAGGTTGTACGCTGGACTGGATAGCCGACCTTAATTTCCAAGTGGAGACAAGTGCCATCTCCCCTTTGCCCTGGTCTCACCACCATACTCTAACCTTCACCATCCCTCCACTTCCTGCCACCACGCATCCCGATGGGATGTCCTCAAACTAACTGCATTTGCGTGGACTCCAGACAAATCGGGGTCATTAAGTGTATCGCTGACCTGCCTACAGAGACGTTTCATCTGGTGGAGTTTGGCCCAAATGATGGGGAGGCATGGATTAGGGCTGTGGCAGAGAAAACGGGTAATTGCCCTAGAGCCCCCTACATTTAGCTGTGATAAGCCAATTAAGAAATTTGATAGCGCTACAAATGCATCATGCAGTGCAAACCTAGGAAGTTAAATCACTGAGACCTCAGATATGGTGAGGATGATTAAGGTGGTAAAGATCAAAAAGGAGTATAAAACGTGGCTCAGGTTGGAATCGTTTCTTGCTGAATACACAATGGCAAAACATTGTCACTCTACAGGGTAACTGAGAAAATATAGGCTCAAACCATTCACTAAATCGATACAAGAATATAAATGGATAGAATACCTTAACAAAAGTGGGGGCCTTGCGGTGGATGCCCCATCGCCTGGTTACCTATCAAAAGGTTGGCATTTGAATATTGGAATAAGACATTGAAAAAGTAATAGACTCGAGGATTCCAGAGCGCCTGGACCTAATGGCCTGGCTAATGTGATTTTTAAAGCAAATTCCCAGGACATGTGCTATAGTACTTAAGATGCTGTTAAAGTGTGTAGGCAGCAAACAATTTCTAACTCTTGGCAGCACTCGCTACTTGTACCTGTGTACAGGAAGGGAGACTGGGCGCGCCCCTGACAACTGTAGATTACTCTCCCTCTTGGATGGCACAGGGAAAATGTTCGCTATGCTCACACTTGACGCTGTGCAGAATTGGGAGGTTAGCAAACGGGTATTGCACTTCTCCCAAACTGGCTTCAGGCTGGGCTGTAGCATCACACACAACTTGAGGATTCTTGATGTGCTGTCTCGTGAAGCTTCTGCAAAGGGGTGGGGGCTGCGTTGTCGGTTATTTTTGTAGAACCGAGAGAAGCTATGGGTAAAAATGGAGCAGTCCTGACTGTTTGCTTAATATTCTCCTGGATCTTCACTTAAATACTCAAGCCAGAATGGGCCTAGACGACCAGGGAACCATGACTAACTTGGCGAAATTACATGGAGTAAAGCAGGGGTGCATGTTGGCTCCATTTCTGTATAATTTGTACTTAGCAAATCTGCCGCACCGCTTTAGGCCAGGTGTTAGCTGCTTCCCCAGGATAAGTGACTGTTTGTATGTTATACGCGGATGATCTGGTCATGTTCAATCATACGCTCATGGGGGCGCAATGTTTGAAACATTGGCTGGGTACACAAAGAAATGGGACTTGTCATTCTACTTGGGGTAGACTAAGGCAATGATCATCTCGGCTAAAGGATCAAGCTTGTCATCATTGTCACCAGCCTGGGGGTCATTGACTTTGTAGATGGTTATCCCTACTTGGGGCTCGAGGTGAACGCAAGAGGGGTGTACAACTAAATTAAAGAGGCAAAGAGCATCAAGGCCCACCCACCACCTGACTGGCTTGGTGGGAAGGTTTTCCACTAGGACAGTCGGTTCTCCTCTGGATGGGACTATTGCCCTATACAAACAAGGCGTCTGCCCTGTGGTTCTTTATGGCCTGGAGGCCCTATGTATGGATGCCTGTAAGTGGCTAGATTGCTACTTTTGGAAGCGTATGTTAAAATGGAGCTCCTCTACCCCCATAAGAGTGTCTACGACTGGAACTGGGGCTGGTATCTTTGAATGCCCAATTGATGATACGGCAAGGCCACTTGCATATAAATTAATTTAAACCTGCAGTGTCAATTACTTGCTAAACTAAGTGGGAAAGGCGATGCGCTCACCTGTCAAAGTGGAATTTACGGGTGGATAGGGTGGCGCCCCGATTTCAGCAGAGGGACGAGGATACCCTCCTTGAATCAACTCTAGAAAAATTAAATTAGGAAATGGGATTAGGTTAATAATTACACACACCTAGAGACACTAACTATAAATATGTAGCTAATGTTAAACACTCCTATTTGCAAACCCAATGATACCGTAGGCAATGTCCATATCTGGCAATGCAAGAGTTTTCGTCTGAAAATATGTACGAACCAATTGCCTTTTTTCCTGGGCGCTAGCACCAAGGTTCCAGAAGCAAAAATGAAATGTCAGATATGTAATAGAACTGGGGAACTAGAAACTCCTTGCCTTGTCCTTACCCAGTGTAAAATGTCGGGCACTGCCTACAAGACACTTTTGGGCAAGCTGGTGCACGAATAAGATGATTGAATTGTGTTAAACTCTGAATCTGAAGGAGTTACTATTGCGTTTTGTATTTGGGGACTTGTTGAGAAATGCCTCGCTTAGCAAATAATGTAAGGTAGGCTGAATAACAGTACGCCAAGTGCTGCTTCCTGTGGCGGATTGGGGCTGACCAAGTACATGATTATGTTTTGAGAGACTCTTCTTTGGGTCTCTGCCCGGCTGCCTCACATGTTTTAATGCTTATTTTCCGTGCTGGTTTTATTGGTGTTATGGTGGTAGAGCGGTGAATCTGGCTCTACCCGTGAGGTGTGTATGGGTTGGCCCTGAACAGGGCAGCGGTTGTAAGTTGGGGTTCTTCTGGTATAGTATGGCCCTTTGGGTGATGTCGAACTGGTTAATGGCCATATGACGAAATGAAGCAAGCTTGTTTTAACATGATTTGAGTATCTGTACAATCCAGCCTTGTACTGTTGTGAGTATTTGTGTAATTTCCTTTTACCATATCGACATTGTAATGCTAAATAATTTAAATATAGGCTGATAGTATGTATTTATTGCATTGTATTTTTATGTTGGAAGTATAATTGTTTTTAATATTGCTGTTTGTAAAGGTTCTTCTGAAACAGTGTTAAGGCGGTGGACACGAGAAATTCACCAATGGTTCCCCACGTACGCTCTCAATTTATGATCACATTTATCATTTGTACAATCTCTAGCAGGCAGTCAAATACAATGTGTTTCTTCTCCTTTTTAATAGCCAATTGTCCTGCAGTACTGTGTTTTGTGACTCAACAGTCGTTGGCAATTCCCCCAAACTAGGCATACTGAAGTAGAGGTCTTGAACAAATTCTTCAGTCGATTGCGTTGAAGCTTCAGCTTCTGTTGGTTCAGGCTGTGATTATTCCGCATGATTGGAGAACAGGTAGGTAACATTGAATGTTAGGTGGGTGGAACATTTTAGAGGGTGTAGATTGTGTCAAAGGGTCTGCAAGCAATTGCAATGCATCTTCGTTGTCTTCAGTTTCATCTGGGCAATTTTTCAACAAAGTAGCAATGGTCCATGGTAACTTTGTATGGTTTGCAGGTGAGATTCCATTAATTTTCTGGCACTGGGCATATGCATCACAAGTCTGGATATTGACTGCACCACACTGTGCCTCAAATGGTAGTTGCTCCATTGTGAAATCCGTTTGGCAAGCGACATCTTTGGTTTCAGTTGTTGTCTGAGTCTTTATGTTAATGGATATTTGTACCGCGCACTATCACCACTGGAGTAGTCCTCTGGCGTCTCTGAAGAGGGGAGGGAGTTAGTGGGAGTAAGCGGGAAAAGTGCAAGAGAGCAGTGATGTGCCGTTGGCAGCCTCAACAGAGTTAACACCGCTCGCTGGGCTTGGGTTGTTTTTTTCAGTCGGTAGCTGTCTCTGTGGTTTATTTTGTTGTGCTGTAGTGAAGTTTGTGCGGTTTGTTCTGCTATAGGGTGGTTTGGTTAGAGTTTGAGCGGTGTATGCAGAGGGGTGAGGTTGTTAGTGTTGGTTATTGGTATTGCTGTCTGGAAGCGATGTGCTCAATTTCCACGTTCATTCCAGGCGTAGGGTGGCAACATCATGAATTGCTGGCTAGATCCAGTGATATTCACAATCCCTTCTTATATGAAGGCCACCATGTATATACTACTCTTCCTTCTGAGCCCGTAACGGATATGGAGAAAAACCTGCTCCATGTATAGCACACATGCAAAAGATAAGATTTTCCAACCTAAAACATAATGACTAACACATCTGCTTAAAAACTTCTCCAAAACAAACTGGTTTGTTTGTTACCCTTGGTTCATTAATTTGCTTTGAAACTGCAGCCTTCCGCTTTGCTGAGCACAACATCAAGCTGAAAAAAGCGTTTTATATGGTCTAAATCAAGCTAATTGCTTTTCGACTCAAACATATGCACATATCTACAAACAGAACTAACTTGACGCACTTCAAAACATTACAACATTATAAAAATGTATTTCCAATGTGATGCTCAATTGTAATTCATATTAGGTTATGTATACCTCCTGGTCCATGTGCCTCTTCTAATTGGACATCTTGAGTACATTCCTTGGAGAGAAGAATCATAAAAGTAAATTAATTGAACTGAAATGTCAAATCTTTCATTGCAGAAAGCACTACCTCACAAAGTACTTTAAAATGATTGCCAACATAATACTAGATTTGTTTTTGCAACACAAATGGAACATTCGTATGACCATGCCTTCTAACTGTAGACGTGATTTGGTCATAATATAAATTTCAGATTTCACCTGATAACCTTCTGAGATGACAAATGGACTTGATCTGATATCACTCTGCAAAACATCGGATCATAATGTTGCCTTCATAAGTTGTTGGCTTTGTAATGTTTCCTTTCAAATCTATTCTGCATTAGGGAGGAAGTGTTCTGTTAGAACCAAAATCAGAAAAGCTAGAAACGGTGCAAGGTTACATGCATTTTGTTAGGGAGAATTCTATGTTGGCTAATTTCCCAAACCTAGTGAGTCCCCCAGCAGCTTTGCTGGATTTTTTAGGTTTATTTTTTTCTCCTGCTAAGAGTGAATCTTTTTTTTTTTTTTTTCCTCCAACTCTTAGGCATGATTTGAGAATGTCCTTTGACTATGTAATGTGTTTTATGGGCTATGGGGTATTTTACTCCATAGGGCTTCATGTGTTTTTGGTATGTTACACAGCACCCTCAGTGCAGTAACACAGGGGTGTCATAGTGACCCCCAAACATAGACTCCATACCCTGAGACTGACTACTGTCTCCCAGGGCATGTAAAGTCACCATTGGCTTTACTAGTCTCAAATTGTGAACAGAACCAGCACAAGCCATCATATTGTGGAAGTCCTGGTAGGGGTAATTCGATTACCCCTGGGTCTGTTTTACAAGGGGGCACCGACCCCTCCCCCCCCTTGTCGAGTTTCTGGCTGGTGGCAGTGGATACCACACGTCCCATTGATTTTAAACGCACCACTTTTGGGTGCAATGTTAAAGATACCGCCGGTTTATTTATTTAATATTTATTCCCCGGTTGGGTCTTTTTGCCAGGACTCGGTTTTAAAATGGCGTTTGTGTTCGCTTCTGAAACTCTAACCCAAGTCGAGCCCTTTGTCCCACTTTTTGGCAGGCTTCTCCACAGAAGCCCTCCAAATGGTGCCACTCTGTCTGGGGTCAACAGGATGTGTGGGAGGGGATTAGGCACCCTGGACTGAGTTGCCTTGGCAACTGAAGTCGCACTCTTGTGTGATTGGCCCAGTGGTGATCCGTCCAACTCACCACTTAGCATGTTTGAGTTATACCAAAGCTCTGTTCAGTGTTTGCTTGCGCTACTGTATTTTTAGCCCTATTGTGTATACTCTATATACTGCCTATCTCTGCTCAGCCACAGCTACCAGGTAAATCTGGGTGGTGCAGACTGCTACCAATTGGGTTTACTGCTTACTCCCGTGGTCTTAGACTTTTTGCAGTGGTCCCTAAGGGAACTGCACAGGTTTCTGTCTAACACATTTCAGTCTCAAAGTATATCATTTTTAGGATTTACTTTAATTATACCAAGGAAACTGTGTACGCATACCTCATACTTTGGACCTGTTGCAAAGGAGGAAGTGAATGTAGTCTCATTCCAGCATCCCCCCCTATAACATAGTACTGTTTTTAATAGGGATGGGAAATCAAAATTAAACTGAAAACATGGGATGGAGACGATGGTACTTACTGAGACACCCATTCATGCCACTTTGTGTAAATAACCAATGCTAAACTCAATTTTCAATGTTTAAATTCCAAGCATAACACATGCATGTATTCTTTCATATCTAAAGGACTAGTACAATATAAATTACTTGATAGGCGACTGCGGTTGATGTGGACTCTGGCGAAGTAATTATTGAAGAATCTTGCTCCTTCATTTTCAGTTATTTGTAATAAAAGACTATGTGAAGGTACATTAGTATTAGAATTGTGGCCACATCCAACACTTAATATCACTTTGTGCACGTCGGTATGGCTCACCATTTGGATACTAGACATGTTGCTGTTTTTTTCACTGAGGGTCCGTGCTTCCATCAGTGAGCTCTACGTAAAGGACATGTCAACAAACACGAAAACATTAGGTGACTTTTTTAAAGGGCACTATGGATGTTTTTACGGATGGTCACTAGGGAAACTTCAGTAAAACAGAATTAAATGGAATCCACACAAGACTAATAAGGTGAATGAAGAAATTAAGGGTGTAGTTCAGAATACCAATGATGATTGTAAATTGCTGACATTTGAGAATTTTAGCACTTTTCTACTGGGCACTATAGATACACACGTTAATAAACGGAACAAGTTTAAGATCAAAAACACCTAAGAGAACTCATGGATATGATGAATTGACAGGATGAAAAGGACATGAGGTTCTTGATAAGACAACTTAACCAATATGGGTGTTCAGTTGGGTGCCTGGAGCACATTAAGAAAATCAAGCTAAAATATAAGAATTGGGTTAAAAATCATGTGCAATTATGGTCCAGACAGACGCCAAAGTGATGTTGAATTGTCTCCAGAATAAAGATTTGCGATTTTTCTGGACCTTATTGAATAATCAAAACAGGCTCTGGAGAAAACATCAGTGCTGACTCGGAAGCGGACTGGGTTCAGCATTTTGGAGCCATTTATGGCACCAAAGGGCAGTTTGGTAACAGAAAAGGCCACTCATGAAACGCATAATGTGTTTGACAAAGGGCTTATGGGTGCTATTACATTTGACACAAATGATGTGCTTGAGGTCATTAAGAGAGCTAGTAATTTAAGAGCCCTAGGTCTGAACTAAACCTCCAATAGTTTATTCAAGGGCGCCATGTCTGAGAAGGCAGGGATCCTGAAGCTCTTTTTTGACAACACCTTGAAGACAGCAATGTACCCGCTAACGTGGAGCATGGCGTATAATCATTGTGATTTACAGAAAGTAGGTTGATGCCAAAAGTTAATGTCCCATCAGTATTTTACATGCAGATAGTAACTATTTCACAAGTCTCATTTTGAAACACCTGGAAGCCTGGGTCCAAAGTAAAGTTATCCCCCTTTCAGACCGGTTTCCGGAAAAATCATGGTACAAACTTGAATGGTCATGTGCTGAGCAGTCATTCTGGATCTGGGGAAAGAAGGAAAATACGCTGTAATACATCTAGCAACTTTAAATCTTTCTAATGCTTTTGACACGGTTTCCAGACCAAGAAGTTGGGCAAAACTAAGAAAATGGGGCATTCCTGAGGGTTTGCTAAAACTGGTCCTCAAATTGTATGAGGACCCTAATGGGATCGATTTTTGCTAGGCCCTGACCTGAAGACCCTCCGCATATGGAAACAAGGCATAATCACCATATACTAGTGATACGATGGACACAAGGTTCGATTTCCATGTACTAGGGTTTATTACAAAGAAAGCATATGCTCAGTCGGCCGACTGGGTCTAACGTCTCGCAACGTGTCACCCAGACCTCGTGAGACGCAAGAGAACATTATACAACAGATATATATATCCGCCCATAATGTATCTTCTCGAGATGGGGTTCGATAATTGACCATTATTATGACAAGCTTCTTACTTAATCTGTTATACTTGTTTTAGCAACAGTTGCAGTTTGCCGACATAGTTCTTTGTTTTGAAGAACATAAAGCACTTGTTCGGCAAGGATACTGTGTTTGCGGGAGGGACATATTCCACAGCGTGTGATCGGTCTACTGGTTTCTGTTCGTGAACTAGGGGTCAGCCTGATCTAAGGAAGAGTCCCGAAGGGGGTGGGAGGTGCTTGAAAAGTATAATTCATGTTTAACTGCCTGTTTCTACAGTTCTAGCGAGACAAGCCGACACCTGGGCCGCTGATTAAATACCTTCTCTACCCGCCTTCAAGGACTTGTGAGGATGGAAAACAATGTATTTCTGTACTGTTTGGCATTTGTCTGGGCCCTTTCTCTCAACATGTTGACTGTGGCCTCGCACCGTCTACGAGCTTTCAGAATAAAATACATTTTGCAAAACGTTTAACTGAAAGGAAGAGAAAGCAATTGGAAAGCAAATGGCAGATGTTACACAAAATGGACGCCCTATGGTTGTACTGAAGGTTCTCTGTTGGCGATGTAGGGCATACGATGCGATTGGTTTTCGGCCAGCATAAGATGCCTTCTATACTTCATTAGGGTCGTTTCTAGACCTCCTTTTGGCTATAAGCCAAGGGCATCGACCATACTTCGCATCTTCGTCTGACCATGTATCTAATTCTGAACTATGCATGCTACTGTAATGGTCATCTTCAATATTGACATGAATTCTTTAATTGTTTCCATTTCGTTGTTTGTATTCGTATTCAACCTGTGAGTTCTTTTTTCTGTTGTGTACATTCGTTTATTTCAGAGCAAAAGATTGGCATAGTGTATGCAACAACACTCCTTGAAGATTCCAAGTAATGTTACTAAGATTGCAATTAGTTTCCATCCCCCATGAGCGCAGTAACTCCCAAAACCATGAGCTTACATTCAGCTCCCAACCGCCTGTCTGTGTATGAATGTCAGAACTTGGAATGTGCAATTTCTTGATTGCCTCAAATCGTTGGGGAGGAGTCACTTACAAATACACGGCATGCTGACCCCACGATTTTACACACACCTTCACGATTGGCCAACATATCAAGAGCCATTCTGTTTTGAAGTCATTAATCTAACTGCCTTGTCTTCTAATGTCATATTATGTATCGGTTGTTCCATTTATCGTTTTTTTCTAATACCCTGGCAGTCTTCTTATATTCCAAGAATGTATGGCTTGCCCCCAGAATGGGATAAATGATTTTGCCATGTCCTCTGCAATTAATCCTGTCCCATCTCGTCGTGGCCTAGATCTGGATAATTTGGATATGTCTGACGTTTTGGAAAGGAGTACACCACGGAAAAGGATCCCTATCAGGTCCCTCCCCATTTTCTAGGCAACCAAGGATAATCATGTTCTCCACACACAAAATAAACGGTATCCCCTACATATATTGGTTCTTCTTCTTTCTCAAGTACTGCAATATTCAAACATCTATTGAATGACCCTACTGAGTAATAACCCTTCTTTCGTAAACAAAATGGGATAGTGCGTGGGCTGTAATTAATAGTATAGGAGGGGGGCAAAACGTCCTTGTTCCCTACTGGATTCATGTGAAAAGTGATTAGATTTATATGGCACATAAAATCTATCTACTGGTCTTACCACCAGTTTAATTATCCTTGCCCTGCTAAATATGGACCAACCCACCGGTTCATTTATTACTCTTTTGAACTCATCTGTCTGTTCCATCTAATTGACCCGTGTCACTCTCATTCCAGTTACCATAAAATAGTGCACTCAATGCTGCATAACAGCATAACATGCCGTATGAAGGGGTAATGGTTGTACATACCAACCCATTCCTTTCCTGCCATGCTGGGGTAAATGGGAGCAGACCCAACAATTTGGTCTATTCAGGATAGTGAGTCATATTCATGATCCAAAGCAATGTGTTATTACCATAGCCTATTCTGTGCCTCCCTTCTAATGGAGGGAGAGAATAAGGGAGCACATGGACCGGACTGTCTGTGGCAGGAATAGTGGTAGCAGGCAAAAGAAAGTTTTACGGATGCACAGTTTCGAGATACCATAGTATTGTGACCAGTGTAATCAGAATGCAAAATAATGTTAATTATCAACATATATTTCCTACAGAAAATCCTGTGTATGCTTTTAATCTCTATTTCTACAATATCATCAGCGTTGGTGCAAGAGGGAACAGGAGAAAGTAGAGAAGGCATTGCCTGCATCCTTATCTCGTCAATGTTCGTTGCAAATAATTTCATTACAGCAGCACCAGTTTAAGCGGTAAAACGTCCAAGAAATCAGCAAAGCGTCTAGGCCAGTTCCCGTTAGCCTGCTTGATAAAGGAGTAGCAAGTTTATTGTGACTCTGTACATGTCACGATGCCCGCTCCCGGGGACCCGGCTCAGGCCCTGCCTCCCCGAAAGCGGACATAAAGTCCCCGGGGAAGGGCCCAGCAACCCCTTATAGGGGCCCTTTGGACAGCGTCCTGGCGCCTATGGCGCCAGGCTCATAGAAAACGTCAGTCCTGGCGCCATAGGCGCCAGGCTCATTATGAAAGTGTTGTGGGTGCACTTACCTGATGCAGACATGCTGCAGAACCCCGGCCTCCTTGAGGCCTGAAAGGAACTACTTTACCTGTGGGACTCATTTACCACCCGAGCGTGGTCGGGGAAGGATACATACCTGATTGGAAGAAGGACACATTCTAAGAACTTCTTCCAAGGCTATTTAAACCACACCCGATCAGCCACACGTGCTTCGCGTTGTTCTGCATCTAGCAGCTGGACGCTCACCGTGTCTGCTCCTGCATCTTGACTTCTGCCACACCTGCCAGCATCCTGAATCACCTGCAAAGGAAGGGAACAAGAGAACAGAAGAAGGAAAAGGCCTCACCTGCTAAATCTGCATCCCAGAGACATTTCGCCGACAATCCTGAAAAGGAAGACATTTATTTTTAAAAGCACATCGCATCGATCGCTGCAGCGCCGCATTCTACCCACCTTTACAGGGCGCCTCCATGTTCAGCAGCGACCATCCGGATTCGCAGTCGCGCCCCCGCGCCTCGGGAGAAAAAGACAAGAACAAAGGTGAGAGAAAGAAGGGAAAAGGGAAGCTAAATCTCCATGTCAAGACTTACCTGTTGGGTCATTCCCTTTACATTTCGGGTCCGCACCGCATCCAGGCATTTTCGGACACCGGCCCCTAAGGGGAAAAAGACATCAGCGTTAATGAGTGAATGAAAAGACATTACCAAAACACTCATTCAAGACTTGCCTGATTTCCACAAGGATTTCACCGCTCACCTCGGGTCGGTGCCTGTTCCCCGCCATTCCGTACCCCGGCCCCTATGGGGAAAAAGACACTAGCATTAGAACATTAATGCATGGACACAAGGGGAACCTCTTATCAAAAAACTTACCTGGAAGCCAAGCAAGTTTGGTTCTCACCCATCCGAAAATCCAGTGACGTAACTGGATACCAACACGCCCCTGCATCAGAAGCAGGATGGAGAGCTCGTCCTTCCAGACCCTAAGGTGAGACGCTACAGGGAAGCACAGAAGGGTTTTGAGGAGGGTGAGAGGGGTAAGTGGGAGGCCGATTGCATTACCCCGCAGACAGTTAACCCCCTATTCTCACCTACAGAAGGATACTTCTGCGAGTCAGACAAGCCAGATCTGGGGCCCGGTCCAGTCCGTCTTCCGAACCCTGCGCATCACCTTAGACGAGGTCACAGCAGCGCGAACCAGACCAGCGCCCCCGTGGGAGTCAGGTGAGCGTTACAGTACAGTGCTCCCAAATGTTAGAGTGAGCATCAATTGTATCTGTACCATTTGGGCCCCGCTTGTCCCCACAGGGTAATCACATTGCTCATTCACTTTTCAAAGGTAGCACCGGGAAGCAGCATTTCAGAGCTTTCAATTTGGTGCAGGTTGATAAAGCTCCCACGCTAGTCCTCCGATTCCCAATTCATCCGTGTCGGGAATAGAGGCAAAACACACACGCAGATCACATCACTTCTGATTTTGATAATGTAGGTTGCACCTTATCGCTCCAGGTACTGTGATCAATGAATAATGCATTTTCACTTCCGGAGGCAGCCTTAGTGTCAGCCTGTGATACAATGAGTGATGATGCGGCTGCAGCTGGGCAAGGGTGAGGCACCTTTGGCCCTCTTTCCCTCGTTGCAGTTTCCCCAGGCACTTTCTCGGGCTTAGGCAGCACTTTTGGCAGAGAACTGGCGATGGTGTCTTTGTGATCGAGTGCAGCCTATTCCTTCTCTTTTGAATCAGGCAGCTCTTTCAAAGGGAAATTGAATTATTTTTGTATGTGTAGCATAAATCCATGCCTTGCGACCATCCGCTCGGAC
Organism: Ambystoma mexicanum; assembly: GCF_040938575.1. Classification (NCBI taxonomy): domain Eukaryota; kingdom Metazoa; phylum Chordata; class Amphibia; order Caudata; family Ambystomatidae; genus Ambystoma; species Ambystoma mexicanum. The sequence goes on along the minus strand of NC_090924.1, from coordinate 675,866,175 downwards.
TGCAGTCTGTGTTGCCAGGAGGATCTGATATGGGCCCTTCCAATGCAGTGCAAGTGAAGATTTCCTCTCAGTTCTTCACTAGCACCCACTCTCCTGGCTGCAGACATGCCTTGGGCCGGTGTATTTGACAGGAAGAGCCTCCTGCATTTGCTGATGAATCAACCACAATCTCTGAGTTAACAAGTTACAATAAGTGCTGAGCAAAGGGTATTCATTTTCATTCCAACGCCTAGGCTGTGGGGCACTCCACACATTCACAGGTCTTCCCATTACGATTTCGTATGGAGAGTTCAGTCGTTGCCTGTACTGATGTTCGCATGCACAACAAAGCTAATGACAATTCATCAGGCCACTTCAGCTGACTCCCTGAACATATTTTGCTAACTTTGTTTTTTAAAATACTGTTCTGACGTTCCACAAGACAGGCACTCATCAGGTGTCTGGCCGAGTGGAATCTCTTGTCAATCTGGAGGCCAGCACAAATCCTGTAGTATTACGGCAGCAAAAAAAATGCAGGCCGTTGTCTGACCATGAGACTCGTGGCAGGCCAAAACAGGAGAAGTATTCCTTCAATATCCTTTGCTGTGCTTGATAGGCCCCCACCCATTTACTAAATGCACAGACCACTACGACGTATTTAAGATTCTGACCCTTTCCATTTCTATGAAGTCAAAATTGATGACTTCAAAGAGCATAGGAGGGGGGGGGGCAAAACTACCTACTGGAGTAGTTGTTCCTTTACCAATGTGTTGCAAACAGGTCATGCAGTTCTGAAACAGTCTGTCAGCAGTTTTTCTAATGTGCGGGTTCTGCCATACTGTCTAAATGCTGATCATTTTCCTAGCACATGTGTGGGGCCATCGTGACCATTGCTGTTACTTAGGCGTTGGGTGCATCCAGCTTTGACTTTTTGTCTACCCAACAACCCGCTACATCTAATTCTGCTGTACCCTCAGACCAAGCTTTTATTTCGTCTGCAGTTGCTTCTGTTTGCATCCCTAACTGTGGCAATCCCATTTTCTATCATACAGGGTACTTCTGACCTCTCAATACACATTTTTGTATGCAGATCTGTGGCAGTTTGTTTTGCAATTTTGTCTGCAAATGCGTTTCCTTTTCCAACGTTACATGTTACTTATGTGCTTTGCATTTCATTTTTGCTAATCGTTTAGGACGCGCAAGTGCAGACAACAATTTGGCTACCAATGGACCATGCTGAATCTTGGTCCCATGTGACGTCAGAAAACCCCTCTCGGCCCAGAGTCGACAAATTGTGTACCACCCCAAATGCGTACGGACTGTCAGTATATATGTTTACATCCATGTTTTCAGAAATTTCACATGCTCTTGTCAAAGCTATTCTCTCCGCAGCCTGTGCTGAATTGTATGGGATTCTCTTGCTCTCTACAATACTTTAGTGTCGTGATGGCATATGCAGCAGTTGATGTACCATCGGGTAATTTAAAACGGGAACCGTCACAAAACAGTTTTCCATCTTGCTCTTTCTGTGGGGTGTCTTATGTCAATTCTTTTCGTTTCTTGCTCAGTAAACATTAAACAATCGCGGAGGGGTTCCTTTTCACCCGTTCTTTCATTTGGGAGGGGGCATTAACTCAGCCAGATTCAAAGCGCAACATCTCAGAATTTGAATATGCGGTGCAAATAGGACTATTTCATACCTCGTCACTCTAGCTGATGTAAGATGTTGCATCTGAGTTCTATTTAAAAAAACGTCTACTGCGTGAGGCACCATGATGGTTAAAGCGTGACCCAAAACCATCCCCTCAGTTTGTTATACTGACGCCGCAGCAACAGCGCGGTATAGCGCATGCGACAGGATCCAGCGCGGAAGAAAAATAACCGCATGGTCTTTTTCTTCCTCCTTGTTCCTGAGTCAGGACAGCCTAAGCACAACCATCATTCTCATGCACAAATAGCTTGACATTTTTTTCATAATTTGGTGTGTCCAAAACTGGAGCTGAGCACAATGCAACTTTGAGCAGATCAAATGATTTTTGACATTCCACACTCCATGGCAAAGGCAATGCAACATCCTTTGTCAATGCCACCATTGGTTTCACAATCGTGGCACAATTCGCAATTCACTGCCTGCAACATGAAGTCAAGCCACTCACAGCTCTAACTTCCTTCTGCGTCTTTGAATAGGCATACCAGAGATGCTTTCTATTCTTTCTGGTGTCAGTCTCCTCCCCTCTTTCGAAAGGAGGTAGCTCAAATGGGCCAACCTTCTTTCGACAATACTGGCATTTTTTTAATGATGCTTTATGCCCATGTGCTGCTAAATGTGTCAATTTAACTGTACTCTTTGCAAATGTCTTCTGTGTCAGCAGCAATCAATAGGTTATCAATGCATTGTAATAATACATAACCTGCTGGTAATTCTAACCTGTCTAGTTCTTTTAATGCTCTACTATAGATACTCGGGCTCTCATTGTAACTTTGTGGAATTCATGTTAATGTAAATTAATTTGTGTTAATGTAAATGAACGTCGTCCTAGTGTAAAAGTAAACAAATCCATCTGGATTTACTGGAATACTGAAAAAAGCATTCTTCAGATCTATAACACTAAAATGCGATGCAGATGCTGGAATCATAGTTAAAATGGTAGTTACGTCCAGGACTAATGGAAATTGGGGGATCAACTACTTTATTCAATGCGCAAATCAATTATGAAATGGTATGTCGTTACCTCCATTCTTATAAACTGGAAGAATTGGACAATTGCACGTTCTACCTGAAATCTCTTCAATTACGTTTCGTTTAATCAATCAAACGATGCATTTCAATGCTTTCTCCCCCTTCACCAAAATCTTATATGTGGAATACGTGGCAATGTAATTCCTTCTTTTAAACAATTTTTACTGGTTTCTACCTTAAACAACCAACATTATCATTCATTGCCCATATGCAAGTTGTAACCTTATTTAATTCAGTCGGTAATGGTTTAGACAAATTGTGATACAGATGCTTTTTGTGTTGATATTGTCAAATACACTCCATCAGGAGAACAATCAATAAACGCACTCATATTCTTTAACAAATTTAGACCAATAGATTTTCGCCGCAATTTTGTGTCAAAAGAAACGGGCAAGACTCAGTGAATGGACCTAGTGTTATAGGTACTGATTGTGACACTGGGCTCTACTAGTGTACCTGCGAACCCTACTGAGACGTTGTTTTGCCCTGACAGGGGTATTTCTGGAACCAAGTGATGGTCAATTTAGCACTTTTGTGCACCTGTGATCACCAGAAAAGTGTGCTCTCTATTCCCAACTTTCATTTCTACGTAGGGCCCTTTCTGGTCTACGGGAATAGATACTGGTTCCAACCCCTGTCTGTCCTAGTAAAACAATATCAGATGTAAAGTCGCCAGAGTAGTATGCGTTACCCTGATGATCGAAAACATTTCCTTCTCCTGTACTATTCTGCTGCTGCTGGTTTTGGTTCTGATTTTGGTACTGATTGTTACTCCCCTGGTTATTCTGATTTTTGTGGTACCCTTGAGTTTCTATTGTGTCCTTGTGTTCCCGGGCGCCCTCTATTCTGTCTTCTCTGGGTACTCCCATTTCTATTATGTAACTATGGGCACTGTGCTCTCCAATGACCACCTTGTCTTCAATAAGCACATTGATTCAATCCAATTGGTCTTCCGTGGATATTGGGGAAAGTTCCCTCTCGTTTGCATTCCCTCCACCCCTGTTATTTGCTACCTGCTGCATCAATACCCTTGTTTTTAAATTAACTCTGTCCCTTGTTTCTTTCTTTTTCTGCATTTACTCTATTCTCATAGTATTGGGCCATGTCTAATACTTTACTCTGTGATTTTGCTTGCCATGCACTTTCAGATGCCATTATTAAATTTTGAATTTTCGGTAACCATCACCGCACATACTTATCAACACCGGGTTCAGTACCCAAATATTGGCCACTAAAATCTGCAATTACTACTTCAAATCTATTGAAATGGCCTGTAGCTGGTTCATCTTTACCTTGCACACAAGCCTTTTAATTTATCCCAGACAATTCTTCTTTCAGGTATTAACATTTTGAATTTTTGTATTATTCGCGCTGGTAAGGAGAACAGAACTGGCGATGGCTTCTCGCCAGCTTTTGTCTGCATCCTCTTTAATCAAATGTTCCCATGTACCACCGAGAATATCAACATCTACATTTCTAATTTATTCCAAATATCTATCGGGAAAATCACAGGAAATAATAGATCAATATCACTCATTGAGTCCCATTTAAAATAGTCTATTTTCACAATCTCCTTATAAAATCCTGCTAGATTCTTCCTCGAATCAGGGATTGTTTTATTATTAACCTCCTGTCTGGAAAAAGGGGCATGCAGGAATCGTGCTGTATAATGGGCTCCTATCATGTGCGCGTCAGTCGTTGCAGTGGCAGCAATCTCTACTTTCGGGACAAATGTGGGGGGCACTTCTGTCATGGGCAATTGCAAACTAAGCGTTTCCTCATTAGTTTGTTTAGCAATAAAGCTAAATCGAGGGAGAGGGCAGCCCTTCTAGTTTCAGGTAAAAATGCTCTTTTGTATATGGTCATTAAATCGGGGGTGGGGGGGCAACAAACATTCTTAATCATCTTGTAAATACTCAACCATTACCTGCAATACTTTTCTCTGCATTTCTAGGGTATACTGATTAAATATATCATGCACTTCCATTGGAGTAATGGCAGCATCCGTAATCCAGCTAAAGCGCCTCTCGCGTACACATTTTCATCTCTTCACTAACAGGTTTTAACGGCGGCAAAAATCGCTGCTGATCATACCAGTTTTCCTCTTCATCTCATCATGCAATTGATAAAGTTCACTTTTAAACTCGTATAGTTGGCCTACATGTTCTTGTACTTCTGCTGCACTATCCCTCATACGAGGAAAAAACATTTAGATCTCCCACCCAACTTCTGCGGTGCCAACATACCAGTCAATTTTTTCCATTTATCTATAATTTACTCCCCCATGCATTCTAACAATACCTGTTGTTCTCCAAGCTGCTTATAGTCATGCATGGAACTCTGCACGGATCCCTCATCATTGCCTTCAATGTACGTTTCTGCCCACTCTTTCAGCTGGTCTTTTCTCTCCCTGCTAACCGTACTAAGAGTTACTGTAGTGCTCCCTTGTAGCGCAGGCTCCACCTCTGTAGAACTGCTTCCTGTAGCAGCTGCTAATTCACACTCTGACGGTAAAGGGGAACTGGTGTTACGTGCATAGGGGGAGATGGTGCAGACAGGAGTGTGAGGTGGCAACTGAGGTGGAGGAGCAATATGTATAGGTGCAATTGGGTCCACATTACTTTGAGGACGTTCTTTTCTTGGTTCCGTCAGAATTCTGTTTTAGTTTATCGGATGTATGTAAATCTTGTTGTGGATATATTTTTTGTATTCCTAATTGAAAGCTCATGTCCTGTCTTCTGATATCCTGTCACTTTAAGCTCATCTAGTTCTAGCTCTTTTTCTGTGTTTGTGTCTTCCTGCATGTGTCTCCCTACCTTTTAGACGGAAATTAGCTTCCTTCCTCCAGTCTCTTGACATCAAATGTCGAGGGGCGTGCTTTCTTGTGCAGCAGTACTGATTCTAAGTGTTCTATACGTGCCAATTCAAAAGTCCCATCTTTCGGCCGCTGCAAATCTGCTACATGCCTGGTCTGCTTAAGCCAAATTGCATTACACCTTTCAATCCCGGCTCGACAGTGATGTCCTCGATTCGTTTTCGCCTTCAAATTCAGTGTACACGATGGAGCAAAAGGGGGGAGGGTCCCTATTCGGGGCCAAGTCAGATTAAATATGGAGGGCAGCCCCTCTGAAAATAATTGCTACAACTAGCTTGAGACAGGGGTGATGTTGCAGATGTGGGGTCATTGCTGGACAGAGCTTCTTTTGCCTCCCCCAAAATTGGAAATATTTCTATGAACTGGTTGGCCTACGTGGACGACTTTGTTGTTGGATTCCACCCTAGCAGGGTTATGCTGCTTTTCAAGGCTTTGCAAGAGAAATGACCAAGATCAATTCTAAGAAAACACGTAATGCTTGTAAAGGGCATGAAAAACCTGTCAAGTTGCTCTGGTAATGGGGTAACTTTAGAAAGGGTCAAGACAATAATCTTTCTTAGCTTTCCAATTACAAACTGACCAAATAAAGAGAGAATTCCTTATGAAGCAAGCATCTTGGGGCGAATGTGGAAAATTATATCCCTCAATTGAAAAGAATTAAAGTTCAGCTACTGCAAATTCTCAATTATCCCTCTTACTAGATTCTTTATTGGGTGGGGGGTTGGTTGTGAGCATTCCCAACTCTGCTGGTGAGTGCCATTATACACAAACTGGGACTCCACTCCTTGGTGGCAAAAGGCCATTGGTGCCTTTTGTCATGGAACTCCACATTCTTTGCCCCCATAATAACACACTGTATCAAACTCCTGCTGAGGTTATGAACTCCAGCCAGGTACCCACTGTGGTGGAATTTACTGGCCGCTGTGAAATCTTACTGCACAAACCGGCATTGGGAAAGGATGACTTGATCAGCAATCCAGAACGGGTCAAAGAAAAATCTTTTCGATCAAGACTGGTGCACAAATACGGAAAGATTGCATGAATACTCCGGCTTCTCACCGGAAATATGAACATAGAAGTAGGGGGGACTCGTTCCTTACTCTGTGAAATTTCCTGGTGTTGGGATTCGGAATGATTGATTATCTGTGTTTTTGTTGGAACCTACTTCTTTCCAAGGAAGTTCTAATTAGACAGAAGAGGTTGTCTGGTACAGAGGCTGAATGCCGTTTGGATGGAGGCGCCCAAGTATCCATGGTGGTTTCAGTAGTGACACGCCTTTAATAGTTTGAGACAAAATGAGCAAAAGTAATTTGGCTATACGGCTTGACAAACATCTGTCACATTAATCATTCTATGAGTTCTATTTTGACTACTATGGATGGAGTGTGTATGTGTATGTATGTATGCATGTATATATAGATATAGATCTATTTGAAATATTTTTTTTTCAAAGAATTGCCTTGTTAAGGTTACTTTTTTTTAACCAATGAAAGATGAATAAAGTAATACAATATTGATGGAAAAACACCGGAAAATGTAAACCGTTCATGAAGTGACCTTTTTCAATATACTATTTAAATTAATGGATATCATTGGGAAGACATTTATACAGACCACTGTCCTACATACCAACACACAAAGTTAATGGTCCACTACTCACCTGAGCCAGCGTGAGTCGAATTGCGTTTGGAAGCAATTTATGAAGAATTCAGTTTCGCTGCTTTTTTGCGTAGATTGATTGTGCAGATCGATGGTAAATTGCAGACTGCAGACGCATAAGCGATTGGCCCTCGCGTCTCCCAAGACAGCCAGGGCTCTGTCAATCTCGTCCACTGGCAAAACGCAATTTGTAATAAATCTTATTCAATCCATGTCCTTTGGGAATATATGCAGGACTCTTCCCACAGGTTTGACATGGCTCACAGAAGGCCAACTGATAACCATAAATGAAGGCCTTCTTAAAGTCTAAGATCTGTATATGTAATTATTTTTTTTACAATGTATGAATGAATAAAGCAAGTATTACACAGCTTTGTCTGTAAAGTTTTAAAGAAAGACCTAGTTGAACTAACACAGCGATCACTTTCTTACAGAATGGATTGTTATAAGTATTACTCGTCCATTGATTGAACTGTTAAGCACCAAAATAAAACATGCTTGCAAACATGGACCATAAAACATTCCATTCTGTTACAATGCACAGTGATGCAATGTGCTAGTTACCGAGATCAAAATGCATCAGACGTCTTTGAGATAAATGAAAATTAGAATACTGTGTACATTAGGTGGAAATCGATAGAAACTTTCAGAGCAGGGATCTATGAACATAAAGACCCAAATTGGTGACCTACCCTTACTTGGACTAATAAATGAGCAGATTCAGCAAGCTGGGGAACAGGTATCTGTGGAACAGGTAGCTTGATGACGATATGTTCTCCTGTTAAATGTCAAGGTCTTTGCAAAAAATCTTTTGTCCCTCTCTTTCTACGCGGGGTACCGCACACGGCTGTAACGCGCCTATCTCGGCTCCGCATCGCCCATTAGTCCTTTTCTCTGCTAGTTCGGGACTGGACCCATTTGCATCTGCGGAAGAATTTGTTCCTGTTTTTCCTCCTCTCTGGCTCCCGCTACCGATCGCGTAGTAGTCTGTCATTTAAGCTAGACTTCCCAAATTGTTCTACATGTCGGCGACACTTCGCAAGGTCGGATCCCCATCCTCTTTGTTTAGAGTGTTTGGGTCCCAATCTCACTTTTTTATTGCTATTCCCTTTCGGTCCGTGCGCTTCAATGTTGATTGGAGCGGTGGGAGGAGGTGTTCCAGCGTGCTCCTCCATCACATTTTCTAACTTTCATCGAAGAAAAGAAGAAACGCCCGGTGAGTTTGTTACTTTTAGGGCACCCAGACCGGGGGACTCCTTCCCGGGGTCTTCCTGGTCCTGGAAGAGCGTCGACCGCTCTGTCACCAGGGCTCGCCGTGAGGTGCTTCTGGACCTAAAAAGTGTACCAGAGTGTTCTCCGAGGGTCTCCGTAAGGGGCCTATGAACACGGGCCCCTCCTGTGGGGGCTGCTTGTAGACCTAGCCCTACTGAATCGTGGGGTACCGGAACTGGCTCCGAGGCCTCCTTATTGGAACCTTCCCTCAAAAGTAATGGGTTGTGCCCCGAGGCCTCGGCTGGGTTTGGTGAAACCGAACGTATGTTCGAGGCCCACCGTGAAGAGGCTTCTACCGGACCCCGGTCTGAGGTCCCTCGGCAACCAACAGTTCTGAGAGGCCCGAGAAGGCCTTATCGGTGAAGGGTGTTTCTCACCAGTCCCGCTCTTGCGGCGATGCCAGAACCGTTGAGGGGGCAAGTAGTGAGTTTTTTAAAAAAACTGTACAATTTTTTTTCAACTGTAGTTACTCCTTTACCGGCAGTGCCGAGGTCCTTCCTGTGAAGGCTAGTTTGGCTATTGGTATGTCGCAGAAACCTCCCAGGCCGCATAGTACCGGCTTGGCCGGGGTTCCTTGTGTAAAGGCTAAAATGAAGACCCCTGAACCTCCAGTGGGGACCCCTGCCTCACTTCCACACGTGTCGCAGTTCCCCCCTCAGGAATTCCCTGAAGGGGTATCCACTCTGCAGGATTTTCCAATCTAGAATCCCCCTGAAACCAGAGGAGGGTTTGCTTTGTGACAACAGTGAGTCCTAAAAGGGGTTCTAACCAGGACGGACAAGGACTTAGCTGTCTGGGTGCTGTCCTTCATTTTGGTGAGCTCCACATCCGTTGAGGAATGAAAAAGCTACTTACCATCAAACGGAGGTCTAACACTTTGTCCTACATCTCCTTTCAGGACTTGGTGGTGTGCAACCAAGCCTGCCGAGAGATATCAACTCCAAGCATAAGGCCCCAAGCCGAATTGTCAACGCGATGAGCCCTGGCCTCCAGCAGATCCTGGGCCACCACCCTGGCATCGGACAATCCTGCCTTAAAATCCTCCAGCTTCTCGACTGGAATGAACTCCGACAGACCTTTCCACAGCTTCATATTCGCCCCCGCTAACACCAGTTCTGCGTTGACCTGCCATAGCTGCAGGGCCGAGTTAGCGAAAATCTTTCTCCCAAGGGCGTCAAGGAGCTTGTCCTTTCCCCAGGACCCGAGTAGCAGTCGTAGAAGAGGATGCTGCAGGCCTGGACAGTAAAGTGGCCGCAGCCACCACCGTGGAGGAGGGGGCGGACAAGGTGCTAGTGCCACCTCTTCACAAGAATGCAGCCTGTAGCGTGCATCAATTTTCTTATTGACGCAAAAGTCCAAAGTGTGGTTTCTCCCAGACTCTACGCACCTCAGCCAAACCGTCCTTCTGCAAGAACAGGCTGTTACGCTCTGAAGAAGATAAGGTGAACGCCCCCGAAAGCACACGCTCCTGTGGAGCGGGTGCCTCCGGAACTGGGACATCCAATAGACACATGTCCAGTACCCGGTCGTGAAAGGCTCCGATAGAGTGGGGCTGGTCTTTGCTGTCCTGATCGCCCTGCGCATCATCCGACAGGTCAGGATCCTACTGAACCACGTCGGGCACCACTTTGTCCACCGGGGACAATGGAGGCAAGGGTGGAAAGGTAGGGGGAGGCCCTGCAGGCAAGGGTGGCACCGGCGGAACCACCAGAGGTGATGGAACCGGTGGCGCAGGTGGGCATATCTCCCTAAAAACACCCCAAAATACTCACTGGGTCAGTACGCATGAGCACCTGACATTTACTGAAAAAAGCGTCCTTCGGACAAAGCCTCTAGTAGAGGAGGATAATTCCAAGGACGCAGAGGGGAGGGTTGCCAAGTGGGCCCATCCCCAGAGGTGCCCACATAAATCAAGGGTGCCTAACCTCCAGGCAGCGAGATGTGCAGAAGGGGCATCTGAGCGTTCCAATCGTAAACCGGACAAAACGGGTGCACACAAGGAACCTTATGTTCACCAACCGATCCCTACACCTGGGGCCAATGGCGTAGTTTTAGGGGAAGCAGCAAAAATGGTTGCTGTGGTCTTGGCAGGAAATGGTCGCTGTGGTCTTTCTCCCGTTCCTCAGCCTCCTCCTCAGGTTCAGGTGGTAACACCACCAAAAAACCTGCCAAATGAGGGTTCTCGGCGCTCGCACGAGACCCTGGTGGGTGGACTCATTGGGAGGTGTGGCAGACCATCGCCAAAGACCGGTTGGTCTTGTCAGATGCTCGGGCGGGCTTCCGCTTACCTCTACCCCACCCTGCAACCCTCCTTTCCAGCAGTCGGGGTCGCCCTCCCTCAGGGCCGAGATTCAGAAATTGCTGGAACGCAAAGCAGTGGAACCCGTTCCCCTAGGTGAGTGAGGGAAGGGCTTCTACTCCCGACTGTTTACGGTGTCCAAACCCAACCAGGCTGGCCTGCGCACCATCCTACATCTTTCTCAGTTCAATATTTTCCTACCCCAAGGGAAATTCAAGATTATCACGCCTGGCCAGATAAGGTCCTTTTTACAGTTGGGCGATTGGCTCAGTGTGGTGGGCTTCAGGATGCGTACATGCATATACTGATCAGGAATCCACACAGGAGATACCTCCGTTCTCTGTGGGAGAGGAGCACTTCCATTTCCAAGTGCTTCCTTTTGGCCACAGCTTGGTGCCGCATGTCTTTACGAAGATGTCTGTGATTTCAGCTTATCTGCAGGGAATTCATGTGTATCCGCATTTGGACGATTGGCTCTTACGCAGCCCTTGCCCGTTGAAAGCCGCGTACAATCTTGTCTCTCCTCCAGCTCCTGTTCCACCATGGGCTGTCGGTGAACTGGCGGAAATCTTCCATGACGGTCTCTCAGGACTTGATCTTCCTGGGTTTTCGCTGGAACACGATCGACTGCAGAGTTTACCTGACCGGGGACAGAATGGCGGATCTGTTGGCCAGGTGTCAGATGTTTGCGCTGTCGGAGAGCATGTAGGCCGGGTGGTTCCAGATGCTTCTTGGCCTCATGGCCTCGTGTGTTTTGGCTGCACCTCTCGTTCGTCTCAAGATGAGGCAGACTCGGATGGCTCTTGGGAGTTCTTGGCGTCAGGCTGTGGATCCGGACTCCAAGTTGATATTGATTACGGCTTCCATGAGAGCGGACCTGGAGTGGTAGTCGTCTCTCAGCAACCTGTCGGTTGCCCCGATGGTGACTGTCATGACGGACTCCTCCCTTCTGGGGTGGGGTGCGAGTTGGATCTTCAGGTCTTGGACCTTTGGTCACCTCAGGTCAAGTTCCTTCACATAAATCATCTGGAGCTTCTGGCGGTTTTCCTAGCGCTCAGGGCGTTCAGACCGGTCATTGCCAACAAAGTGGTCTGTATCCGCACGGACAATGTGGTGTCAATGTATTACATCAACAAGCAAGGGGGCACCAAGTCTCCCCCGCTCGTGGGCCTGTCCATCCAGATTTGGGAGTGGGTGGTTTGTCATGGTGTCTGGCTGGTAGCAGTACATATCCCGGGCCAGCTGACCGTGACGGCAGACGCCCTCAGTCGGCGAACAATGGCCAGCTATGAATGGGAGCTGAAGGCGGAGATCCTCTCATGGATTTTCCTGCGTTGGGGCACGCTGGAGGTGGACCTCTTCGTGACGTCGGCCAACAAACTTCCTCTGTATGCCTCCAGGAACGGCCTGGGATGCTCTCGAGATTCCTTGGCACAACATGAGGGCCTATGCTTTCCCGCCTCTGCCTCGAATTCATCGGGCGATTTGCAAGCTAAAGAACACAGTGAACTGTTCGCTTCTGCTCATAGCCTCGTGGTGGCCGGCCAGGTTCACAGAACTTCGGTGTGTGCACACCGATCAGGCTTCCAGTGACTCCCGATCTGCTTCACCAGGATCAGCAGCTGTGGCACCCCTCCCCACAAACATTCAGCTTGGTGGCATGGTGCCTGAGTTCAGGTCCTTATACATCTTAACCTGTCTGCTGATAACATGTGCATTATTCAGGCAGCCAGGAAACCCTCGACCAGGACTCATTATAGGAGCAAATGGCTTAGGCTCTGTCATTGGTGCTTAGACAAACAGCTAGACCCAAGGGCCGCTACGATTGACACTGCTGTCCTTTGTTTCCCACCTAGCAGAGTTGGGCATTCATGTTTTGTCATGTCATGCAGAACCTATCTTTCGGCGGTATCCGCCTACCTATCCACGGACCAATGCTCTTATTCTTTGTCCAATCCAGTGATTAAGAGGCATTTTGCAGGTTTGTTGCGCCTTTACCCCCGGTTCGCAAACCGCACCCGACGTGGGATCTGAAAGTGGTCCTTAACGGCGTTGTGCCATAAACCCTTCGAACCAATGGCCACGGTGGACCTTAAGCACCTTTAGCAGGTGTCTTTTTTTTTGTTTGCCGTTACTTCGGCGAGGGGCGTGAGTGAGCTCCAGGCTTTGTCAGTGGAGCATCCTTTTTGGTTTTCCACAAGGATAAGGTGGTCCTACGGACAAATCCTTCCTGCCGAAGGTGGTCTCTGGTTTCCATCTGAATCAGTCAATCTCCCTGCCGGTCTTCTTTCCGAACCCTGCTTCAGATGCATTGTTTGGATGTTAGAAGGGCTCTTAAATTCTATTAACAGAACATCGGAATTTAGGAGCTCTTAACTATTGGTGGCCTTTGGTAATGCACAAGGTAGACAGGCCTCTAAGGTGACCCAGATGGATTGCGACTTGCATTAGTCTTACACTGCAAGGGTTGCAGCCTCCCAAAGGTATTCGTGCAAACCTGATGCGGGGCAAGGCAGCTGCAGTTGCCTTTCAGAAATGTCCCTTGGGAGACCATCGCAAAAGCGGCTACATGGGCCTCCCATTGGCTTTTTGTAAGCATTTTCTCGACCTGAGCTCCAGATCTGATGCTCAGTTTGCACAGGCTGTGTTTAAAGAACTTTTTTCAGTAGGGGGTTTTCTATCCACCCGTAGTTCCTGTGAGGAGTGCTTGGGAATCTCCCATAAGTATGGAGGAAAGGGGACTATGGACCAGGAGTAAGGTGGTCACTACGGTGAGTAACCTGGTTATTTTGATACAGCTTGTTCCTGCTGTAGTCCCGTTGGAAGGCGAAAAAGAGAAGTGCTCCACATTCTATTTGACATAGCAAAAGGGGTGTATTTTCACTTTAGGGTGGCGAGGGGGGGGGGGGAGAAAGGGGACCACATGGTGAGAGGTTGGAAGAGCCAGTTTTGAGACTTTCCGGATACTGTTATGGTGAAGGTGGATGATTGGGTAGGGTCAGTAATGCAGCAATGCAAAACTCCTCCAGCGTCATCATGGGAATTAAATCTTGGAGGAATTAGCCAAGTCTAGAGGGATATGACCATTTACATTTGGAGGAGATGGGAGCCATGGTCTTCAAGCATAATTTGGTAGTCATAGTTGGTTGGACTTGGCATTTACTTGTGAGGTGGCTATGGGTCCTAGCCAGTTTGCTACTGTCTTTTCTGATTTGTGGCATGCATAGTGTCAGAAATCCCTGGCAGGGGAGATCTTGTGATTTACGAATAAGGGCATTGAGGGCAATATGGGCCATGGACATTGGGTCACAGTGTGTGTTGCCAATTATTGCCTCTAGGTTTTTGTGGACTTACAAAAAACACGCATTTAAATATTTTGTGTGGGTACATCATGGCTACCATGGGTGTTGATGACTTTGCTGCAACTCTCCAGGAGCGGTTTTCATTGTGGTCGGAGAATTCAGTTGAAGTAGGGTAAGATTGTCAAATGTCTCCACCTTTCAAAATTGCAGTACCCTTTAATGTTGAAATGCTGGTCCAATTGCAGTTACCCATTTATAGCCAGTTAGATAGCACTCGCCTCCATCTGTGTGCAGCCTGCTGTGGCAGGTTGGATTCCCGGCAGGGTCAATTCAGCCTATCCTTCCGAGATCGATAAATCAAGTGCCACTTTGTGGGATAGGAATGTCTTCTGTTATTTCAGCGCTGAGACCTATGGTGTAGCTCTATAAGTTAATATTTACCACAAATTAGATTGTGGGCATCCACTGGATGAAAAGGCTTATTTTTGAACTAAGTTTGAGTGTTCTCGCCAATAAAATGGACTTTTCTTTAATGTTTAACACTAGAAGAATTGCTTTCAGCTCAGTGAGTCAATGGGAAGGATAGTTTTGGGTAGGAGTGACACAATACTAAAGAACAGGGTCTAGGCTTGTCGGTACTTATTGTCGATGAGATTATTCAGGTGGCAACTATTGCACAATTTTATTGGTATGCATATACACAGGCTGCCATTTGCTTGGAGAATAGATTTTCCATAATTTACTAGAAAGTCTTAAGACACGGAGGCGAGCATTTATGCTCATCTTTCTTTTTAACATATGAAGGAAGGTCAGCAGCAAGTATTTTGTGCTCCTGACTGCTAGCACATGGTATGCATAATAAAGGTGCAGTAAAATACCAATGAAAAACTTCAAAGTACTAAAGTTCAGTTTAACATTGCCTCTGAAGGAAGAACAAACTCCATTTCCCATGAGGCACTCCTTATTTCACCCAAGGTCACCAACATGTGACACTGGTCCACCAGTAGTCACTCAGATGTCCCCATAAACAGTCTTGAACATGATGTAACTTCCTCTTTCGAGGCTGCAACCTTGGCTGCTCGTAAACCAGTACACCGAATCTGTCTTGTGTAAAGAGAATCCGAGTCAAGCCGGAGATCAGGCGGGCTTGTCTGTAGGCGCTGTCATGAAAAACAAATAATCATAATTACTTCATGCGTATGGAAACCTTAGTTCCCCTAGCGTGGGTGGGCGAGAAATTGGTGTGTGATCTAAAGTTTACTCGTAAGAAAAACATTTCAACAATCCCTCCTGCCATGCAAATGATCTCGAGCATGGCATGCACTGTTATTTCTCGCTGGGCGGGATAGTGCTCGCCTCTGTCTTTAATAGTAATAAGACTTTCTGGTAAGTTATTATGGAAAATCTTTATTCTCTGTCAAGACGGGGGGGGGGGGGGCTCACATTATGCTGGTTTAAAGCTTACTTGCCACAATTGAAGCAGGCTGTTCTACTGGTTTCAGGTAGAACTGCTTAAAAATCGACTCGCCTGCCCAATCGCCCATCCTCATGACCTCCAAACGGACTCTATCTAAATCTTCCTGCCTCTACTCTCCACCCTTTGCAACTCATCCAGAACAGGACTGCAAGACTTGTCCTTGGCCTCAAGCCCAGGGACCATATCTCTCCAGGACTGAAATCACTACACTGGCTCCCAGTGGCTGCGAGGATTAAGTTCAAAACACTCTGCATTGTCCACAAGGCCTTCTGGGGCCTTGGGCCAAAATACCTTCAACGCTCTCTTCCTAAATATCTTCCTTCTCGAGCTCCTCGCTCATCTACCTCCAACTACCTCAGGGTCAGCCGCTTCTCCAAGCAACGAGTTGGGGGTAGATCTCTCTCTCCGCAGCCAGGGCCTCCCTCTGGAACAGCCTTCCTGCCTCCCTGAAACTTGAGAACTATCTCCGGTTTCGGAAGCACCTTAAAACCTTCCTCTTTGCCTCCGCTTTCTCTCCCTCTCTCCCCTGCTTCAATCACTGAATCTGCAACTGGGCCACTCGCCCGTCTCGGTCCTTGGCCCAGCCACTCTTCCCTGCACTGCCTACCTGCACTACGGGACTGTCTCTGTATCATACAGCCCCTTCTCCCGGCACTTCCTTGCACTTGCCACCAGCTGGCCCTATTATTTATCTTGAATTCTACTAACGATGTACTGCACTTTCCCCTCTCCGCTTCCACTTTTCCCAGTCCCCCTACCCTTGCACGTGCGCGATCTGAATGACATCTGGCCTAGTAGGATCGTTGTCTGTCTCCCCTTGTTCCCCCCCCACCCCTCTGCCTCGTCGCGCCTTGAAGCACTTGTGTATAGGCGCGTTACAAATGCCATATCATATGCCTGCTTGTCAGTCCAACGCACCCATCTTGCCAAAGTTGGGTTGGAAACTGCTTTGAGGCTTGCGCAGTGCTTTCAATAATTGCCCCTTTTGAGAGTTTCTAAGAGGAGCTGTAGCCTCTTCATAGACTTTCAGACCTCTGACCAGGCAAAGCTTGGGCTGCTCTCTAAAGGCGGAGTAAGATATCGCCCTCGAGTTGCATTTAGTCCTCCTGTGTGTGTCAAACACTACCATCAGGAGAGAAAGTCCTGCCCTCTAGGTAGAGCGGTGAATTCCAAAACCCTCCTGCATGAGACCAAGCAGATCAATGTAGCCAGCTTGCAGGAGAGAGCGGTACGTGTTCACTCCTCAATCTTTTCCTTTCATGGCCTCCTAATGAGTTACCTTTTTCGTCGGGACACCTGTGGGAATGCGAGAAGGTACATCTGTTGGCAACGTGTTTCGGTGAGTGGACACAGGGAAATGTCTCTGAAATTGGCTGGAAATGAAGACCATTCTCAAGACATTTCGCTCTGGCCACCCACAAAACACACCGCCAACAACACATGGCCTACCTTCCCGCGCCCCCACACGTGTCCCAATGAAAACAGTACCTCACATGTGGGTGCACCTACTGGGGGCGCAAAAGGAAAAGGGTAACCCACTGGTAACCCCAAGCCTTTCGCCACTGCCCATTTTGTTCATGTGGGCAACCTAAAGATTTGGGCCGAGGGGAACCCAATTCATTTCCCAACAGAGGGCAGCGTGGGAATGCACAGGTTTGACTTGCGCAATCAGCCCAGAATTCATTGCCCAGAACCCTCGGCAAAGACTCACATTGGAGAAGGGTGCCCAAGGCCAGGGATATTACCGCCGACTTTGCTGGAGCCCTGGCTGCCCTGCGTTACAGCTTCTCCCCACGAAGGAGTCTCGGCAGTGTGCCAATACCTCCCTGAAGGGAAAAGCTGTAATGCAACCCAGCCGTAACTCCAGGACAGCTGGAGGTGATCTGCCCAGATGGGCCATTCCCACCCACCCCACCAACAACCCACCCCTAGTCTCACCCACCCCACTGACAGTGGCCCTAACCATAGAATAATAAAAAATAGTACTAATAATGTTGCAGCTGCTCGGGTAGAAAAAGCTGTAAACAAAACAAAAAACATGTTATCTACGGTCACTCCAGCAAAATGTAGCCCTCCCTGGGGGCAAATAAGGGGGGGGGGGTTGTCCTGCACTCCTTCCTGGCCTCAGGCGTCCCTTCCTAGGAGCAAATATCTGGTCCCAGGGAGGGCTGCATGACATGGGGCCCCTCATGCAGGCCTCCCTGGGCCTCCTACAAACGGCTGCGTGAGGTACACCCCTCCTCCATTTGGGGTGGGGGGGGAAAGGGCCCCGGCACCAGATTGGCAGACCAATGTGCCCCTCTGCTCCAAGGCAGGTATAGTAAACAAAATAATTCAAAATGGCAGACTGCCCTTTAGCGGGGGCGGAGGCGCCCTCTACACAGCTGTGGAATTTTCTAATATGAAGGGTGGCTGCACCTCTCCACCCCAATTGGAGGGGCGGCCCATCTCATGTAGCCCTCCGCAGGGGCAGCTGAGGGGGGCGGGGGGCTGTCCTGCACTCCTCCCTGGGCTCGGAGCAGATATCTGGTCCCAGGTAGGGCTGCATGACATGGCACCCACACGATTGCGGGTGGGGGAAAGGGAGGGTCAACCCCATCCCATTGGAAAATTCCCCGACCCTTTGGGGTGCCCCACAGCCCCCCTAAAAAGCGTTCCACCACTTTCACTTTTTTCCTTTAGTAGCCCAACTCCCCTTGGTGCAGAGAGGCACATTGATGTGCCAATCTAGCGCCGGGTTGCCCAAACCTTACTGCCCCACACACTGGGGGGCCTGTCCCACCATTTATGGGGGCTCTCACCCTAACTCCAAATGGGTGGCGGGGGCACCTCATGCAGGCCTCCCTGGGCCTCCTACAAACAGCTGCGTGAAGTACACCCCCCCCCCTCAATTTGGGGTGGGGGTGAGGGCGCCCAGAAATGGTGGGACAGGCCCCCCAGTTTATGGGGCAGTAATGTTTGGACACCCCAGCGCTAGATTGGCACACCAATATGCCCCTCCGCGCCAATGCAAGTTTTGTAAACAAAGAAAAAAATGGAAAAGGTACACTACACTTTAGGGCGGGCTGAGGGCACCCTAAACCGCCAGGTAATTTTCTAATGTACTGGGGGTGAACCTCTACCCCCACACCAAATGCAGGGGGCATCTCATTCAGCCCTCCCTGGGGACAGATGCCCCTTCCTAGAAGCAGATATCTGCCCCCAGGGAAGGCTACAAGGGGTGCCCCATTTCCCCTTGGGGTGAGGGGGAGAGGGCCACCCCCATTTCTGTAAAATATATCCCTGGTGGCTAGTGCCCCCCAATCCCACCCAAAATTCCCTTGTTTTCATTTGTTTTTGTTTGCCCCCTTCCCTCGGGGCAGATGAGCCATCTGCCCCGGGGGGGATGGGGGGGGCTAACCTGCAGGCCCCATCCTTTGGGGGGGCCTGCACATTAATTCCTGGTAGCCCAACCCCCAATTGGATGGGGGGCCACCTCATGTACACCTGCCTGGGGCCATAAATCTGCCCCCAGGGAGGGCTACAAGGGGTGGCCCCCCTTTCCACTTGGTGTGGGAGGGCCACCACCATTTCATGGGGGCAAATAAATCTCAGGCCCCCACCCCATCCATGTTTTGTTTTGCCCCCTTCCCTGGGGGCAGATCAGCCATCTTCCCCCAGGGTTGTGCACATATGTGCCCCCATGCTTTGGGGGCCCGGGGGGGAGAGGGCTGCTTACTGTAAGCAGCCCACCCCCCACATCACAAACGTATCCCTGGTGGTTCAGTGGGTTGCTGGTCACGGATCGAGCCCTCTGCGCCGATCCGCGACCAGCAATGCCTAATCTATATGGTGTCGTTGGAAAGGGGAGTATCTCCCCTTTCTAACATCACATTCGCCAATATCCCTGGTGGCTAGTGGGCCCCAGGGCCCCAAACCCCCTCCCAGCTCCCCCTTCCCTCGATCTGCCCCAGGGGTCTCCAGTGCTGTGGCTCCATGCTTTGGGGCCACGGGGGGGGGGGAAGGGGGCCGCTTACCTTACCCCTCCCGCAGCGTCTCAAACGGATCTCTATTGATCCAGTGACATTGCTGGCCACGGATTGCGCGTTCTGCGCCCAATCCGTGAGCAGCAATGCCACACAATGGGTATCGTTGGAAAGGGGAGAATCTCCCCTTTCCAACGATACCTGCCTCGATCTCCGGCTTGAAATACAGCCGGAGATCGAGGTTGACAAAGAAGGGCACTCGCCTTCTTTCTTCACTGCAGCAGCTGAAAATGGCTGCTGCAATGATTTTACTTTCAGTTTCACGCCGATGTGCTTTACGCACTCCGACGTGAAACTGAAGGTAATCCAGCCCCCTGGCAGTGAGGGGTGACCTCCCCCTCACATAGCCCGGGGGTTGGATTACAGTTTTGAGCGATCCCTGCTAGTGCTTTGCAGGGATCGCTCAAAACAAGGTGCCAAAAAGGACGAGCTGTCTCGTCCTTGGCACTGCACATACAATTCCAAGGACGAGATATCTCGCCCTTGGCACTGAAGGGGTTAAAGCATAAAGGTAGCGCGATAAACAGATGCTTTAGATTATGATAGAAAACATTACATTTAAGAAAACATTACATTTAAGTATACATAATGAGAAACGTGCGCATTTACTTATTAATTTATTCTAGAATATGAATGTACTTGTCTCTTGCTGTGAGCAGCAAAGAAAGAGGAAGCTACATCATGTTCAAGACTGTTTATGGGGACATCTGAGAGTATTGGTGGACTAGTGTCAGGTGTTGGTGACCTTGGGTGAACTATGGAGTGCCTCATGGGAAATGGAGTTTGTTCTTCCTTCGGAGGCAATGTTAAACTGAACTTTAGTACTTTGAAGTTTTTCATTGGTATTTTACTTTTTTACTGCACCTTTTTATTATGCATACCGTGTGCAAGCAGTCGGGTGCATAAAATACCTGCTGCTGAGCTTCTTTCATATGTTAGAAATAAAGAGCATAATGTGAGCCTCCGGTCTTGACATAGAATTCATGCATCACCCCAGTTTTTCAATTAATTGCACATCTAAAATAGTTGAAGTAGCCGTGTATAATTTGAGAGCTCCGTACATTAGCCTAGTTTCCCATATTTGCTTTCCCAGAAGTGGGTTTCATGTATTAAAAAAGCTATTGCTGAAATGTGACTATTGGGTAATCGACACCCCTCTGTACTTGAACATTGTTGATTAGCTCTCTCGTATGCCAGCTGGCACACTTAATTGATGCCATACAGAGTTAATATCCAAACATCACCTTCAATCAATGTCGTATTCGGTGGTGTTCTGAATTTCTTTGCTCTAGTCATTTGCTGCATTACTTTAGGATACTGGATATAGGTTTATTGTATGCTGTTGACTGGTAAACTATACATAAACACTGCCCCCACCCACAGGTCGCCATGCACAGTGAACCATTGACATTTAATTTGACATTTACAGCAAACAAAGTAAACGTTCACTAAAAGTTTCAAACCTCTCTTGGAAATGCTACTCGCCCTTCATTAAATCTACTTGACTGTGCAAGTGGGTGAAAAGACTTTGCAAGCAATATGTGAGTGTTTGTAAAATATAGAATGTTAGCTGCATAAATGGACACAAATACCCAAGATGAAAAGGCTCTGAAAACAGTTTGGCCAGCTGTCTCCTGCAGGTTGCAATATATAATGCAATCATAATCAAAGCAAAGCGAGCTCTGGAGGCCAACTACAGTGTATGGTTGTAGTAGATCTGTAGATGTACAGACTGGATGGAACTATTGATTACTACTTTGGGTAAGCTTCTAATTCGCTTTGTGTATTTGTTATGTAAAAGGCAAGAAATAGACTAAGCAGAGTGGATTGCATAGCGGGCAGCTAACTACTGGGCAAACTTGGTGGAATATTGTAGTTTGTGGTCATCTAACTTTCAGGGTACTTGTTATAAAGCAACTGGGTCAAGAGTATGGGTTTGCTTATGGGAGCACCAGTTACAAGATGTATGCAACCTGCAGGTTAAAGAACTAGGTTTGCCATCAAAACAATTTGATCATGTCGTCATGTACATTTTCAAAGGTATTCACTCGTCAATATGATGCATCTTCCCCAACAAAATGAAGTATAGTTGACACTATACAATTTAGATATGCCAAACTTTACTGGAGATTATGCAATGCTTTACAGTATCAATACTGTAATTATGCATTATGTAACAACTTACAATTTAGGAATGGAATTGCATGATCGTCTTTTAAAAAAAATAAAGTTGACACATGGTGGCCTTTGCCAGACATGATATTGAAAGCTTAAAGTATCATCCCGATTACTTCTGGTTTGCAATTCGAAAGACATTCTTCCCTAGCACTCCCACACATGCATTTGGCACAAAAGTGAAGGAGATGATTACTGCTGCAGTTTCTCTCAATTAGCACTTGAAGTGAACAGAAAAGAGAAACTGAAGAGGGAACAGAGGACAAGAGGAATGCAGGGTGAGCTATGCTTTAATTGAAGAGCGCAAATTAAATAGCTAACTTTGCTACACAAGTGCCCATTTGATTAGCAAACCTACAGAATTGCATAGCAAATTGCTGTGCGACACTGCTTATTTTATGCCTTGTGTATATGACTGTAAATTTAGCAGGGAAGAGCATTGCATACTGGAAACAATCATGATTCTGGAGGACTAGTATAACAAGTCCCCTATGTCTCTTGCTGCTTTAAGGATAAGGTCCCTCTAATTTATGACTTGGATATTATGGGACCTCTCTATTTGAAATTTGATGGAGAACTCGTTGACCAAGGAGGTTTGGTAGCATCTGTTATGGCTCAAGTGGGCATGTTTGGGTAGTGACTTAATTGCCTATGCTTAGGCTTGGCCATCAGCCTCTTATCTCCACCTCGTTTGAGGCTGTGAAAATAGACACGTGATCATCAGACGTTTCATGCCGATATCCACACTAAGCTGTGTCTCAGCGCTAACAGACATGCCTGCACAGGTTTGTGTTTTTAACCAACATGATTAACCATACACAGCCAGGAGTTGTAAAGTTCTTGGACTCTAAGAAATACCACACTGGCACATTATACTCTGAATTATACACTTTACACAGGAGTTATCATGTTAATATATTTAATACGACACCCTACTACCTTTTTCTCATCACACAAGCTAAAGCAGATATGATCTAACATCACACCAATGAACAAGATTGCCATCCGTTCAAAGAGCATGCTTTAATAATTAAATAGAAGTGGCTGTTTTGTTGTAGCCGCATTTGTGTAACCTTTGTGAGTCTGCTGATCCCTCCCCTCTTTCTGCTTGGGCCTTGTATGTAAGAAAGTACATAATGTCCCTGCCTGTGTGTGCGCACATCATAGCCGCTATCTGGAAGAGTAAGGCCTGCAGCTCAGTTTCACTGTGCTCATTGAATAAGATATTTATGTACAACAAGTGCTTACTGACTGCTTCTACGGTATTCCATGGCTTAGCGAAGAGCCGGGTATGTGACTGGCTATTTCATAGTCCTGCCTAGTGCAGACATGCTATTTGCGTCTGCCTACTTCCTGTCCTTATGTCTCCTTTGAGACCAACACACCAGCAAGTGAAACAGCTGAGCCTCCATTCGCAAAGCCTGATTTAAGCCAGACGCAAGATGAAACTTGCCTCTGCACAAACCCTGGGCCCCAGCGAGCTTCTAGAGTCGAGTGATGGATACCTCTGGTTCCCGGAGTTCATGGCAGAATGTGCCAATGCCCCCATGTACTTGCAGAAATCTGACATGCACATTTTGTTTCCTGCACCACTTTGCTTCACCACATCAAAAGATCAGCAGCAAACCCAGAGTTCAGAAACCCTGAAATTTTGCAAAAATCTGCCTCTTAAGGCATCCCAGTCGGGGTCCACTGACCTGAAAATATACTGCATTATACCTCCAAGGTACAAGTTTGTGCACACAGCATACATACGTATTGGATGATCTTCACTTGCAAATCACTGTGGGTGATTGAGGCATTCACATTTTGGTCTACCTCAGGGAGCACCAATTTAAACTGTGGACATGTAAAAAGAATCCCTTGTCTTACCTTGACATTATTGCCAGTAAGGAGTTTGAATTTACCGAAATAACTCAAATTAAATATATGCATTCATGCATGCCTTCTTAGCTAGTTCCATTAACAGTATATTGGACTTCGAAGGGATTGTGTCCTCCGACGTATTCCTTATCTTAGATATAAATCCTTCAGCTTTGCTGGCCTCGGAAAATTTTTTCGCCAGAGGGCGCTGCGCGTCGATGATCGCCGAGTCGATGACCCTCGACGGCCTCCGTGCCGACGTCGACGTCATCCTGCCTATAAAGGCCGCGCGCAGCGTCCGTTGCTCAGTTCCGTTTTTCCGCGCTTCGTTGTGCCTCGGAACACCGTTGCTCAGTTCTCGTCAAGATAACGTATATAATAACTACTATTTACCTCGATATCGATGGCATCCTCCTCCGACCCGACGACCCCTCGGTCCGGTTTCAAAAAGTGCCGAGACTGCGGGAAGAAAATGTCGTTGACGGACCCTCACAGGGTCTGTTTGTGGTGTCTGGGAATCACGCACCAGAGTTCGGAGTGTGAGGAATGCCTTTCCATGACGGCGAAAGCCTTGAAGGAGCGTAGGGGGAAGCTCGAGAGAGGTAGGTCAACTTTAACTTCCTCGAAAGCTTCTTCGGTAGAGTCGAGACGTTCGTCTCCTCACCATAAAAAACACTCTCGATCTAGATCACGAAGTGGCTCCCACCACTCGTCGACATCGAGACACTCGAAGAAGAGACGTAGGAGATCCCCTTCGTCATCTTCGTCGAGTTCTCCTGAGAGAGTTCATTGCCCCACAAAACGCAGCTCACAAGCTGAGTGGGAGGAATTCAGGAAAAAGATGCTAAGCGTCTTCGAGAAAGCGGCCTCGTCCCCCTCGAAGACAGCTGAGGGTGATACCCCGGGTAAAAAACCCAAAAAATCTAAACGCCGCGAGTCGCAGTACCCGGCGGAAAAGTCAACCCGAAAGCGCCTCGAGCCATCGGGAGATAAAGCATCATCGACGCCATCGTCGAAAACTCCTTCGAAACAGAGGTCGGCGCCATCGACGCCGTTGTCGAAGGATTCATCGGCGCATCAGTCGATCGAGTCGACGCCGACGTCGACGCCGATATCGACGCCGGTGAAGGAAAGAACCACGGCTACTCCACAGCCAACGGTTAGACAAAAGACCTCCGACTCGACGCCGAGAACGTCGACGTCGTTCTCGAGCAGGACTCCGATCCTTTCGAGTTCTTCGAGGCCTAGTACACATTTCTCGACGCTTTTCACGGCGCCTTCGAGTACTTTCACGTCGGTGTCGACGACATCGACGTTTTCAAGGCCTGTGATGATGGCTCCTTCTGCATTGGAAATGGGGTTTATACCATTCCAAAAACCAATGTATCCCCCTTTAACCTCGATTTTTGAGGAAAGGGAGGATTCAGACCAAGATATTGATTTACAGAGGACCACATCACCAGAGCCAGAGACTTTCGCCTCTGAGGAAGGAAGATTAAAAAATCTTCAGGATGCACTTCAGGAAGCTAGTGGCTTGGACACTTCTCCTGAAGCAGAATTTATCAAACCAGACCCAGGAGAACATGCGGAGACTCCATATAGAGCTCTGATGTCTAGAATCATAGAATTTATGGGTTGGTCTGCACCTTCTCCTGCCTTTCAGCAGGATGACCTCACTGACATACTGGACAAGGGCCCACAGGAGGATCCTGTGGTTCCATTTCACTCTGCTCTACAGAGAAGGATTTTGACAAACTGGGAAACGCCAGAAATTATCCCGGCAGTAAATAAAAAACTGTCAACAAAATACAGGGTGGCTAGTTCTGACCCTGAATATTTGTCAAAACACCCTACTCCTGAGAGCTTGGTTGTACAGGCTGCAACCTCATCAGGCAGCACATCTGCATACCCCACTGCTCCGCAGGATAGGGATGACAAAAAGTATGATGCCATGGCTAAGAAGGTTTTTTCTGCCTGTAGCATGGCGTTAAAGTCTATTAACGCGACCTGTACGCTCGCTAGGTTCAGCCACACCCTTTGGGAGTGCGCTTCATCAGCGGCTGACTGCCTCCAAGAAGGAGAGGAAAGGGACGCATTTTTAAACATCATCAGGGATGGTAAAGATGCGATGTGCGAGACCCTACAAACTGGCCTAGATTCTGCTGACAGTATCAGCAGGGCCATGGCGGCAAGTACCACAATCCGCAGGCATGCGTGGTTGAGGAAGTCTGGTTTTGCCTCTGACGTGCAGACCAGGCTTTTGAATATGCCCTTTGACGGTTCTACCCTCTTTGGAAAGAAGGCGGATGACAGTTTGGAGAAACTGCAAACGTCCAAGGCAGCAGCCAAGTCATTGGGAGCTGCTATCCGTCAGAATACCTTTCGTCCTTCGGGATCATCGTGGAGAGGACGGTCCTTTCGTTACTATTCCTCATATGGAAGGGGCAGGGGACGACCGGCTCAAAGAGGCCAAGGAAGATTTACCCGTGGTGGACGGGGTAGGGGAAAGAAAGCCGCACCCGCAGGAGCAGGAGCCACTTTACCTTCGGCAACTGCATCAGCCGCTTCAAAACCACTCTGAGGTCTCCCCTCACAGAACACCAGTAGGGGGCAGGTTAACTCACCATCTGACGGAATGGCAGGCTATTACGTCAGATGCTTGGGCTCTGGAGACAGTGGCCCAAGGTTACTGCCTGCCCTTCCTACATATCCCTCAGAGTCATCCACCGGGGAACAACCCTTTGAAGCTTCCAGATCCGCTCCTCTTGCAGGAGGTTTTAGACCTGCTAGAGAAAGGTGCCATAGAACTGGTACCTGTAGCGGAAAGGAACAAGGGTTGGTACTCCCCCTACTTCATAATACCGAAGAAGGACGGAGGACTGAGACCCATCTTAGACTTACGGGAATTGAACAAATTCCTCCGAAAGGACAAGTTCAAGATGGTGACTCTCTCTCAGATCCTTCAGGCCCTCCAGCTTCAGGACTGGTTGGTATCTCTAGACCTCCAGGACGCTTATTTCCATGTGCCGATCCATCCCAGGCACAGGAGATACCTGAGGTTCGCAATTGGCAGCTCTCATTATCAATTTCGAGTTCTGCCATTTGGGCTAACCTCCGCCCCGAGGGTCTTTACCAAGCTAATGTCGGTTGTGGCTGCAAGTCTAAGGAGGGAAGGGATTCATGTCTACCCTTACCTAGACGATTGGTTGATCAGAGCTGTATCTTCGGAACAGGCTCAGAGACAACTAGATTATGTTTGCCACTTCCTTCACAAGCTGGGCTTCTCCCTCAATTTAAAGAAGTCACAGATGATACCATCACAGAGACTCCAATTCATTGGAGCAGTCCTGGACACTTCCCTGGGAAAAGCCTTGCCACCAGAGGTGAGGGCTCGAGATATTCTGCAGATGGTCATCAGATTTCAGAATGCCCAATATCTCCCAGCCTACGACTTTCTGAGGTTGCTAGGCCTCATGGCATCCTGCATATTCCTCGTGCCGGAGGCTCGCCTGAGAATGAGATCCCTCCAGTGGGCACTGAGAACTCAGTGGTCACAGTTCTCAGGAAGGATGACAGATCTCCTTCGGATCCCGGTCAAAGTAGCCCGAGACCTTCAGTGGTGGGCCTGTCGGGAGAACATCCTGAAAGGAGAAATGTTTTGGCAACCATGGCCGGAGATAACAGTAGTCACGGATGCCTCACTCACGGGGTGGGGAGCTCACGCCAACGACTTGACCATCAGCGGTCGTTGGTCTCCATCGGAGTCCAGACTACATATCAACCTGTTGGAGCTGAGAGCCATCAGACTAGCGCTGAAGGCTTTTCTGCCGTCTGTACGGGGAAGAAACGTCCTAATAATGACGGACAATACAGTGGCCATGCACTACCTCAACAAAAGAGGAGGCGTAGGCTCACTACCACTGTGCAGAGAGGCGATGCAGCTCTGGTTTTGGGCAATTCAGGAAGGAATCTCTCTATCGGCAATTCACCTAGCCGGAGAGAAGAACTTGACAGCGGACGCTCTGAGCAGGCAGAGCACAGTCTCTCACGAGTGGGAGATAGCTCAGGAAGTCCTTCAAGAGATCTTCGCCCTTTGGGGAACCCCTCAAGTGGATCTGTTCGCCACCAGTATCAACAGGAAGTGCGACAGATTTTGCTCAAGGGAATTTCCCCCGAGAGGAGCTCTAGGAGATGCGTTCGTAGTGGACTGGGAGTTCCCACTTCTGTACGCGTTCCCTCCGGTCCCTGTCATTCCTCAAATGATCAGGAGGTTGAGAAGGTTTCGGAAGACCATGATCCTAATTGCCCCGGATTGGGCCAGGAGAACGTGGTACCCGGACCTTCTAGACATGTCCATCTGCCCTCCAATTCGACTGCCATACAGAGAGGATCTTCTCTCGCAGAAGGAAGGTCAGGTTCTCCATCCAGCCATCAAGACCCTCAACCTTCACGCTTGGTGTCTGAAAGGTTGAGGTACAAGGATTGGGACCTTCCGGATGATGTTATGGAGGTGTTGCTTTCGGCCAGAAGGCCGGCAACTAAAACTCTATACCGCTGCCGTTGGAACAAATTTTGCAGCTGGTGCAGAGAAAAGAATATTGAACCCTTTTCTTGTGGTACACCTATGGTGTTGTCATTCTTACTTTACCTGGCTAATTCAGGCCTACAGGTTGGCACAATTAAGGGCTATCTCGCAGCGCTATCAATCTTTAAGCGCACTGCAGAGGAGCCTTCATACTTCAAAATTCCATTGGTAATACAATACCTAAAAGGATTAACTAATGTTTATCCCCCGAAACCTTTTCAAGTTCCCTTATGGGATTTAAACCTAATTTTAAACTTCCTAAAGGGTGCCCCTTTTGAACCACTACACTCTTGTTCATTGAAGCTTCTCACCCTCAAAACTGTTTTGCTAATAGCATTGACATCTGCTAGAAGGGTTAGCGAGTTGCAAGCCTTATCGTGTAAACCTCCACATACAATCTTTTACAAGGACAAAGTTGTTCTTCAGGTGAAGCCTAACTTCCTCCCGAAGGTAGTCTCGGAGTTTCACATCACTCAGAAGATTATATTACCTTCTTTCTACCCTCCTCCTCATCCGGGGAAGGAGGAAGAGAGACTGCACAGGCTGGACCCTAAGCGAGCCTTGAGCTTCTATATCAGCAGATTGGCTAAGATCAGACAAGCAGACCAACTCTTTGTAGGTTATGCAGGACATAAGTTGGGCCTTCCAATAACAAAACAAACCATCTCCAGATGGATTATTTTAGCCATTCTGGAGTGCTACAAATTGGCAGGAAAGGAGCCTCCTCAAAATCTAAGGGCTCATTCTACCAGGGGTATCGCAACATCCTCAGCCCTTCAAAGAGGGGTGCCAATTCGAGATATATGTGCGGCTGCCACATGGTCGTCCGCACATACATTTACCAAATTCTATAGCCTGGATTCCTCCTCTAGTCAAGAAACTAGATTCGGCAAGGCTGTGTTACACTCTGTCCATTCTGGAAGGGTAACATAACTTTTATTACTCCCGCCTCCAGTCACAATACCACTGCTATGGGAGTCTATCTAAGATAAGGAATACGTCGGAGGACACAATCCCTTCGAAGAACTAGTTACTCTTACCTTGTAACGTTCTTTCGATGGGATGTTCCTCCGACGTATTCCTTATCGACCCTCCCATCCATCCCCGCAGTATGACTTCCTGTGGGTTTGCAGCCTATGCTCCTTCAAGGTGATTAGTCTAATCCAAAAACATTACTGGGGACTACAAAACGGAACTGAGCAACGGACGCTGCGCGCGGCCTTTATAGGCAGGATGACGTCGACGTCGGCACGGAGGCCGTCGAGGGTCATCGACTCGGCGATCATCGACGCGCAGCGCCCTCTGGCGAAAAAATTTTCCGAGGCCAGCAAAGCTGAAGGATTTATATCTAAGATAAGGAATACGTCGGAGGAACATCCCATCGAAAGAACGTTACAAGGTAAGAGTAACTAGTTCTTCTCCGGAATACCTCACTGTTAAATGCATGTATTAATTTATGCTGGTGTTAGCCATAACCGCTGTTTCAAAGTGTGGTGCATTTAATTTAAAAAAAGTGTAGCACCTAATATGTTTCTAGGCGCTCATGTATTCACCAAGCAACGTGTTTACTTTTGCATGCAGTAATCCTTATTCATAGTTGCTAGGATGTGTACGCTTTATTTTTGCCACTTACATAGGCGGCATGTTTTGCAACTATAGCTCCTAGAAGTTAATGATGGCTTCACAGTGCTACAAATTGCTGATCTATGACCACTGTCTTGAGGGGTGTGACATGAACTAAGAACAATTGAAGCTCAAGACAGCTGCTCATATCTTACACAACCTGTACACATGGTAGCAAAGTAAGATGTTCAAACATACCGAGCACTTTAACATATAAAGTTAGTGTGCAACACTTGCTGAGCAATTTTTCATAGGCAGGTGAGCAAATATTCGTAGGCTCTGCAAGATTAGCCGATTTCCAGGTAATTGTGCTTTCCTGTTCTGGCAGATGAGCTGACCACAAATGACAGCTAACACATTTGCAAAGTTAAGGCCCATAGGGTGCCATACTGAGTAACAGGTGAGAGAGATGTCTCTAGATAACTATTAGCTGAATAATATAGCCCACAGAAGCATACAATGCGTAATGTTGTAGAGCTTCACAAATGCCATAGAAGTACAGGGAAGGAATTTGCTAAATGGGTGCAGAGATCTCACTGTGAGGTGCAAAACCCCACCTAATGTAGTTTTACATAGGAGGCCAACCTTGAACGAACAGTGATTCTAGCTCCAGACCTCACTGTGCCAAACAGCGGACATGACGAAAGCACGCGTGCATGGCCACCATGTTACTTGATGAATATATAGCCCAGCACAAAAAGGTAAAATGAAGCCCAGCAGACTTGCCAGTCCATTCAAGCCAGAGGGGCTGGGGAGGACTGCAGAGCAGCAGCATAGGAGCGAGACAGCCTGGCCCAGCTAAGCAGAACTCTTCAACCCAAGACGGAGTGGTTTCATTTGAAGCACAGAGTTCTAAAGGTGAGCGATGGGTGTGGGCTTGCTTTGTGCACGGAGACTGATGGCATCTCGTATGGCATAGTAGTGTCTCTTAATGAGAGAGAGATTACCCATGCGTTTAAACTAAAACCACAACTTATTCCATTATTTACACATTCAAACATGCTCTTTGCCCACATGGCAATCTTGTTCATAGGTGTTGTATCTGCTTTTGGTTTAGCTTGTTTAATGAAAATAGCCCTCAGACAGGGAAATGCATTAACATAACTCCTGTCAAGTGTATGATTCAGAGTGGTATCTGAGTCTAAGAACCTTACAATTCCTGACTATGTTTAAGCATGTTAATAAGCACATGAACCTAGGCATGCCTGTCTTTTAGCGCTGAGACACAGCCTAGGGTGAGTTTTGGCATGAATGATGACCAGGGGTCTGTTTTCACAGCTTCAAACGAGGTGGAGAGAATAGGCTCATAGTCGCACCTAGTCATGGGCTATCAAGACACCTAGGTGTTGTGCATGCAGTCTTGCATTTAGTGTGCAGAAAGAAATCTGGGTTTTGTTGTCTTTGTTGCTAAAGGGGCATGAATCCTAAATTGAAATCTGGCTTTCCCCCTGGATATTGATGGCTTGCAATCCTTGGCTATTAACATTTTGCAGTAGGACCTTTCCACATATTGCTTCGGTACTGCTTCAAAACTGCAAAAGACGGAATATGAAATGTAGCACAGGCAAATAGCCGATGGATTGATGGATCATTGATGGTGATCAAGCAAATACTGAAAGTGTGGAAGATGCAGGCAAAAAAATGCAGGCAGATGATTGGACGTGTGAACTACAGATTTTGTCCAACTACGAGAATTTAATTTGTGAAAAGTAAAGTTATGTTGAGGATCATGAGAAATGGACGCCTTTCAATGATTTATATTGATAATTTAAATCTTTTAATTTGTGGGTTTATGATCTGGTAAGAGGTGTCTTTAACTGATTTAAGTGATTGTATGGCGCTGTGTTTTTTTTTTTTTTGGGGCCGGGGGAAATCTTGATTCTAATATGGATTGTGCTCCTGAAATAGATCTGTGATTTCTTATACTTTTATGAAAGTGAAAATCTTAAGTTTCTCACCAAAAAAATAAAAACTACTTATGTTCTCTCCCAAGTTGGTCAAGGAGAATTGGAGGTCGTCTTTCCCTGTTGTGGAGCAATGATGCTGCAGAAAGTGAAAGGTGTCTTGGATATAATTCCACCATGCAAGACTCAGGACGTTGTGGTTGGAGGAGCAGTGCACACAGTCCTTTCTTGATCTATGACTTGCACCACTAGTCCATATTTGAAGGTTTTCTAAATAAAATTGCTCCTACTCTGTATCTGGTATGACCTCAACGTCACGGCAGACTTGGAAGGATGCACTGATCTGGTTCTCCTTGATCACTCCGCTCCCTTTGACACCTTCAATCACTCAGTCCTCCTTAACCAGCTCCCCTCACTTGGAATCCGAGACTTGGCACTCACCTAGATCTCCTCATTCCTTAACAGAAAACCAATCGCTATCCCCATCACCCCTTTTTACCTCTTCAGCTCCACCAGTGAACACCAGTAACCCAGGGCGCTTGCCTCTCTTCGCTCCTTTTCAACCTCTACATGAGCCCTCTACCAGCGATATCCACTCACTCAATCTCACCTGTTGCAATTATGCTGACGACACCCAAATCATCCTTAGAATCCCCTAGACCATCTCTGATCACCCCCCGACCTAGCAGCTTGCCTCAGATATATAGACCTGATATAGACCTATGGATGTGGCAACACAGCTCTACTCCCGCAACCACTCCAATCACCCCCAACACAGCCCCATCAGTCAACCATGGCTGCATATTGGACTCAGACCTAACCCTGTCCGACCAGATGAGCAATGCATTCAAATCCTGTCACTACCACCTTTGGCTTCTAAGACGCATCTTCCCTTAGCTCTCCTTCCCCCAACTCACCAACAGATTCACCTGTCAATCGTCATGCCCAGGTTGGACTATGCAAACTCCCATGTGATTGGGTGCTCCGGCATGCCAAATTAACAAATTCCAGAGTCAAAAATGCAGCAGCTGAACTACTCCTTGCACTGGAATCAAAGGGACCACATCTTGCCTGATCTCCTCACCCTCCACTGGCTACCGATTGGAAGAAGGGGCCACCTTCGAAATCCTGTGCATCGCCCAGGAGAAGTGCACAAGGGCGATATGATGGGTTATTTAGAACGTGCTTAATACCCAGAGGTTTTTTTAAGCGTGGACCCGGGGATCGAACCTATGGTGCCCTGTGTCGTCTTGCTTCCAAGGTGAGCACGTTGCTGCGGAGCTATCCTCCCGAGGTGGCCCATCATACCTCCAAGAGAATCTATGCACATGCTGTCAACACGCAGCTTAAGGTCAAGCACCGCCCTCCTACTTTTGATGCCAACCTCCTATTCTGTCAGACTTGCAGGGTCAGCCGACTCTACCCTTGCACCAACTCTATGGAATTCACATCCCCCTCATATTCGGCACAACCAGGACTACATGGGCTTACGTAAAGCGGTAAAGACATGGCTTTTCCCAAATCCAAGAAATGGGCCACCCATGGCCTTAAACCCATACTCTTATGCAGCTTGTCCTGTGAGAATCTGCACTAACCTGAAACAAAACGGCACTGAAGAATATCCCAATAAGCACCCAACATCCATACAGGGACACAGAAAACGGGCCCTGCAAGTCCATCCACAGAACGTCTCAAAGGATTGCCCATCCAAAATAAATCCTAGCCTCAGTAGCCAGCCACTGGTAACCACATGCACGCATTCATACCATTATGCCATCACTGCCCTTTACATCAACAAACCATAGAGCGCAGCTACACCCCTCAATTCGGCTTAGCTGCACACATAGCTATATCGCTCATAAAACACAACAGCCTGGTAGACCACCAAAGAATCGGCCTAGCGGCACACATCTTACACATGCCTCGTGGCAGCGAGAATGCAGACTGAGACCACCGTCCTTGTTGCACACATTACACTGATCTCCCATCCACTGCACCACACTTGGCATTAGAATGCAGCCAACTCGTAAAAACCACTCTGGCTGCTCAGTGCACCGAAGCACTATATGCTACACTACCCTTTCAACTGATATGGAACAAGGCGTTCACCAGACAGTGCTTGGAGATCATGCTAGTGGTATATGAAGCGCTATACAAATGCAATATAACCTATTGTGAAGGCAATGACGGGAGTTTTTATCTACTTGCAGAGCCTGTGTATTTCTATTAAGTAACTTGACCCCTGTTTTCATCGGGGTGGAATCTAGTCTGCTCCTTCTGTTGTACCATTGCCTTAATGTAGAGCATTATTTTCACACTTGTAAAGTTGCCTAATTCCAGCAGGTTGACATTCAGAGTGTTGCTAATGGCCCTACTTCATGGACCCACACATGTTCCTATTGTGCACATTAGCAAAACTTCAGAACTGGAGTCCATGTCCCCCAGAAAAGTAGCTATAATTTCCCACTTCCTAGATTGCTTGCTTATAGTTGCCTATGTTCTCGTGGAAGAGGAGCTGCCAATGTGTGAGTGTTACTTGTTCCTGTCCTATCCAGGATCGTCCTGACCGCACCGTCTTTCATCCCAATTTTTAAACTTTCTTTAAATTATGATTGTGGGGTGGAAGGATGAGACGCAAGGCAGGTTCGTAAGGGGGAAGTTCTCTCAGGAATTTTATTGGCCCAATGGATCGTGTATGTATTTTTGAGCATAGATCGATCCAAAACAAATTTCAAATGCATTTTACCATTGGTTTTATTACATTGACACATGCTAAACTCGCTGTTTGGAAAACGCCATCTTGTGTTAATCATATCCGTTGATCAGTCACCTGAAGTTAAAGTGCTTTTGCAGCAGTAAATGATCACCCATCAAGTAGACGGCAACCTGTCAAACCAATATGCTCCACCTCTTCTCATGAAGTTGGTTGACAGCGTAGCCAAATGTACTTTGTCGTCATGTTACCGTATGCAAATTCAGATCAACTCGCACAACCAGCATAAAAGTTGACCTTCTTTTCACAAAAAGAAGAAAACAACTTGCACTTAAGAAAATGCTAGTCGGGAATTTACCAAGTAGTTTTATTTAAAAATAGAAGATTACATCGACTGAATCATTGAAAACTTTTGCGAATATGATTGCAAGAAAACCTTGTTTATTACAAGGCATGATTCCAGTGTTTAGGTCGACTCGCATTCCAAAAAATGTGCTGTTCTTTCGTTGATCGATTTTAATCAGTCTACTTGAATTGTGAAGTCAAAATTCAGCACGGTGAAATCTAATGCAATTGTTCAATCTTTGATGTAGTATTGACGCATGTGGCGTTCCGTTTGTGTTTCATGTCGAAATGCAGCATCATCCACATGGCTTCATACCATATGGGCTGGCATGTTGCGGATGACAGGCAACGTAAATGGGCAAATTAGTGCCTCGCACTGGTCCAGAATATGGATTTTAGTATTGGGTTACTGATGGCTATTCTCCAGATTTGAATAAAGAACCCATCCACTGGAAGATTGTATCCATGGCACGGTCACATGCCAATGATGTGTCCATGGCACGGGCACATGCCAATGACATAACTATGTAAATTTGGGAAGGCACATATATTTCAGTCCCAGATAAATTGGACAATTTTAAAAATAAATTTGGTAATTTACATTTACGATGCACTCTCTTGCCTGAGGAACTCGCTATCCCGCTGATTTGAAATACTCACAAACAAGAAGGGCAGATCCTGTGCAAATCCGGTGACCGGCCTAGCTGATCCAGTCCCGCGCCTGATGTGCTGTCCTTCCTTGACCGATCCAACCCATGACCAGAACTGACGGTCCAATTTAATAACTTATTCTGTGAGTATTAAGAGGAAGAACAGTGACCCATAATATATCTGCATTGTATGATCCCAATCTCAAACCCATCCCCTCTTTAATTCAGGACCATAGTATTGCTAGAACTTTCTTTGGACTGACTCGTTTCTCATCTGTTATTAAACCCTAACTTCTTATTGATTTGATTAAGAAAAGTAAACCCCAGGAAGAAGTAGAGTATCCACAACATGCGGGTTACACTGATCACGTGACTGTAAGATCCATCTGTGGCATTCGCTTTTCATAGTCCTAATCTAGTGTAATCAAACCCATCAGTCGCGCCTATTTTGCAAAAATGACTTACTAAAACCTCTAACTACCTCAAATTTCAACTCCTACTTGTACCTTACATCCTTAGCTATCCATAGAACCCAAACCGATTGGCGAATATTGCATAAGGAAAAGTTTGCAGCAATTTGACTTTCTGAGAAATTGTACACGTGTGAATTGGCTTTAAATTTCCCACATGGACTTTGAGATTTCAAATGTTTCCTTCTGACTAAATCATTGTGTGCAACTGTTCAAAGCGGAATTTATGACAATTTAAGTATTTTTTTACCACATTTAATGTTTTTGCTCAGCTACTTCCAAAGACAATTGCAAAGCCATCCTGACAGCTGAAAAGTCAGTTCCGTTTCTCATGTTTGCAGGGGGAAGGTTGTAGTGATATTCTGTTTGATTTGTGCTATTCCTGAATACCTGGTCTCTCCTCACATCTGTTTAATTGCCTATTTGGGGGTGGGGGGGGGGGTTGAGGGGTGTTGCAGGGGGAACCCCTAACCAAAGGGCCATCTATTCTAAACCATCCAAAAAGTATTGTTTTTTGTGCTGCATTTGCTTTTGTGCTCATTGCTTGATCCCTAGTGCTTTAAAGATATTATTCAGTGTTCTGTCACCCCATTGGTGATTGTTGTTTACCTATTAAAATATATTGATTAAATTCTCTATATGTAAATATTTACCTTTGCAAACTAGCCTGATTCCTGGTTCATTCAGTGTGACTGGGGGGGGGGGGTGGCTGCTCAGGAGAAGGGTGTGATGAGTGGTATATCGTTCAGAATATTGAACTTGTAGATTAAGTAAATAAGGGTTTCATTTGCACACTACATGCTGAATGTGACTTGGGTGTGTGCCGGATTGAAATCACTTACACGGCTTACTGTGTTCAGCTTATGGCCCTTAAATAGGTAGCAGATCGTGCAGTAGATGGGATGCAGAGTAACTCGTACACCAAATAAACCAACTCGGGAAGAAGGCAAAGTCGGTCTTCTGTTTTATTATAAATTGTCTAAAACAGTCACTCGACACATTGCATAAAAAATTACTTGTATAGTAAAAACCAAACCTATCATACGTGACAAACGAATAAAACCTGCGAGGGGTTCTGGTTGGCTTAAGGAGAACATCGAAGTATACTTTCTATACAGAAACGGGTTGTGATTAGGTCTCTACAGTCAGATGGACAATTTATGCCCACCCCTAGTGCAAGTCACCTTTAACAGTTATTTACACAGTATATCATTGGCTATCAAACTGTAAGGCCCTTCGTGATATGGCCCTAAACAATTGGTTGGCATGCTTGTGCCCTTCTGGAACATTTGGCCCACTAGCAGCACGTAAGCTAGTACCCCAGGTGTCAGTGGGTGGACTTGACCATGTCACCCCACCCAATTAGCCCAACATCTCATCACCCCTGCCTTCTGCCATGCAGATTGCCTTTGAACTTGGCCTTGCAAAGCATTCTTGCTCCTGATAATATATGGAGTGTGAGCATGCGCTATCTCAAGTCTAGAGTTCCATGCCCATTTCCATCCAGAGCCCACGTGACTTGAGGCCGCAAATTGGCCCATTTAATTTTATTAAATGAATATAACTTTGCACTCATGATCTTTCTTTGCACCTTAACAAGGGATGACTCAACTTGTCACGTTCACTGTTGTTCAAGGATAGATGACCAGTTCTTGGCTGGTCCGGCCTTTGACACCAGACAGACAGCCTTCTCGGTCTTTCCACGATTCCAGCTGCTTTCTTGCTGCAAGAGTTTTCAGCCATTTTCTCCATGGGCTTAAGCTTACTAAAGTTGTGACACCGATGTCCAGATTCTATACAATGGCTGCACCACCTGCAGTGTCTTCACTACATATAATTAGCTTCTATGATTACGTAGTCTACTTGCGTTGCTGCATCTTTACAGTTATTAAACGGCTTGCATTTTCTAGAGTTCTTCTCATGTGTGCAATCTTTATTCTGCATATTAAAGTTTACTTGATTCTTTACTTTGTCAGGTTCCATAAGGTCTATACATCACCTTCTTCAGCCACTCTCTCTGCGTCACCCTCCTCCCTTGTGATGTCACCAACTTCTTTCTCTTATTCCTTTGGGGCTCTCTTCCATGAGATTGTCATCTTTTGGGGATACATCAGATAGGGTTTTCTTAGTGGATACCTCTTCTAAAAGACTCCAATAGGCACGGCTACCAGTGCCATGCTGGTACGACTTCTGGCTTCCAGCATATAGGTGGGAGGGGGCGGGACTTCCTGCAGAGGCGTTTGGCTGCTCCCAACCCCTTTTTTGATTCATTCACGACGCCTTCATTTATCTCCATATTTTGTTTCTTCTCAAAGTGATTCTTCAGGGTCCAAATCTTCACTACTCCCTTCAGGGGGTCCTGCTGTTTTTTACATGGTCATCTGCACTCAGTCATATAGCTACAGTGTCCATTTGGATTACAATAGATCAATCATCCCACATACTACTTGTGATTTCTTGGATGCAGGAACTTCGTTCCCTCGGGTGCTAAGATGCTTGGCTCTATATTTTCTGATATCTTCATCTGTCAACTTCTTGGGTCCCAACCCTGATTCGACATTGATCATGAGCCTCATTCCTACTGCCTTCTTTTGTAGCCACCTTGCATGTGTACATTTTTTGATCACTCAGAATCCAAACGTGATCATCACTTATACTGCTACAAGAATCTTTAAGATGTTCGTCATCTATTGTGGAACCCATGAGAAAATGGGCCCAAACCAACTATCTACAATGTGCTCTCGTCTTCCATCTCGTTGTACAGTTTCGTCGGCAACGATATGGCCTCTGTCAATGTCCCATTCTCGCCATCGTGATAAGGTATGAACGTACAACATGATAGCTCGATTTTGGTGCAAACTTCTCCATCCTTTGCCGGTATCATGTCGAGGACATACCTATTATGTAATGTCATCAGTTGTATGGCCCTCAACTCTTCCTTAATAGCATTGTATCCCTTTATGGTGCTGTTGAAAGTCTGCAGGAGTTCACATAGAGTGATTTGCAACCACTTAGTCTGGATCCCTGGCATGAAGATGGTTGTGAATATCATAGCAGTCGGGCTAAACAACCTGTGCTCATATGGAATAGCATCAAATACTTCTATCGCTTTAGCTGAGAAATAGTTCTCCCTCTTTGTTCGATTTAGAAATTCGAGCGCTCTTCTCGTCAAATGGGCATCTGATTTCAAAAATTCACCAATGTTCAGGTCACTCTGTGGAATTACTAACGCTGGAACATGGATAAGCACGAAGGAACCGGTCCCTCCCAAGTCTTTGGGCAGTTTCATGTAGGCTCTGGACCCACAAGCCCAATATCGATCCATCAGGACGGCTGTCCCTTCTCCCATTTTAGTAACATCAACTGTAGTTTGCAGCCTGTTATTTCCCACACAAATTCTTCCTTCTTTTCGGAAGCACAATGTTGCATTCGCCAATGGAATCACCATCATTGGACCAGATTCATTTTCGACCCACGTTAGTTTGGCATAGTTGGCCCACAACTTCGAACATTAATTGTTCACTTTCTGTACTTCTCGTATATATTCATCCTTCAGTAAGTGAGCTGTACAGGACATCAGCCCTTCTTCCAATCCCTTCTTGCAGGTCAGTCTCCATCTCTGCAACGACTACCTCTTGTTTTGCTGCTGGATATGGAAGAATCTTACTTTTTCATACTGGTTCCTTTTCCATCTGTGTAGTCTTAATTCTGAAATGGAAGTTACAATTTCGCTCCCGATCGCAGAGTGGCCAACTTCCTTTAAAACTGTCCCCTGTTCGTACATGCTGCAAGATGAACAAGACTTCTGGCATTGTGTTCTTGAATTTCTCTACAGATTAAAGTTTGTGCGGTATTCATGGCATAGGGTATGAGAGCGCCGATGTAGCAACTCTCCTTAGATTTTCTCTGTCCCACTTCTTTCATGTGCTGCTACCACATGGTATTTCCCAGGTGGGCTGTACTATCAAAGTGTTGATCCCGTCATCTTCCCCTGCATTTCTCTTATGCTTCACCTATGCACGGTTTACATAATACTCATGAAGCATATCAAAGCGTTCTCTCTGTGGGAAGGATCATAGTAACTTCTACCTTTTGTGGAAGTAAATGGACCAAGAGTAGTTTATGCAGTAGTAGGAATCAATCTATTTCACCAGGACCATCAATATCGCAACGTTGTAGTCGCACATATATATATTACGAACCAATTTATTAATCCCCACCACTTGTGGAATTCTGGAATTGGTTGGGCTTGTTCCTTCTCCAAAATTGTACCAGTTTCAACATTACTCATCTTTACTGCAATTTGTTTAAGGAGAAAACACTTTTAATCCGGCAACTGCGATATCTGCCAGCTGCAAGATTTCCTCTACTATTGCTACAAGTAGCCTTCTGATTAGAGGCCCATCCCTAGGATCCTGTAAAGTGCGAATATCAATGTCTCTTCTGACAAGAGCAGGATTGGCTCGAAGGATAAATACAAAATCAGCAAGTATAAGTCTGTGGGAATCTCCGTTTGTTAAAACCAACGAGCTAACCAAAAAGACTCAGTAAAACATATCTGGAAATTGCTCACGTTTCCAGTCAAACTCTTACTCCAGATTGGACAAATATGCGTTACATCAATGTCCTTCTTAAGTCAACTTTCGAAAGATTCCTGAGAGACTCTGCAAGGGTTTGCACTCCTGCTACAATACCTATAAGGAGTGTCCATACGAGCCACAGCCCATATGCAAAAATCTGCATTTTATCAGCTGGTCTCTTTATCGTCCTCCTTACTCATCGTGTCTGTAAACGCTGAAATACTTCTAGTCTTGCTTCTGTATAGACTGTTGGGGGTGGTTTGGTCTTGCCGGTGTTTAAATTGACGACGTTCAGGTGAATCCAAGCTAGTCTGCCTTGGACCTTTACTGCTAAGACTTTTTCACGCAAAAGGAGCCTTTAAATCTCGGCTCATGCCACTTCATTAGGAAGTTTTTTAATTGGCACGGTGTCGCCAACAAATGGTCTAGGTGCTGATAGTAATTCAGAAGATCCGGTTGTGGAGTGGTTTTCATCCATGTTCTGGGACAGACCCCCCCCCCCTCCCCCCCACACCACCCCCTGACGCTTGAGTTGATCTGAAATGAGTGATTCTAGAGGTCATACATGTCAAATAATTGCATCTCATCACCTAGCAGTTTCGCAGTACTCTGGGCATCACTTCTACTCCTCGATGGAGGTGTAAGAGGCATTCTCATTCGCCTCTTAATAATTCATGGGGTGTGAGCTGGTGGTCCGACCCAGGCTGATTCCTTGGGGCACCTTAAGCTAAGGGCAAGCAATATAGCTTGAGTTTGACAATCCTTTCTTTAAGGAGGCCGTTGGGTGTAACCTATTCCGTTTGCTTGTGGGTGATGATCAGAAGAAAACGTATGTTTAATGCTCAGCAATAGTCTTATCTGTTCAAATACTTTGACAAAATGTGGCCCATTATCGGATCTCGGCACTTCACACACCCCATCTTGGAAATACTTCACGTACTAAACTTTGATGTGGAAGTGAGGTTGTGTCATGATGCCTACCCCCGGAGCGCCAGGCCCAGCACCCCCGGAAGCAGACATCATGCCCTCGGGTAAAAGCCCAGCGGCCCCTTATAGGGGCTCTTTGGACTCAGTCCTGGCGCCTTTGGCGCCAGGCTCATGTTGGACATCAGTCCTGGCGCCAGGCTCATAAAGGGAGGTGTTTTGTGCACTTACCTGATGCAGACCATGCTGCACGCTTCAGGCCTCCCTGAGACCTGAAAGGGACTATTTTTTCATAGGGACTATTTTTTCACTCGGGCGTGGCCAGGGAAGGATACATACCTAGTTGGGGAAGGATACATACCTGGGACTCTTTGGGGGCTACTTAAGCCACGCCCAGACAGCAGCTCATGCTTCGCGTTGTTCTGCTTCCTGCAGCTTAACGCTCACCGTGTCTGCTCCTGGACTCCAGCCACGCCCGCCTCGAACCTGGAAGACCTGCAAGGAAGGAAGGAAGAGAAGAGAAAGGTGAAAACCAAGGACTATTTCAAGCTTCTTACCTGCATCCGGAATCTTCTCGCCAGCATCCCTCAAGAAAGACTTCCATTTAAAAGCATTGTGTTGCTCACTGCAGCGCCACGCTTCACTCACCTGTCCTATCTCCCGGCTCCATCGCGGCTGTCAGCATCGGAAGCCACATCTCTGTACCTAGGGGAGAGAGTAAGAAACAAGGTGAGCAGAAGGAACACAGAAGGAAAGCCTGATTAACAGCCATAATGCTTACAGGCTTTTCTTCCACATTTCGGGTCGGCGCCGCCCCGTTGGCAGGTACCGTACCCCAGCCCCTATGGGGAAAGGACAAGAGACATTTCTGGGGAATGATAAGGACATTTAGAGGGATCGCCCTCATCACTACTCACCTCGGCAGTTAACCCCTCAACGCATCGCCTTCATTCTGCACCTGAAATAAAGGACAGGTCACAGGTTAGAAAGACAACATAAAGGGGGCCTCACTTGAACTTTGAACTTTCATACTTACGGCGCATCGCTCAGGAAAGTCAAGTGGATTTTGCCAGCGCCATTCTGAAAACCAGTGAAGTAACTGGACGAACACGCGCCCCTGCACCAGAAGCAGGATGGAGAGTTCATCCTTCCAAACCATAAGGTGAGCTTAAACCGGGGTTTGGAGGAAGTTAGAGCGGAACAAAGGGGGAAGGGGGAAAGGGGGGAGCTAGCACACTATTCTGCAGACTGTTAATCCCCTTTCTCATCTGCAGAAGGATATTCCTACGGGCCAGGCAAGCACGATTTGGAGGTCCTGTCCAATCGGTGTTCCGGGTCCTGCGCATCACTCTAGAAGAGGCCACAGCAATCCAGACTAGACCAGCGCCCCCGTGGGAACCAGGTGAGCGTTACAGGTTGGGTGTGTACACAGACCTGCTTCAATCCACCTGGAGAAATGACACGCCACCACTTCAATCCACCTGGAGAAATGACACGCCACCACTATCCGATACCTTTATTCATCACACACCTGCAGCATATCAACATAATCGATAAGTAAATGCTGAAAAGGACCAGTCAGTCAAATAACTCCTCTAATCATTCTAAGTGTATGCTAACAGTAAACTTCTGATCTACGATGCAGTTCACTACATAGACTGCAACGTGCTCTAACATACTTGGAACTAACCAGTCTTCTGCAATTGTATCAGCAAGACTCGAACTAGTCTCATGCATGGGTAATGCAGCTGTTCTAGGAGGACCTTTAAACGCTACTGGCATTACTGGCTTTCTAGTGCTATCCTGTCTCCATAATGCTTCAGTGAGGGATAGAGAACACCCCCTTAGTTTCCATAATTCCTGCTCTTCTGCGGTGCACTTCTTTCAATCTCCATTAATTGGGTCTTTGGCAAATTATGACATCCTTCTCACATTAGCATAATTGTGGTTACTCTTTTTCTTATACTTGGAGTATCAAAACTCTATGGCCGAAAGAAAATGCAACCCATTTGTCTTCTATGTCTGCGGCTTCGTTCTTGCAAGAGATGAAGTCTGTCCTTAGTATGCGCTGCGCATTTAACTATTGCTATGGCTGCTTGGAGCTGTAGTACCTTAAGCCTGTCCGATAAGGATGTGTGCTGCACTGGTGTGCCGTCTGCTCTGAGGTAGCCTCTCCCTGTCCAAAGTGCTAGCCCTGCGTGTATGGTAGGCGTCAAATAGGCAGAGTCACTGTACAGTCACTTCCTGTCCAATAAGCCCCTCTAATTCTGCTGCTTGTGCTGAAAAGTGAGATGGTAGCCTTATGCTCACTACAACCTGGAATTCCCCATTCGCCTTATGCCTCACTACAGCTGCGCCAGAAGGTCTTTCGTTTGATGAATTTTTGAAGAACCTTCAAAGAGAATCCACCAGCCCCTGACAAAGCATTCGCTTTCACATGTTATATCATCATAAAACAACATAATTTGCATAGTGCAGAGATGTCGGTCCTGGGGAGATGCAA
This sequence comes from Ambystoma mexicanum, assembly GCF_040938575.1. Classification (NCBI taxonomy): domain Eukaryota; kingdom Metazoa; phylum Chordata; class Amphibia; order Caudata; family Ambystomatidae; genus Ambystoma; species Ambystoma mexicanum. The sequence goes on along the minus strand of NC_090924.1, from coordinate 675,822,212 downwards.
TCCCTTGGCTTGAGGCCAAGGACAAGTCATGCAGCCCTGTTCTTGTTGATTTGCAGGTGGTGGAGAGTAGAAGCAGGCAGATTTAGAAAGAGGCAGTTGCAATAGTCCAGCCTAGAGAGAACCTGAGCTCTGGAGGCAGTGAGCTTCTGGGGGAAGTAGAGAAAAAGAATACCTCTGAGGTGCAGTTGGTAATGTGACTTCTTAGAGACGTCAGATGTGGGGGGTGGAGAGTGTGGAGTCGTAGATTATCCTGAGGTTTTTAGCCTCGCGGGTGGGAGCAGGAAGAGGGCTAAGACGCCGACCAGAGCGCCACAGGAAAGGAGGGAGGGGGGTCTGCCGATTAGAATCTGTCTTACTAGCATTAAGACAGAGATCATTGGTGGCACACCACTCCTGGATAGCAGACAGTGGGTGATGAGATGGCGAAGAGGTGGCCAAAGGTAGCCTGAAAATTAGCTAAGTCATCCACATAGCACAAAGTTGGAGCAGAGAGCGGCAATGCAGTAGGCAGAAAAAGTGCCAGGTATTAGTTGAACAGCCAGGGAGAGAGGTTGGACCCCTCGGGGACACCACAGATGGAGATAAAGGAGAGGAAGGACCCAAGTTGGACCTGGGAGAGTCGATCAGAGAGGAAAGAAGTCTGCCAAGCCAGGGCCTGGCCGGTGATACTCAGGTTATCACGGAGACGATTGAACAGGATGGCATAGCTGACCGTGTCAAAGGCAGAAGAGATCAAGAAAGATGAGGACACAGGGGGTGTTGGAATAAAGGATGGAGAGCAGGTCTTCACTGAAGTTCAGGAGAGCAGTTTCCGTGCTTCTGGGAGCTCTGAAGCCAGACTGATGGTCATGTAGACGACCAACAGATTCGGTGTGAAGATTTGTTGGTAGATGGAAAGCTTTTCCAGGAGTTTGCCCAGAAAGGGAGTGATGGGAGATTGGGCGATAGCTGGGCAGGACGGGTCGGGGTTAATGTCCCCCTATTGCCAGTGTATTTCCTCCTGTCATTTGTTCTAATTCATAAATTCAATTTCCTGCACCTGATGTCAGACTTGGAAGTTTGCATCTTAAATGATCCTTTTTTATCTGTGGCCATGGAATATACTGCGGTCTTGCTCCTCCTTTTTCCAATAAAGGGAACGGTGTAAACCCTAATCCACAATCTGCTCCCATTGTCTGCTTATCCATGGCAGGGACAATTGTCCCAGTCCGTCTCCTGCTTGCATATGGCGGTGATTCACTTTTCTCATTCTACCATCTTCCTCTGGATACGCTATAGGATCTGGCATCCTTTCCCTAGGTTGCTCTAGGTCGGACCATCTTACTTTTCTCTCTCCTCATCTGACATGTTTAGTCCCAAACTGGTATTACTGGTCCCTTCACCTGTATCGAAGTTCAGTCTGCTTATGGATAAGGCTCTGTGCTCGAGACTAAACAGATTTTCTCCATCTCGTAATTGTAATACTAAGGTTTGATCTCTCTTCCCTCGGCTTCCCTATTTGCTACTTTCCTTTAATTATTGATTGGCCTCATGATTCTATCTGATACGTCCTATGTCAAAGTTCTCTTCCTCTAGTGCTACTCTAGATGCCCCTGACATTTCCTTTAACGGGAGCAACGTTTCCATTATGTCCCATTGTATTGTTGGGCTTGGCCCCATTAGCTCTTTTTGAATGTGGTTAATATCAAGCTCCCGTTGTCTCCTTTTTGTTCTAACTCATTTTGCTTTCTCGCGCTCTCTTAATTCTCTCCTCCTCTTGCCTTTGTTGTTCTCTCCTATCCCCTGCTCTCCTTTCTTCCTCTGTATTCTTTTGTCGCTTAATTTTAGTGCTTCGTCCTCTTCACTCTTCCCTTCTCGTGTCCCTATCTTCTATTGCTCGCTGCCTGTTGTCATACAGGCTTCTGTCTGGAGCCTGTGTCCTCATTCCATCCAGATCCCGTGCGGCATCAGGCACAGGGCCCCCACTGCAGGAGCAGTGCTGCCAGCACCCCAGGTGAGACTTGCAAGGGCCCCCTTGCTGCTTTGTCCACCGCACTACGTCCGCACACCTCTGGCACAATCGGATGCGAAATCTGCTTTGTGTGCCATTTTCTACGGGAAGTGCCTCGTGAGGGCAACTTTCCCACCCGCGCAATGGCAGCTGTGTTTTGTCGTTCTCTTGTGCTTGCCGCCATTGGCCTCCTCGAGGACCCCACAACTCCAAGATGGCCACCTGCAACACCTCTTCGGTGATCACCGCCCCCTCCGGACCAGGCCACTTGTGATTGGCCCCTTGTCTCCATTTACTGGCCAATCATCGCCGGCAGACGAATCGACGGCCCACCCACGAAGGCCACACACTAAGGCTTCCTATCTGGAGCCTGTTGTGAGCCGGAGGAGCCAGGGGCCAGAAACGCTGCCAGACTCCAGCCATACTGCTAAGACTTTTCTGGGTAAGTGCCTTTATGCACCCTGCCTCTCACACTACATTTTGACATTTGTGGAACTCCGCAAAGACTATCCTTATGTTTCCTAGTCATACATAGACATCCGCTACAGGTGTGATCTGCAACGGTGACCCCCCCCCCACCCTGAACGCCACTCAATCAGCAACTACGGTAGCTCAGACTTCATACAAATCCTATGTTGCTCGGACGTCCTATTAATTTGTATGTTGAGTAATCTTACCTTGCAACGTCCTGATCAGCCGACAGTCCATATCTGCTAATTCAATATTATTATTGCTTCTGTATCTTTGCCACGTCAATCTAGTCAAGGTGTATGTTACTCTTCCCTGTGCTATTTTAGCCATTTGTGATCGGTCAAATCTAGATGTTGCCCTGCCTGTGCTTTTAGCCATTTGTGATCGGTCAAATCTAGATGTTGCCTTTCCTGTGCTCCTAGCCATTTGTGATCAGTCAAATCTAGATGTTGCCTTGCCTGTGCTTTTCAGCCACGGGGATACCTCTGCCCCATCTAATGAGACCCAATTTTGTCCCATGTGAACAACTACATAGGTATCCCACTCGGGTATCTAGCACCACCATCATGCACGTCAGTGTGATCCTTCTATTACACCACGTTCTAGCCCCACCCACTGCCCAACGTCACTCAATTACCTACGGCAACTACACCTGCCCTTGGGGTTAAACCTGATCTGCCACATAATAATCTGGCCTGCCTGAACCTATACCATTTAACTCTACCAACTATGACCCCTATAACAAACCTTATGAGTCCTGCAGCATCCACCGCAGGTGTCCACCACCCCAGCAACCACTTTAACCAATACCTTAATGACCCAGCTCTCTGGTTGGAACACTTTGCTATGAAACCCACTCCCAACCCACCTTGCCCCTCATTCTCAGAAACAAGAGACTTGGCACCAGATTCCGCCTACGACATTCCCGCACCAATGCCACTAAGCAAATCTCACATACTCCACCCAGCTCACCTTCATCCACCGCTATATGCAAAACCATTACCACAGGGGTTAAACTGCCCGTGTTCAAGGGTGCTCTTATCAATGCTAGATCTCTCACAGCACAAGCTCTAGACATAGCCAACCTCATCACCACTGTTGACTTTGATTTCATCGCCATATCTGAAACTTGGCTACATGCCGCATCTGGCCCCGTTCTATCCCTGGCTTTACCGCCTGACTACAGCATCACACGCTGTGACCGCGCCTCTGCCCAATCCAGAGGCAGTGGCGTGGCCTTCATCCACAAAAACTCCCTTGACCTAAGAGTGGTTTCCGATTCCAAACTCGAATCAGCTGAACTGTTGTCAATCAAACTATTACTAACGCCCAACCAAACGGATACCATTCACCTTATCTATAGGCCCCCTGGCCCGGCACCCACCTTTGTCAGTGAAATTTCTACTCTCCTCCTCGACAAAACAAAAAACAATTCACAATCAATCATCCTAGGCGACCTCAATCTAGGTCGTGGTGACTCAAAAGATCCCGTGGCAATTGATTTGGAGAATGTTCTAACAGACCTTGGCCGCACCTTGTACATCCAAGAACCGACCCATATCAAAGGCAGGACCATTGATTGGTTAGCCGGTTCCAATTGCAATATCCAGGTCCTCAAGAATACCCCATGCTTATGGTCTGACCATCATATCATAACTTTCAATATCGAAGCAATCCCATGAGCCCCGACACCGATGGCCCCAGCACTCCCCACTCGTAGTAAAAAAAAAAACATAACCAAGGAATAACTCCTCCCTCTGTTACTCCCTTCCCTCAACGCGGCTACCAACGCATGCTCTGACCCCACCTCCCTAGCAGACACCTATAACCAAACCATGCTCACGGCTATAGACACCATAGCACCCATCAAACTTAGGAAAGCCAAACCACGAGCACATCTTAACTCATGGTTCACTCCACAGTTATGAATCCTCCGCAAAGTTAAACGCTGTGCAGAAAATCGCTGGAAAAGCTACCTGTCTGATGAGCATAAAGATGGCTTCCTTCTTGCCTCCTTTACCAACAAAGATGCCATCATCACTGCTAAATAAAAGTCGCTCAACAATCATATTTTGCAAGCTGACTCAAACTCTAAGGAACACTTTAGAATTCTAAAAGAGCTCGAAACTCCAGTCTCCCTTCCAGACACATGCACGAAAGATAGGAAATGGTGTGCTAACATTCAAGCAGCCTTACTAAACAAAATCTCCACGCTTCAATCCAAAATTAAAGACAAGCAGGACAGCCTGAAGTCTGACAACCGCTCACTCTCCCCTGCCAGGTCCCCCCCCCCTTTAGACACTACCAACACCAAACCTTTCCCCTTCTCACCGTTACTGAGGTTGAAAATATCATCCGGAGAATTAAACCATCCAACTGCCAAGGTGACCCTTGCCCAGCTCCCATTATTAAGGACTCTGCCCATGATCTAGCCCCATTCATTACTGCCTTCATCAACTCCTCCTTTAAAACAGGTATTGTCCCGAACAACCTCAAGGACGCCTGGGTAATCCAGTTACTCAAAAAACCTTCCCTAGACCCAAGCATACCTACGAACTGCCGACCTATCACTACAGTACCGTTTTTGCTCAAGATTCTGGACCGCGCAGCTTACCTTCAGATCCAAAACTACTTGGTATCTAACAATCTGCTAGGTCTACGACAATCCGGTTTCCGGCCTAGACACGGGACCGAAACTGCTCTAATCGACCTAAAAACCCAGATTGAAGTATTGAAGGACAAGGGCAAACTAGCAATGCTACCGCCGTATTTGATTTGGTCAACCACCAGATCCTTTGCAGGCACCTCGAGACTGCTGCAAACTTCTCATCTACCGCTGCGGCATGGATCAAATCCTTCCTGAGCAACAGATCCATGAGGGTCTTTGCACCATCCGCAGCCGCGGACCCCCTCCCCTATTCACTGCGGCGTACCTCAGGGATCCTGCGTGTCACCTACACTTGACAATATTTTTACGAAACCACTTTTTGATGTGCTTGACTATCTGGGTGTCTCCTACACCAACTATGCGGATGACACCCAGATACTCATTCCCATCTCAGGTGATTATCTTGCTGACACCAAGGCCCTCAATGACGTCTACCTGGTCATCCAAGCCTGGATAGCCCAACACCAGCTATGTCTAAATGACGATAAGAGGGAGCTCCTTACCTTGGGTACCTCAACGCCTGAGCAAACTTGAGCCATCTGATCAGTCATTCACTATAGACGGTAATGTCATTCGAGTCTCGAAAGACACCAAAACGCTAGGCTTTTACCTTGACGCCACCCTATCCTTATCGAGACAAATAAATGCCGTCAGGTCTGCCTCTGCTTACACGTGCAAACTCATTGCAGCCTGCAGACCGTTTCTCACCACCCCCAACAGTGTCACACTGGCTAGAACCCTCATTATGGCAAAAATTGATTACTGCAGTGCTCTTTACTTGGGTACCAGCCAAGAGAACCTGAACAAACTCCAAACTACCCAGAATAATGCCATTCGAGTGGGCTTGAACATCCCCCGCAACCGCCACATCTCAGAATCCAGAACCAACCTAAAGTGGTTACCTGTCAAGCAGAGAATTTCCTTAAAAACACTTGCCCTCACACACAAATGCCTGGCTAACAAAGCCCCTATCTACCTCTGCAGTCGGCTATCCCGCCACTCTACCACCCGACCACTTAGAACCAAATCTTGGCTCTTTGACCAGCATTAAGACATGCTCTGCGTCTCTGCCTGACATACTTTGGCCTGCCTCCTCTGATTTACCCTCTGTTAATCCAGTGGCACTATAACTTATGTAATATATGTAATTAGAAAGACGTTTGATATACTGTTACTGTAAATTTCCTATTGTAATTTTGTCTTTTTTTTGCCTGTATTTTTACTGCAACCTTGTACAAATTGCGCCCTGATGCCTCCGGGCCTGATGGCTTTGAGCGTTATAAACCAATACAAATACTTTATTTGCTCCTCTGCTTGTTCTGTTTTTATCCTGCTCCTCTTGAAACATCTGTTCTTCACTCCTTGCTCTTATGTTCATCTTTTTACTCGTAACCTGTCTTTTCTATCCTGTTCGTCCTGATCTTATTTTGCTTTACCTCCTCAATGCTTCCCCATTTAGCTTGAGTAATCTGTCCTCCCATTCATTCTGCACGAGCATTACCATGTCAGCTTTCGTTCTCTTTTCCAACTCTTTCTCTTTCTATTTCTATTTCTGTTGATACATTTGATTGTTCACTTTTCTCTTCCTTGCTCTTAAAGATCTCCTCTTTTCTCTTACTCTCCTCTGGACTATCACTACCATAAGCAGGTGGTTCATGTATCGGATTTGTATACCCTGTCCCGCTTTCAGTTCCTTTAAAGGATACATCCCTATTTCCGTCCCTCACTTCAGGCGAGTTAAGAGAAGCGGAAGGCTTGATGCCTTCCTCCTTACACTGGTTAAACATCCATTCTTCAGGTGGTGGATCTTCACGATACATTTTCCAAAGCTCTAAAATAGCTTGCCTTTTCTCAAAGGCTTTCCCATGTACGCAGCGTGCAAATGTGTCATGTGTTGCAATATTCTCCAGCATGGGGTCTGGCATGGATTCACATGCTGTCATGCCTACCCCCGGGGACCCAGACCAAGTTCAGCAACCCACGAAAGCAGGCATAAAGTTATACCAAGCAAGCCCAATAACCCCTGCTAGGGGCTATTTGGGTGCAGGGCTGGCGCCATAGGCGCCAGGCTCATAGATTAAAACTTAACTGATGCAGACTATGCTGCAAGAGCTCCAAGCCAAAGGAGGCTTGGAAGGGACTACTTTACCTAGGGACTATTTTTTTGCTCTGGTGGGGCTGGGGAGGAATACTTACCTGGGACTACTTTGGAGGCTATTTAAACCACGCCCGAACAGCAGGACACGCTTCGCGTTATTCTGCATCCTGCAGCGTAACACGTGCCTGCAAGTCTGCATCCAGTCTTCTGCCACGCCCGCCTCGAGTCCGGAGCTCCTAGAAAAAGATAAAGGAGAAAAGAATAGAACAAGAGCAATACCTTTGATCCTTATCTGAATTCCTGATCCATCGCGCTTTCGAGCTGGAAGAAAGGTTATTTTATGCGCGTCGCCTCGCCTGCAGCAGCTCTGCGCTGAACTCGCCGTCCTTCGCAGCATCTTCACATTCCACCGCATCCTTCTGCATGCTCCCGCCGCACTCCGGCACCTAAGGGGAAGACAAGAAAAGCAAGGTGAGCCAAGGGAATATAGAGGCAAGATTAGTTACCCCCATAGACTTACATGATTTTACCACCTGGGGTACTATTCCTCTTCACGGGTCGGCGCAGCTTCCACTGCAACCTCGCCAAACCCCGGCCCCTAAGGGGAAACAAAAGGACAGCAAGGTGAAACAAAGGGACAAACAAGGGGAAACCTCACCACAATAGACTTACCTGATTTTACCGCCGGAGGCATTATTCCCCGTGACTTCATACTTTCTCTCAGCGCCTGAATAAGGGAGAAAGCAACAGGTTACATATTGACATTATTTTATCGAACTGTGTTGGATAATACAAATCCTTACCTGAAAATTACCGGTTGCCACGAGGAACTCTTAGCTAGGGTTAAGCTGCAACCTGCAAGGGATCGGACAAGAGTGAAAGTCAGACATTTGAACTCTTACGAAATACATACTTGCGGCGCCTTGCCGGGAATCTGTCAATATTGTTCTGGAACTCACCAATTCGTTGGAGCCAGTGAAGCAACTGGTTATCTACGCGCCCTTGCGCTCAATGCAGGATGGAGAGCTCATCTTTCCAAACCATCAGGTGAGACTATAAGAGGGGACATCAAAGGTGGTCAGTGGGGAGAACAGCCGGAGTGGGTGGGGGTTAACGCTCGACTCCACGGGTGGTTAATTCCCTTTCTCCATTTGCAGAAGAATATTCCTACAGGCCAAGCAAACGAAGCTAGGTGGGCCAGTCCGTCATCTCGGCACTACGTGTTACATTGGTGGAGACCGCAGCTGTCCAGTTCAGATCGACTCCCCTGTGGGAGCCAGGTGAGCGTAACACATGCTCATGAATATTCCCCGTCAGGCCGGGAATCCTCGGTAAAGAAAAAATCAGTATCTGTTTCGTTTCTGATCTGATGCATTTATGCAAGACTGCCAAAGCACATGCCCAAGCTCAAACAGTATAGTGTAGACTAGGTGAAAGGCACAGCATATAAGATGTTCAAGCCATGGCCGCAAGGGGGGATCATTGTCAAAAGCAAGGAACAAGTTACTTACCTGTAACTTTTGTTCTCCAGCATGGGTCTGGCATGGATTCACATGCCCATGATTATTCCCCGTCGTCTGGCTGGGAATCCTCGGTAAAGAAAAAAAAAATCAGTATCAGTTTCGTTTCTGATCTGTCTTTCTCGGTAGTAACCAATCACTGGTCTCTGGGTCATACTGCCCCAGCCAATGACTGCCCTCTTCCTAAACCCTGCCTCTGGCAGCCATATTCCGATTTTTACCGCATGCTCAAGTGTTGGGAGTCCTCGTGTTTAGCTCTCGAGCTTTTGCTGCGTTTTTCACGCTTTTTCAATGAGAATTTCTCATTTTTCGGTCAAATAGAGCCTCAAGCTCCACCGTCTCTACATTCGATTAACGGGGATCCGTGTCAGATTGTTTTACGCCCCTCAAGGGTGAAGATTTAGTCGAGTTGCGCTTCTTGGAGGATTACAGAAGTTTCTGCGGCCTACCCGAACATGGCCCAGGAGAAAGGAAGCTCGACGCCCGGAAAGCTGTTCGGGGTTTGCCCTGGATGCCAGCTGCAGAATGTGTTCAAGGAGGACGAGCACTCGAAATGTCTCTACTGCCTTCATGAGGACAAAATGCACGTGGAGAAGGACTGTGCGTTTTGCAGAAACATGTCGAAACGGACCATCAGGGACCGACGCCTTCGTCTCTCCAACTGGCTGGAAGGAAAGTGCCGGTCGGGTGAGAAGAAGTCTGAGCGGTCTTCGAAGTCCTGTGAGGGCGACGGGGGCCCAACAGAAGGCAAAGCACTGCGAGTCCGCAGGCACCCGGAGCGCCGAATGGTCAGGCTCCTTGGCTGCCAGGCAGGGCGCGCCGTCCCCAGCACCATCAACCACGAGCCAACCCTCTGGTTCGTGGAAGAGTAAATCCGAGAACCCAGGTAAGCTTCTGGCGAGGCCCCGGTCGATCTCGAAGGATTCAGCCGAGGGGGAGCGAGGTGGTGACCCTCCACCCCCCAAGGTGAAGGCCTCGAGCACGCCCAAGGTGTTGAAGGCCTTGATTCACCCGGCCAAGGCCTCTATCGAGGAAGTCGCGGCGGCCCTGGTGCAGCCTGTGGAGGCGACCTCCGGGCCCAGAGACTCCCTGCCTCCGCAGAGGGAAGCCTCTTTCAGACCCATCGAAAAAAGCCCCCCGTGAAGACCCCGGCAGAAAGAGTGGGGGGGGCAGTGGCCATTGTGGACACGGACGCAGCATCCGAGGGGGAGCTGGTAGAAGTCTTAGAGGGCCTCGACGAGGGCGTCGAAGAGGCCCGTCCCCCCGGGAGGGATCCCGACGAAGGTGACTACGAGAGTGACGGCGGCACCGGCGAGGGTCCTAGTTACCTGTCGCTTCCGGAGCCGCAGGATAACTCGTCGGCCATTTTGTTGGCGATACAATCCTTATGTTCGGAGATAAGGACGAGATTGCCCTTACCACCGACGGGAGGATCCGGAACCAGGCTTGAAGGAGGCGCCGGATCCAGGCCCGGCGGGAAGCCCCCCCCCCGGACAAGAGACGGATCCGTCCAGTCCCGCCTTTTCAGCCCGCGCGGCCTGCTCAGCCTTTATCCCCGTCCCTGGGGATGACACGGGAACGGACACGGCCACGACGGGTACCAACGGCGGTGACGACTGGACGGAGCTCCCAGCCCAGGCCTCCCCACCCGACGAGATCGGATCTTTCCATGCAATGATCGCCATGGCATCCAAGCTTTTCAGCTCTGCCCCGAAGAGAAGGAAGGTTTCCTTTACCAACGGCGCGAGGCCAAGAGGAAGACGGTCCTCGCCGTGCCTCTACTGGATGACATCTGGGACGAGGGTCTCACCCTTCTCAAGAACCCATCTACGACGCCTGGCAAGAGGGATCGGTACCAGGTCCCCGACGCGGCCCCTTTGTACCTCAGGGCACAACCGACCCCTGACTCGGTCGTCTCAGCGGCGGCCAAGAAGAAGGCGGGGGGGGGGGGGCAAATCGGCCTCAACGTCAACTTCCAAACCGGACGGTGAAGGAAAGGGGCTGGACACAATGGGACGAGTTATCTCTGAACAAGTAGATGTTCTGGATGGTCACCCTCCAGCACGTGCTGGGACAGCTGGAGGAGGGCGATTTCCTGTCGTCGTTGGATTTGGAGGATGCGTACTTCCACATCCCCATTCTGAAAGGACACCGAAAGTTCCTCGGGTTCATGGTCCAAGGACGGCACTACCAGTTCAAGGCCCTCCCGTTCGGATTGAAGTCGGCACCCAGGGTGTTCACCAAGTGCCTCGCACCAGTGGCGGTGCGGCTGCGCCTGCAGGGGTTCCACGACTACCCCTACCTGGACGACTGGCTCATCCGAGCAAGGACAAGGGAGCTCGCCGTAGATGACACAGCGAAGACCGTCCAGCTGCTCATGGACCTGGGATTCTCCATCTTTCCCAAATCCCACCTAGTCCCGTTGCAAGTCGCACTGTTTCTGGGAGCCAAGCTCGACACAGTGGCGTGTCTGGCATCGCCGTCGGAGGAAAGGACGAAGTCCATCCTGGACAAGGTGCAGCGTCTGCTGGCCACGGTGAGGTCCATCAAGTCCCTCCTCGGGATGATGTCCTCCTGCATATATCTTGTACGCCTTTGCAGGGTTTGGATTCACCCTCTGCAAGAGTTCGACGCCCGCTGGATCCAAGCGACGGGCAGCTTCGAGGACAGAATCCTGCTCAACGAGACCTTCCGACAAGCGATCCGGTGGTGGTGCACCCCCGCTCATCTGACGGCGGGCACAGACTTTCAGACCCCATCCCACCAGATAACGGTGACTACAGATGCCTCCCTGGAAGGGTGGGGAGCGCACACTAGCGAACTTCACGCAAGAGGCCTTTGGCTCCCAGAGGAGAAGACGCTCCACATCAACATCCTGGAGCTCTGTGCAGTGTTCTGGGTCCCTGGGGTCCTTTCTCCCGTCCCTCAAGGGCAAGGTGGTGAGAATCTTCACCGACAACACCACCACGATGTTCTACATCCGGAAGCACGGAGTAACCAGATCCCCAGCCCTCTCCATGGAAGCCCAGGATCTGTGGCGTTGGGCCGTCGCCCAAGGGATGTTTCTGGTGCCCTTTCATCTGGCAGGGATAAAGAACACAATCGCCGACTCACTCAGCAGGAGCTGCGCTCGTGCCACTAGTGGGAACTATGTCAGGATCAAGTGGATCGACTCTTCCGACGATTGGGGGGGGGGGGAACTGCAGATGGACCTGTTCGCGACAAACTCAAGTGCCAGAGGTTTCCCCAGCCGAAGAGCATGGCCGATGCTTTCTTGTCGCCCTGGGATGGCATGTTCCTATATGCGTTCCTGCCGTTGCTGCTCCGACTTGTCAAACAGCTCAAGAGGTCCTGGTGCAGGATGATCCTCGTCGCACCGGCGTGGCCGAGGCAGATCTGGTTCCCAGACCTTCTGTACTTGTCAGCGTCCCCATCAGTCAAGCTGCCGACGGACGCGGATCTTCTCTCCAGAGAAGGAGGCGCCATACTTAATCACGACCTGGAGTCGCTGAACTTGCAGGCCTGGCTCCTGCAGCTCGAGTTTGGAGGGTACGATATCCCGGCTGACTGCAGAGAGGTCCTTGCAAAGGCCAGGGAGTCCTCAACTCTCAAGTGCTACGGACATAATTGGAAGAGGTTCTCTGTGGTGCCGTGCACAGAAGATAACCCTGTACGGATTACGGCCCCTCAAGTGCTGCCGTACCTACTGTCGCTGGCCAAGGCTGAACTGGCGCACGCCTCCATCAAGATACATCTGGCTGCGATCTCCCGATACACCAGAACCATGGGACAGGCGTCCTTGTGGTCCCATCGACTGTTGAAGGAATTTATGAAGGGACTGTTCCGATCGTTCCCACCGGTGAAGGCCCCTGCCCCGGCGTGGGAGCTCAACTTGGTGCTGACCAGGCTCATGGGGGCGCCATTAGAGCCCCTACACTCGGCACCGTTGAAGTTCCTCTCGTGGAAGACTGCGTTTCTTGTGGCCATCACCTCCGCACGACGAGTGGGAGAAATCCAGGCCCTATCTTGCATGCCTCCATACTTAACTTTTCATGACACGAGGGTGGTGCTGAGGACGCACCCCTCTTTTATGCCCAAGGTGCTGTCGGACTTCCACCTCAACGAGCCCTTGGTGCTACCTGTTTTCTTCCAGTCGCCTTCGTCACCGGTCGAGAGGACTTTGCTGGATGTGGCTAGAGCCCTAAAGTTGTACGTGGACCGCACAAAGTTTTCGGTAGACATCACAGCTTTTTGTGAACTTTGGATCTGTGAATCAAGGGAAGGCTCTCTCGAAGGCTTTCATTTCCAGATGGCTCTCCGGCTGCATCATGCACTGTCATCGGTTGGCAAACCGACCGTTGCCTGGCCGCCCGAGAGCCCATTCGACCAGAGCTATCGCTGCTACCATGGCGTTCTTGTCTGGTGTGCCCCTGCTGGACTTCTGTAGGGCTGCTACGTGGAGGTCGACGCACACCTTCACAAGATTCTACTGCGTCGACCGGGATTCCAGGGAGGAGTCCAGGGTCGGCCCAGCGCTGCTGTGTAACCTGCTCGCCTAAGGTGAAACTGGTGAGGAGGTAAGAATTGCTTAATGTTGAGTTTTGATGTAATGCTTAATGTTGAGCCTTTGCCACCGCCTGTTGGTTGTGCATGTGTGTATTGCTATGTATTCTTTTATTCATGAGCATGTGAATCCATGCCAGACCCCATGCTGGAGAAGGAACAAGTTACTTACCTGTAACTGTTCTCCAGCATGGGTCTGGCATGGATTCACATGTGAACCCTTCCTCCTACCCCTCTGCGGCTCTTCAGTCATACTGCCACTTTGCATGCTACCAAATCTGAATATGGCTGCCAGAGGCGGGGCTTAGGGAGAGGGCAGTCATTGGCTGGGGGCAGTATGACCCAGAGACCAGTGATTGGTTACTACTGAGAAAGACAGATCAGAAACGAAACTGATACTGATTTTTTTTTTTTCGCCGAGGAATCCCAGCCAGACGGGGAATATTCATGAGCATGTGAATCCATGCCAGACCCATGCTGGAGAAGTGTTACAGGTAAGTAACTTGTTCCCGCTTTTGACAATGATCCCCCTTGCGGCCATGGTTTGAACATCTTATCTGCTGTGCCTTTCACCCAGTCTGCACTATACTGTTTGAGCTTGGGCATGTGCTTTGGCAGTCTTGCATAAATGCATCAGGGGAGTAGCTCCCATTGTGATGAGTCTCAATGGACTGTCAATACTTCACCAAAAACAACAAATGGATCCTCAACAATCACCACTCAGATCCTCTATTTCTCCTACGTCCTGTCCCCTTTCCTCCATACTTGTGAAACATTCCGTCCTTAGGGGCGGGACCAGAGTGCTTTTGTGAAAAACCATAACAAATTTAATGTTGGTCTTTTTTATTTTTACATGGGGTCACTGCATGTGACCGTAACCCCGCCTTCCTGCGCTCTGCCCCATGCATCAGCCTTCAGTCCTTCAGTGCAGCCGGGGTCAGACACTTGCATCACTGGGAATTTGTCTTTTGTTCCCTTGTCCTTCATTCCTGCTCAGGTTCCAGTCATCTTGTCCTCAGTCTATGCCGGAACGTTTGGGATTCGTGTCCTGTTAATACTGCGAATGTCGTTTCGTGAGGGCAGATCCCCACTCTTTGCCTGGAGTGTTTAGGCCCAGAACACCGTTGGGACTTGTGTTTCTATTGGGACTCCCTCTTTGTCTGTGCACTCCAGCGTCTGCTTGTCAGGTGTGAGAGGAGGCGTTTCAACAAGTTCGTCCATCAAACTTGCAGCTCTTCATCGATTGGAAAAAAGGATCAGGGCTCAAATGGCTCTATTACCAGGGATATCCCTGAGGTGTGACGCAAGGGGCCTAACAGGTACACCAGAGCTTCCTCCGAGGGCCCCCGCAGGGGGGCTGCCAAAACATGATCTTCCTAGGTTCCCCGTTTAGGGGCTAAAGTTGGGCCCAGTTCTTCTGTGGCTTTTGGTACCGGGGTTATCCCGAGGTTCACCTTTTTGGGGCTATATCAAACACTGGCAGGATTGAGGGACCCTAATCGAAGGTCCTGGCTGTAGGGTGCAACACTCCGCTTTCCCACGCTCATACCTGTGGTGACACCAGTTCTGCTGAAGGAGCAAAGAAGGTGGTCACAACCCATAGGCCTTCCCGTATTGGCTCTGCCAAGGCTCCCCACTCAGGCTAATTCTTCAGCAGTCCCTAAGGTGTAGAGTAAACCCTAGATCTGCGAGTACGGGCTCTGCTGAGGTTCCTTGCTCCAAGCCTAAAAATGGCACCTTTGGCTTGGTGCTTGGCTCCCCTGAGTTGACTCTAGCCTCACTTACTCCTGTGATGCAGGTCACCTCAAGGGGTTGACAAAATGGTGGCACAACCCCTGTGGCCGATGACTGCCATTTTGACTACTACTTTTACGTCAACCTTCACTATGGCCGGTGCTGAGGGGCCTCCTTTTGGGGTAAAGCAGCCTTTTCCACGCTTTGGGAAGAGTAAGAACATGTTCCGCCCTCCAATGGATTGGTGTGCTCGGACACCGCTACTGCATACAAGCGCCCTCCCTCCTGCGTCCGCACTTTTGATCTACGTGGATCCAAATGGTGGAGGTCCATCCTGGCAACCATCCTACTTGCAATCATGGGTGTATGCCCCTTCCAAGCGGCTTCCGCCCATTCAGCGCCTAGACCTTCGCCCGAGGATGCGTTTTTTGGAAGCTTCATACACTTATGCATTCTGATCCTTAAAGTATGCCTTCACAGGATCTGTTTAAGGAACTGTCTCCTAGGCCTCCTGTAACGCAGATCCTACGTAAGTCCCGGTGGTGCCACCTCCTACACCTCTTCCTGCAACCTCCTCCCCCAACTTCCTCCTCTGCCTACGCTTTCCCTAGTAGAAAAAACATCAGGTTCTCTGCCAAACACTTTAGGGCCTGAGGTGCCACATGCAGTGGATCAGTTGTCTGGTCACGCTTCACTGCATGAGGACCAAGTGTACCAGGACAGTGATAAGCTGGCACGCTCTTAGAGCCTTTTTACACAACTGTGTACTGGACACAATGGCGCTGGTAGACATCCCAGTACCTGAGGCCCCAGCTCCACAGGAGGGGGAACTTTCTGGAGCCTTCACTCTGCCGACACAGGAGCACACCGGCCTGTTCCTTCTAGTAGGATGTCTTGGCTGAGGCCTGTAAGGTCTGTGAAAAACCTAATTCCGGGCAGCATCTGACCAAGAAGATTGCCGCTCTATATAAGCTTCATGCTTCTGAGGACATCTCCCCTTGTCGACGGTGGTGGCAGCATATGTTCTAGTCCAAGCCGGTCTCCTTAATAGTCTCCCATTTCCGCATGTAAGGCCACCGGAGTTGTCTATCAAAAAGCCATATAAAGACAATATTCACCCCTTTCACCCTGAATGTGATGACTGGGGGGGGGGGTCATTTTCTTGTTGCTGCCTGCCTTCAACCTAGGACTAGAGACCCAACGTATGTATAGAAGGGCCACAAGCGCCCACCTAAATTCTGCCACTTTAGCTGCTCTAGTTACTCGTGCTCCAGTGGCAAGTCTAGGGTGTCTGTTGCATATTTTATTTTTTGCCCTGAAATCTTACCCTGATTTCCCAAACCAGGCTCTCCTGGTATATCCCTGGGTCAGTTTGAGTTAACCGCATATCGTCAGTGAACACCCCAGGAGTCTTATCCCTTTTAATTATTTCTCCCTCCCAAATTCTTACTTGGAAAGGTTCCAGATCGATTGCAATCAATAAAACTGACAGGGGAACAAAGCAGGGCTGCCCCCTAACAATTGGAATTTTCCCTGGCAAGGATTCCATTTATTGGCAATCGTGCAAAGGGGGTTTCCATAGTTGGTCTGTATACTCTTTTTAGAAATCTGGGCCCAAAGCCCAGTCTCTAGAACCCTAAATGGGGAGACTCCACCAAAAGCTTTTTCAGCTGCAAGTGAAAGTAGTATCGAGTTGTATTTTCAGTGGGAGTTTTTTCCAAGAGTTGCCCTACCTCCCTGATATCGGTCGCTTGTCTCTTGGGGGATGAATACAGCTTGATCTGTGCCTATTGTGAGAATTGCCAATGTCTTCCTAGTCAATATTTTGGTGTATATTTTGGCACTGAGATTAATTACTGCGATTGGGTTGTATGACCCGCAGAGCGCCAGATCCTTGCCTGGCTTTCGGGACAGAACGACTTCTTACATTGTGGGGGCTAGCTTCCCAAAGGATTCAAAGGTATTGAATAGTTTAGTTAGTATTGTGACCAATTTGTAAAAGACTGCCGGAAAAGAATCGGGACCCGGCACTTTGAGTGGCAGCTCATTGATAGATCCTTCCACCTCTCCACGAATATCGCCTTCTAATGCGCCCTTTTCCTGAACCATTATTTTTGGTAGAGGGATTTTGTTCAGTTAGGCCGATTGCAGTTTCACATTCGGGTTATCCAAGGAGCATAGGGCACTATAGTAGTCTGTGAACACTGCTGTGGTTTGTTTCTGATTGCGTGTCCTGTTTCTGATTGCGTGTCCTGTTTCTGATTGCGTGTCCTGTTTCTAATTTTGTTTCAAAGAAACAATGGTCCACGCTGCGGTTTTGGCTCCAAGTTGCCTTGCTAATAACCTATTTGCCTTGTTGGCCCCCATGTAGTAGCTTTTTGTATAGCATGGCTTTCTCTGCCCTACAAGGCCACATTAGATCCAATTGCTCTCTAACATATTGGAGTGACTGTTGTAGTGCTTT
Organism: Ambystoma mexicanum; assembly: GCF_040938575.1. Taxonomy (NCBI): domain Eukaryota; kingdom Metazoa; phylum Chordata; class Amphibia; order Caudata; family Ambystomatidae; genus Ambystoma; species Ambystoma mexicanum. The sequence goes on along the minus strand of NC_090924.1, from coordinate 675,804,704 downwards.
GGCTGGGCGTTCTGCTAATCCCTTTGTCCTGCAGCGGACCCTCCAGATCCTCTTCCATGCTGCGCCATTGTTTATCCGGCAGGACATTCATCCCTAGGAGTCTACTCCCCCCACCCCCTGGCTCAGCACCACCTTGAACACCTCTCATACCGTCACCATTGGTATCCCCCAGGGTGTCGTTCTCCATGAAGTATACATGTCAATCTTTTTTGCTATTGCCGCAGCTGACTATCTGACTGTTCAACAGCTCATTCAGAAGCCCTGTCTCCATGACCCTTCCCGAGAATGTCTAGATAAATCTTCATTGGGGCATGATCAGATAGCGATATAGCACCTACCACAATGTGCACCTTACCGAGGAGCCTCACCAATACCTTGAAGTCTATCCTGGAGAGTGACTGGTGGGCGTGTGAAAAAATGTGAACCGCCTCACCCCTCCCCCTCCTTCTAGCCCGACACGCATCTTGTAGTGTTAACCGCTGCATTCTTTTTGAAAGCTTTCGTTGGGGCCCAGGTCCCATTGCATCATGGGTTTACTATAATCCATTTTGGACTCCCACACTAGGTTTAGGTCCCCCGCCAGGATAACCTCTCCCTGTGTACAACTAGAGTTCAGCTGGGGCCCCTTAAACTGCCCTGACCCACATTTGCAGTGTATACATACTTGCGTCCTGGCCCCTTTCCTCCATACTAGTGAGACGTTCAGTCCATCAAAATGGGATCTGAGGACATTTTACGCATCAAAAAATGTACTTTTATCTTATTTTTACGCAGGGCCCTTCAGTCCTTTTCTGTACGTGGTCAGGGTCGGACGCACTTGATTCGTAGGGAATTTTTTCTTTTTGGTCCCTTGTCCTTTATTTTTGTGCTTCGGTTCCACGGTCTTCTTTCTTGGAGTGTCTGTTATTCGTCTCTAGTTCTTTGTTCGGAAGCCGTTTTTGCTAGGGCGGATCCCCACGCTCTGCCTTGGAGTGCTTGGGACTCGTGCTTCTACTGCTACTCCCTCTCTGTCTGGGCACTCCAGCGTCGGCTTGTCAGGTGGGAGGAGGTGCTCCAGCGGATTCCTCCTCCATATTTACAGCAGTTCATTGAAGAAAAAAGGAAGTGTCCGTAAATTCGTTCCATTTTAGGGCACCTCAGCCAGGGGACTCCTTCCCGGGGCCTTCTGGCTCTGGGAGGGGCCCAAGTGGCTCTGGTACCAGGGATCTCACTGAGGTGTCCCAAAAGCGATCCAACTGGGACACTGGAGTTTGCTTTGAGGTCCCCTGCAAAGGGGCTGCCAGGACCAGATCTTCATTTTAAGTTTCCCCTTTTGGGGGCTAACGTTAAGCCCCGTACTTCTGGGGCAGTTGTCACTGGGGTTATTCCCAAGGTTTCCAAATCGAACTAAATGTAGAGAGTTTCGTCTCGAGGTTCCTGTTAAGGTGACTACACGTACCTGGGTTACCCCCCAAGGATCCCTGTTTTGGGGCCATATCTAAAACCAGCAAGATTGAGGGGCCCCCTTAAAGTGCTCTGGCTTCAGAGGGGTGACCCTAAGCCTTCCACAGTTGGCCTGTGGTCGAACCGATCCTGCGGAGGGGGTCAAAGAAGAATGGTAAACACCTTTAGTCTACCAGCACCGGCTCTGCCGAGGTTCCTTGTCACAAGGCTAAAATGGAACGCAAGTCCCTTGATGACCTCTAGTGACCACGGCCTCACTGACTCCTTTGACAAAGTTCTCCTCGGGTTAACAAAATGGTGGTCAAACCCCCACGTGGTGGCCATTTTGGGTACCTCCCACACAAATTCTCAGTGGCTGGTACCGAGGTGCCTGTTTCCGGGGCTGAACAGCTTTGTCCATGTTGTGGATAAGAACCCATTCCGCCTTCCAATGGATTGGCGTGCTCTGTCTCCACTGCCACAGTCTTGCTCCCTCCTACATCCGCTCCCATGGTTTACGCTGATCCAGTTGGTGGAGGACCGTCCTGGTAACCACTCTTTACAATCCTTGGCGTATGCCCCTTCAGAGCGGCCTCTACCCACCTCAGCACCTAGGCCGCCTTCTGAAGATGCATTTTTTGGCAAGTTTCAGAGGCTTATGCACTCTGATCCAATGAAGGCATACTTAAAGGATTTATTTAAGGAAATATATCAAACCACCTGAACCGCACCCTGTCCGGCAATCCCGCTGTAGGTCCCGGTACTGCTGCCGTCTCCACCACTTCCCATGGGGCCTCCTCCACTTTCACCTGTGCTAAAGACTCCTGGGGTGCCACATGCAGCAGAATCGGGACTGTTCCCACCGCTCTGGATGAAGATCAAGCAGATAAGGGCAGTGATGACCCGCCCACTCTGTTGAAGCCTTTCACAACCGGGTTGTGGATATGATGGTGTTGCTAGACATCCCAATATCCGAACCTCCGGCTTCACAAGGTGTACTTTCTGGAGCTTTTACTTTGTCGACACAGGAGCACACTGGTCTGTTCCTTCAAAAGGATTTCCTGGCCGAAGCCTGCAAGGTCTGGGGAAAACCTCATTCTGGGCAACACCTAAACAAGAAAATTGACACCAGCTAGAAGCTACAACTGTCTGAGGACATATCCTTGACTGCATGTCCACTCCCCTCATTGAGGTGGCAGCAGCTATTCTCCAGTCTAAGCTGTCCTTTACATCCTCCACTGCAGTTTCTGATCCTTCCAAAGGAGGACTAGCTTCTTGACGCCATTGTGGGGGGTGGGGAGAGATTGTTTTCCAATTCGGCTCTTCAGCTGCGTCAGGCTAATACCGAGCTCATCCTGGCGCCTGCTTATTTCAAATTTGTCTAAGGAGCTTGCAGAGTTTCAGAAATGTTTCTCCTGACAAGCTTGAAGACTTAAAGGGCGGCTTATCAGATGCCAGAGTTCTGGCGCAGGACCTGCTAGAGGCCACAGCCCATCATGTTGACACTTCCACTCAGGGCCTATGGTTGGAGTAGACCTCTCCTGCCAAGCATGGCTGCATGCTACAAAGTTTCTCAAAGGAGGTTCAGGACATGGTGCTTGATATTCCCTTCGAAAGTAAGGAACTATTCCACTCCTCCACTGATGAGGAACTCGCTAAACCCAAGGCAAGCACGTAAACTGCCAAGTCATTGTCTGTCCTTGCCAAAACCCCAGCTAAGGCAGCTTATACTCAAGAGTTCGGGGTCTCAAGGTCCTTCTTTGGCTTCAGAGGTTTTCAGGACCGCTGTGCGTGCCAGGCACATGCTCCCGCTGGTGGCCCTCGCTGCAAGCAGCAAAGACGAGGTGGCTGGTTTGTCTACAGCCTCCTCCAGCAACGGGTGTTCTCCCTGTCAAACCATCTAAATGATCTTCATCCGTTTGCACGATACTCCGGTGGGAGGATGAATTTCATCTCATCTGGAGGGGTGGCAGATAATCGCAGAAAAACGATGGGTTTTGTCAGTCACCTAGGCAGGCTTTCGCTTGCCCCTCCCCCACCCACTTCAACAGACTAGGTCGCCCTCCTTCAGAGCTGAGGTGCATAAACCTCTAGACCCCAGAGCAGTGGAGCTTGTTACCTTGCAGGAGCATGGGGGAGAGCTACTACTCCTGTCTGTCTACAGTGCCCAACCAGGCTGGCCTGCGCACTATCCTCTACCTCTCCAATTTTATTCTTTCTACCCCAAGAAAAATTATAGATGATTACGCCCAGCCAGATAAAGTCCTCGCTCTGGAAGGGTGATTGTCTCAGCATGGTAGACCTTCAGGATGCCTGCATGCCAATTCTGATCTGGAGCCCACATCGAAAATGTCTGCAGTTCTCTGTGGGATCGGAACACTTCCAGTATCGAGTGCCACTGTTTGGTCTCAGCGCGGCACCACTTGTCTTTACGAAGATGGCGGTCATCGCAGCATTCTTCAGACTGCAGGGAGTTAATGTATATCCATACTTGGAGGATTGGCTCCTGTGCAGTCTTTGCCCACGGGCCACTACAGCCAATCTTCAGTCACTCCTTCAGCTCCTGTTGCATCTTGGGCTGTTGGTGAACTGCTAGAAATCGCCTGACCGGTTGCTCAAGACCTGATCTTTCTGGGTTTCCGTTGGGATACCGTCATTGTTCCTGACGGAGGACAATATTGCAGACCTCTCAGCTGCGTGCCAGCTCTTCCTGCAGTCCTCCCACATGTCGGCTGGTGTTCAGAGACTCCTGGCCCTCTCTTGCATGTCTGAAAATGAGGCGCACACAGCTTGCTCTTCGGAGCTGCCGGTCCCAGGCTACGGTTCAGATTCAAATGACTCCAGTCCCATCCTGCATGATGGACCTCCTTCCAGGAGCCCTGCCAACAAGTAACTGTTACAGACTCCTCCTTTCTGGAGTGGGGAGCAACACTGCATCACCTCAATGTGTAAGATTTGTGGAGGCCCCAAGACAGGCGGTCCCACGTTAATTGCCGAGAGCTCCTGCCACTTTTTCTGGCGCTCGAGGCTTTTCAATCCACCATCACCAACAGTGTGGTTCGAACTTGCATGGACAATTCTCTGGTGATGTTCTTCATCAACAGGCAGGCACCAAGTCTCCTCCTCTGGACCTAGTGATCCTAATTTAGAATTGGGCTATCCAACACAATGTCTGGCTTCAAGCTGTTCTTTCCTGGTCACATCAATGTAACCGCAGACTCCCTCATTTGCCAATCTGAGCGGGAGATGAGCACCAGTGTTCTCGCCAAGATGTTACAGTAATGCAGTTCTCCAGCAGTGGACTTATTTGCAACGTCAACTAACCAGAAACCTCCTCTTTATGCTTCCAGGAACGGCCTCTGAGTGTACCTTGGGGGACACTCTTGAGATCCCTTGGGACAACATGAAGGCTTAAGCTTTTCCTCCTTTGACACTGATTCATTAGTAACTCTGGAAACTCAGGAGCGCTTCCAACTGCACTCCCTTTTTTGGTGTACTGCCAGGTTCTGGTTTTCAGAACTACAGTTCCCCGATCAGGCTGCTGCAGATACCCAACCTCCTTCACTAGAGCAATCACCAGTTGTGGCACCCCACCCCATAATCATTTTGCTTGGTGGCTTGGTGGCCTGGTACCTGAGTTTCCGATCATTAGCGCAGTTCAACCTCAGAGGATCACATGCACATAATTCAAGTGGCACATAAGCCCTCTACGATGGCTCAATACAGGAGCAGCAAGTGGCTCCGATTTTGTCTTTGGAGACCAGCTAAACAGCTTGATCCCAGGCTGGCTTCTGTTCCTGTCTTTTGTATCGGACCTTGCAGCCTCAGGTTTTATCATGCAGGGCATGCCTATCCTCCATTGCAGCTGATCTGTCTAGACAGTTACTCTTTTTCACTGGCAAAACCAGTTATCAATAGACATTTTGCATGGCTTCATCTTTTTCTTATTGTTCGGGCCCCCAAGTGATCTGAATGTGGTCCTCATTGCATTGTCATAAGGCTTTTGAACCTATGGTCGCTACCGAGCTCAAGTACTTATCTTCGAAGTTGGCCTTTTTTGATTGTGGCAACATCTGCAAGATGAGTAAGTGAGCTTCAGGCTCTGAACATCCGTTCCCAACTTTCCACAAGGATAAGGTTGTGCTTCGCACTCACCATTTTTCCTTCCCAAAGTTGTTTCTGAATTCCACTTAAACCAGTAAATATCTTAAATGGTTTTCTTCCCGAACACGGTCTCCGATGCCGAGAGGTTTTTATGCAACTTGGAGATCAGACGTGCTCTGAAGTTTTACCTCGACAGAATGAGCAAACTTAAAAGTTCTTCACAACTTATGTTTCGTGACCCAAAAGGAAAACCTGCCTCGAAAGCATCCATCTCTAGTTGGATAGCTTTGTGCATTTCCGAGGTCTACAATATTCAAGGCATTCAGCCCCCAAGGGGAATTCATGCACATCTGGTCCGTGTCGAAACGGCTGCTGTTGCCTTACAAAAATATGTCCCTTGGAATCCCTAGCCAAGGCTGTTACACGGGCTTCCCCGTCAGCCTTTTTGCAGACATTGTCTTGACCTGAGATCCTGGGCTGATGCCCAACTTGGCCAGGCAGTTCTTAAGAATTTGTTCCGATAAAGGAATGTCTATCCACCTGTATTTCCTTTGGTTGGTGTTTGGGAATGTCCCACAAGTATGGAGGAAAGGGGACGGGACGTAGTAGTATGACAGTTGATCACTGTAGTGACTACCTTACTCCTGCTCTATGGTCCCCTTTCCTCCATACGGCTGCCTGCTGTCCCCTCTAATACGTATGCTCTATTGTAGCTAAATGGCCCTGGACTTAGTGATAGAAAAGGATTGCGGGGTGGGGCTACAGTCACGTGGGGCTACGGTCATGCATAAACAAAAGGACAAAGTACATTTTGTGATGCTTTAAAAGTGGTCAAGTCACAATGGACGGAATGTCCCACAAGTATGGCGGAAAGGGGACTATGCACTAGGAGTAAGGTAGTCACTATGGTGGGTGCCCTTGTCATTTGCTAGGGTGCAAGCCGAACCTGTATGAATATATACTGCCCTTCCTGGTCGGAACAAGATTTTATAACCTGCACGTTCAAGGCATCTACGACACCCACCGTTTTGCCTTCTGCATTTGATTGAAATACTCTGTGTTTGGTGGTGTGTTTGCACCCCGGCCGGGGGACTCCTTTCCATGGTCTTTTGTGGTCCGGTAGGAGCTTCAAGCTGTTACTGCGGTTTCCCCTGAGGTGCCTTCTAGGCCTGAAGTGTACAGAGTTTTCTCCGAGGGTCTCCATAAGAGGCCTATTGACACCGGATTACAATCCGAGGCCCCTCATGAGGGAGCTGTTATCGGACTCTGGTCCGAGGTCCCTCTGTTTGAGGCTAAGTTTGAGGCTAAGGTGACCGACAGCTCGGTGAGGTGTACTCCTCGTTCCTGCTAGGGCGCTGATGCCAGTTCTGTTGAGGGGGGGCATAGTGAGTTCTGACTGTAATTCCTCTGTTACCGGCGTGGCCGAGGTCCCTCCCTTGGAGGCTAATTTGGCTGATAGCATGTCTCAAACACCCTAGGCCACACAGTACCGGCTCTGCCGAGGTTCCCTGTATCAAGGCTAAAATGAAGACCCCTGACCTGCCTGTGGAGATTCCTGCCTCACTCCCACATGTCGCAGTTCTCCTCAGGAGCTGATAAAATGGTGTCCGTTCCCTTTAGCGCACACCATCTCACTCCCTGCGGCATCTGCTCCTTTGATCTACGTTGATTAGAGTGAAGGACCACCTTGGCAGTCCTTTCCCTTATGCCCCTGGAGCTCCTCCGCTCATGTGGCCCCCTCCTGCCAACCCTAAACTGTCGGCGGAGGACGATATTTTTCAGAAAATTTCAAAGGCTTATGCACTGCGACCCCATGAAGGAGTATTCCTCAGGTTGTGCCGTCGCTTCCAGCTGAGACACCAATGGTTCTGGCAGCTCTGCCTCTACCGGCCGGCCCGCCTCCAGTGGATACATCTTCAGCAGGGCCAGATGCGACGCAGCTTGACCCAAATGTGTTGGATGACACATGGGGATCAGGACAGCGAGGACCAGCCGTGCTCTTAGAGCCTTCCACGACCGGATGCTGGGCATGTCTTTTGGATGTTCCAGTACCTAAGGCACCCGCTCCACAGGAAGAGGTGCTTTCTGGGGCGTTTCACCTTGTCTTCTCTAAAGTGTACAGGCTTGTTCTTCCAGAAGAATGTTTTGGCCGAGGTTAGTAAGTTCTCGGAGAAACCACTCTCTGGACTGATGACAAAAAGGTTGAAGCTCGTTATAGGTTTCATTCTTCATAAGAGGTAGCCTTAGCGTCTTGTCCGCCCCTTTCCTACACGGTGGTGGCGGCTGCCACGTTACAATCCAGACCGGCTTCAGCGGCAGCCCAGGTTGTGGCCAAAGAGGACAAGCTTCTTGACTCTTTGGGGAGGAAGATCGTTGTTTATTCAGCCCTGCAGTTGCACCAAGCGAGCGTGGAGCTTGTGTTCGCAGGGGCGAATATGAAAATGTAAAAAGGTCTGTCTGAGTTCAACGAGTTCATCCCCGCGGGTAAACTAGATGATTTTAAAGGTGGTTTGTCAGTTGCCAGGGTCCTGGCGCAGGATATGCTTGAGGCTGTGGTGCATCATGTCGTCACCTCGGCCCGGGGCCTCATGCTTGGCATGGTCACCTTGTCAGGCTTGGCTTAATGCCACAATTTCCAAAGAGATGCAGGATAAAGTTCTGGACCTGCCTTTTGACGGCATAGCTTTTTCATTCATTGACAGACGTTTAACTGACCAAGACTAAGGACAGCACTCAGACCGCCAAGTCCCTGTCCGATTTTGGTGAAACCGCATTTCTGGGCGCAGAGGACGTCTTCGCAGCCTCAGCCTTCCTCTGGTTTTCGGGGGTTTCTGGATCGGAAGACTCGTAGAGTTGATACTCCCAACAGGAAACTCTTGTTGGCGTCAGCAACAAGGCCGGTTTTTCTCTCAATCCTCGGCCTCCTCAGGATCGGTTGGTCCAGCCACTGAGAAACCAGCTAAATGAGGGTTTTCTTTGCTCACACGAGACCCCGGTGGGAGGGCACATTGGGTCTCACTGGGAGGCGTGGCAGACATCACGGAGGACCGGTGGTTCCTGTCAGTTGCTTGGGCGGGCTTCCGCTTGCCCCTTCCACCTACCCCACCCTTCAATCCTTCCTTCCAGCAGTCGGGGACACCCTCCCTCAGAGCAGAAGTCCAGAAGCTTCTGGATCTCAGGGTGGTGGAACCAGTTCCCCTAGGGGGATCAAGGGGAGGGCTTCTACTCCGGCTGTTCACGGTGCCCAAACCCAACCAGGCTGGCCGGCACACCATCCGAGACCTTTCCCAGTTCAATTTCTCTTCCCCCAAGAGAAATTAAAGATCACACCCTGTCATATAAAGTCCTCGTTGCAGAAGGGCGACTGGCTCAGCATGGTGGACCTTCAGGATGCTTATGCATATCCTTATTTGGAGTCTGCATCAGAAATGCCTGCAGTTTTCCATGGCGAGAAGCATTTCCAATTTCGGGTGCTCCCGTTTGGCCTCAGCTCTGCACTGCGTGTCTTTACGAAGATGTCTGTCATCGCAGCTTATCTTCGGGTACAGAGTATCCATGTATATCTGTATTTGGACGATTGGCTGCTGTGCAGTCCTTGTCCTCTGTCAGCCTCTAACAACCTTGTCTCATGCAGCTCCTGTTCCACCTTGGGCTTCGGCGAACTGGTGAAATCCTCCATGACAGTCTCTCAGGACTTGGTTTTCGTTTGAACACGATTGACTGCAGAGTATACCTGACCGGGGACAGAATGGCGGATCTGTTGGCCACGTGTCAGGTGTTCATGCGGTTGGAGAGCTTTTCGGCCTGGTGGTTCCAGAGGCTTCTGGGCCTCATGGCCTTGTGTGTGCTTGATCTTCCTCGTCTCAAGATGAGAACGCAGAGCTCCTGGCACCAAGCAGTGGATCCAGACTCCAAAATGATTTTGGTTTCATCCTTCATCAGGATAGACCTCTTGTGGTGGTCTTCTATCAGCAATCTGTCGGTGGGTGCTGCTTTTCAAGACCCTACCCCGCTATTAACGGTCACAACGGGTTCCCCTCTTCTGGGTTGGGGTGCGATGTTGGATCTTCAGGTTTCCGATCTCTAGTCGCCGCACGACAGCTTAATAGATAACATCTGGAGCTCCTGGCGATATTCCTGGTGCTGAAAGTGTTCAAGCCTGTCATTGTCAAAGTGGTCCTTGTCCGCATGTACAATGTGGTGTCCATGTTTTATATCAACAAGCAGGGTGGTACAAAGTCCCCTCCTCGTGGATCCTTGCCATTCAGATTTGGGAATGGGCTGTTCAGCATGGTATCTGGCTTGTGGCAGTACACATCCCGGGCCAGCTAAATGTTACTGCAGATGCTCTCAGCTGACGAACAATGGCCAGCTAAGAGTGGGAACTGAACACTGAGGTCCTCTTACAGATTTTATGCTGTTGGGCACTCCAGAAGTGGACCTCTTTGCGACGTTGACAAACTGGAAGCTTCCCCTGTATGCCTCCAGAAACAGGCTGGGAGCTTCCTCTCTGGGAGATGCTCTCGATTTCCTAGCACAACATGAGGGCCTACGCTTTTCTGCCTCTGATTCATCGGACGCTTTGCAAGCTGAGGGGCACAGTGAATTGTTCTCTTCTGTTCATAGCACAGTGGTTGCTGGCTAGGTTTTGGGTTTCAGAGCTTCAGCATCTGTCGGTGTGTGCCGATCAGGCTTCCGATGGTTCCCAACCTGCTTCACCAGAGCAATTGGCAGTTGTGGCACCCCTCCCCACAATCGTTCAACTTGGCGGCCTGGTGCCTGAGTTCAGATCCTTAGAGCGCCTCAATTTGTCCACAGATAACCTGCACATTATTCAGGCGCCCAGGAAACACTCAACGAGATCTCAGTATAAAAGTAAATGGCTACGGTTCTGCCACAGGTGTTTGGCTAGGCAGCTGGACCCCAGGGAGGCTATGATCGACTCAGTTCTGTCCTTTGTCTCACATCTGGCAGAGTCTGGCATTCATGTCTTGTCCTGCAGGACTTATCTGTCGGCTATTGCTGCTCATCTGTCCACGGATCAGTGCTTTTTCGCTGTCAAATCCAGTCATTAAAAGACATTTTGCGGGGCCTCCTGTTCGCAAACCGCATCCAACGTGGGATCTGAATGTGGTCCTTACAGCCTTGTGCCATAAGCCTTTTGAGTCCATGGCTACGGTCGACGTTGAGTACCTTTCGTGGAAAATGTCCTCCTTGGTTGCTGTGACTTCGGCAAGGCGTGTGAGTGAGCTCCAGGCCTTGTCCGTGGAGCATCCCTTCCTGGTTTTTCATAAGGACAAGGTTGTCCTGAGGACAAATCCCTCCTTCCTTCCAAAAGTGGTCTCTGATTTTCATCTGAATCAATCTCCTTGCCTGCCAGAGGCTGAAGGGCTTTTGCATTGTCTGGACTTTAAAAGAGCTCTTAAGTTCTATCTGGACGGAACATTTGAGCTTAGGAACTCATCTCCGCTTTTGGTGACTTTCGGTAATCCGCAAGGTAAGCCGGCCCCGAAAGCAACCATCTCCAGATAGATTGCTGCCTGTATTGCGGAGGCTTACACTGTTCAGGGTCTTCAACTTCCAAGAGGGATTCATGCTCATCTTGTGCAGGGCAGTGCGGCTGCTGTTGCCTTTTAAAAGTATGTTCCCTGGGAGACCATCGCGAAAGGGGCTATGTGGGCCTCCCCATCGGCTTTTTGAAGGCCTTTCTCACACTTTAAAAGGAATTTTACTGAATACATCAACACTGATAACGTGTAATGCACCGCTAGATACCTTTGTTGTGCTAGTATATCCAGACTATATATATGTATTACTCATACCATATATGTAGATAATTATATTAACACTGTACATAACTTATTGCTTCACCTCAATCTAGGTCTGCAGCAATGTCATGTAGGTTCCTACCCCTTATCTTTGTATCACTGTAAATTATGTAACTTTGTAAATTCTTGTAACATTGCAAGCCTTGCATATTTCTGTTGCGCCCGGTTACCCTTGGGTCTGGCACGCATTATAAATAAACAAACATTACTGTCTAGATCGGAGTTCCAGAGCTGATGCTCAGTTCAGTCAAGCTGTGCTTAAAAACCTGTTTCAATAAGGCGTTTCCATTGACCTGTAATTCCTGTGAGGAGTGCTTGGGGAATCTCCCATAAGTATGGAGGAAAGGGGACGTGACGTAGGAGCATAATAAAGTAACTCACTGTAGTGACTACCTTACTCCTAGCCCATAGTCCCCTTTACTTCATACGCCCGCCGTCCCCTCTAATAAGGTTCCGCTGTTATTGCTTAAAGGTCTCGGACCTGGCGATAGAAAGGACTGATGAGTGATCTGCTGGGAGCATCCAAGGAGGGCGGGGTTACGGCCGCGTGCGGTACCCTGCTTAAAGAGGAAGGACACATTTTTGAAAAATGATGATTTTTACAAAATGCTCCTTTGTCCTGTGTGACGGGACCGGAATGTCTCAGAAGTATGGAGGAAAGGGGACTATGGACTAGGAGTAAGGTAGTTGCTACGGTGAGAAACCTTTTCTTTTCATATGGTCAACTCTGCCATCCCCACAAATACTCCACTGATGGACCCTGGGGTTTCTTCCAGGCTAGGACTACCACCTTTTTGCTAGTACCAACATAAATTGGACTACACAATTTTGCATTTTCATCTGCTTTCCACCCGGGAGCAACCCCAACAAACAATTCCATGTTTAGAGCCAAGTAAGTAGTTAATTTTTGCAATCACAGCTTGCCTGTAGCATGTCCCTACTGGGCAGCCCCCGAGCATATATACCACATACTCCTACGTCCCGTCCCCTTTCCTCCATACTTGTGGGACATCCCTCCGTCCTGTGGGACGGGACGGGAACACTTAGTAAAAAGCATCCACATTTTTTTCAAAAATGTGTCCCTCGCTTTTCTGCGCGGGGCCTGGCATGCGGCCATAACCCTGCCCACCTTGGCTCCGCCCCACCCATCAGGCTTTTTCTCTGCACGATCGGGGCCGGACGCACTTGCATCCTCAGAAGATTTTCTTCCCCGTTTTCCTCTCTGGCTCTCGCTAGCGGTCGTTTACTATTCTGTCTGTCTTTTAAATTAGATTTTCCAGACTGTTCATCGTGTCACTGTCGCTTCGCGAGGGCGGATCCCCACCCTCTTTGTTTAGTGTTTGGGTCCGGAACACTGTTGGGACTCCTGTTTTTACTGTGACTCCCTTTCGGTCCGGGCACTTCAACGTCGGTTGGAGCAGTGGGAGGAGGTGTTCCGACGAACTCCTCCTCATTTTCAGGCGTTCGACTAGAAGAAACAACGCCCGGTAGGTTCTTTACTTTTCAGAGCACCCCGACCGGGGGATACCTTCCCAGGTTCCACTCGGGCCGGGAGGGGCGTTGATCGCTCTGTTACTGGGGTTTGCCCTGAGATGCCTGTAGGGCCTAATAATTCTACCGAGTTTTCTCTGAGGGTCTCCGTAAGGGGCCTGTGTACACCGGAGTACGCTCCGAGGCCCCTCCTGTGTGGGCTGTTTGTAGGCCCAGTTCTACTGAGTCGTGGGGTACCAGAGCTCGCTCTGAGGCCTCTTTCGGCTTCCCTCAAACCGGGGTGCGCCCCGAGGCCTTGGCTGGGCTTGTGCTTACCGAACGGATGTTCTAGGCCCGTGCTGATGAGGCTTTTACCAGGCCTAGGTCCGAGGTCCCTCGTACAGAGGCTAAGGCTACCAACAGTTGTGAGGGGCTGGGCAAGGCCCTGTGGGTGAAAGCGGTTGCTCAAAGTTCCCGCTGTTGTGGTGACACCAGATCTGTTGAGGGGGCAAAGAAGAAAGGTTCTTTTACCGGCAGTGCTGAGGCCTTTCCTTCGAAGGCTCAGTTGGTTGGTATGTCGCAGAAACATTCCAGGCCTCATAGTAACGGCTCTGCCGAGGTTCCTAACGTTAAGGCTAAAATTAAGACCCCTGACCCATCGACGGGGACCCCTGCCTCACTTCTCACGTGCCGCAGTTCCCCTCAGATGAGGACATAATGGCGGCCGTTCCCGTCATGACCATGGCGGCCATTTTAGGTACGACCCCTACAACTACGCCGGCCATTTTAGGTAGGACCCCTACAACTACGCCATCGGCCCCTGGTGTAGGGTTCGGTCCTTTGGGTGAACCTAAGGTCCCTTGTGCGCATCCTTACCGGCCGGTTTATGATTGAAACGCCCGGATGCCTCTTCCGCACAATGTTTCGTTGCCCGTGGGGGTGGCTCCCTTGATTTATGTGGATACGTCGGTGGAGGGGCCTGTATGGCACCCTTCTCCGTTATGTCCCTGGATTTGTCCACCTCATGAGAGGCCGCCTCAGGTTCCGAAACAATATCCTGAGGATGCCTTTTTCGGTAAATTTCAAGCGCTTATGCGCACCGACCCCATGAGGGAATATTTTAAAGGGCTTTTCAAGGAGTTATGTCCACCTGCGCCTCTGGCTCCACTTGTCACTCTGGTGGTTCCGCCGGCGCCTCCGTTGCCCGTGGTGCCTCCCCCTGCTCTTCCGCCTTTGCCACCATTGTCCCCAGTGGACACGGCAGTGCCTGACACGGCTCAGCAGGATCCTGACCTGTCAGATGACCCTCAAGGCGATCAGGACAACAAGGACCTTCCCCTCTCTATCAGAGCTTTTCATGACCGGGTACTGGACATGATGAGTTTCTTAGATGTTCGGTGCCCGAGGCACCCGCTCTGCAGGAGGGCGTGCTTTCTGGGGCGTTCTCCCTTGGAGCGTACTGGCCTGTTCCTGCAGAAGGACGTTCTGGCCGAGGGCAGAGTTTGGGAAAAGCCACACTCGGGACTTTTTGTCAATAAGAAGATTGACGCAAGGTACAGGCTGCATTCTTCGGAAGAAGTGGCCTTGTCGTCTTGTCCGCCTCCCTCCTCCACAGTGGTGGCTGTGGCTACGTTGCAATCCAGACCTGCAGCATCCTCTTCCGTGACCGCTACTCAGGCCTTGGGAAAGAAGGACAAGCTCCTGGACTCCCTAGGGAGGAAATTCTTTGCCAATTCGGCCTTGCAGCTCAGGCAGGCTAATGCAGAATTGATTTTGGCGGGAGCTAACATGTGGATGTGGAAAGGTCTGTCTGAGTTTGAGGAGCACATTCCGGTCGAGAAGTTGGAAGACTTGAGGTGGCGTTTCCGATGCCAGGGTCTTGGCCCAGGATCTCCTGGAGGCTGCGGCTCCTCAGTTAGACACCTCGGCTCGGGGCCTGATGCTTGGGGTTGATACCTCGCGGCAAGCGTGGCTGCATGCCACTAAGTTTTCGAAGGAAGTGCAAGACAAGGTACTCGACCTTCCATGCGATGGTAAGGCGCATTTTCATTCTTCTACTGAAGTAGAGCTCACCAAAACCAAGGATAGCACTCAAACGGCTAAATCCTTGTCTGTTCTGGTTAAAGCTCCATTCAAATCCCAGAGACCGTTGTTGCAAAGTCAACCTTCCTCTGGTTTTAGGGGCTTCCTCGACCGCAAATCTCGCAGAGTGGATACTCCTGTGGGGATTAACTGCCGTAGACAACAGCGTATGTGGTTTTTCCTCCCGCTCCTCAGCCTCATCAGGCTCGGGTGGCACCGCCACCGATGAGCCTGCCAAATGAGGGTTTTCCACACTTGCACAAGACCCCGGTGGGAGGACGCCTTGCGTCTCATTGGGAGGCGTGGCAGACCATCACAGAAGACAGATGGGTCTTGTCAGTCGCTCAAGCGGGCTTCCGCTTACCTCTACCCCCCACCCCTCAACCCTCCTTTTCAGCTGTCGGGCTCACCTTCCCTCAAGGCCGAGGTTCAGGAACTTCTGAACCTCAGAGCTGTGGAACCCGTTCCCCTTGGGGAGCGAGGGGAGGGCTTTTACTCCCGGCTGTTTACGGTGCCCAAACCCAACCAGGCTGGCCTGCGCACCATCCTAGACCTTTCCCAGTTCAATCTTTTCCTACCCCAAGATAAATTCAAGATGATTACGCCCAGCTAGATGCGCTCCTCCTTGCAGACGGGCGACTGGTTCAGTGTTGTGGACCTTCAAGACACGTACATGCATAGCCTGATTTGGAACCTACACCTGAGATATCTCTGCTTCTCTTTGGGAGAGGAGCACTTCCAGTTTCGAGTGCTTCCTTTTGGCCTCAGCTCGGCGCCACGCGTCTTTACGAAGATGTCGGTGATTGCGGCCTATCTTCGTCTCCAGGGTATCCATGTGTATCCGTATTCTGACAACTGGCTCTTACGCAGCCCTTGTCCGCTAGCAGCAGCAGGCAATCTCCAGTCTCTCCTTCAGCTCCTGCTCCAGCTTGGGCTGTCGGTGAACTGGCAGAAATCTTCCATGATGGTCTCGCAGAACCTGATTTTCCTGGGTTTTCGCTGGAACACGATTGACTGCAGAGTGTTCCTGACTGGGGACAGAATGGCGGATCTGTTAGCCACGTGTCAGATATTTGTGCAGTCGGAGAGCATGTCGGCCTGGTGGTTCCAGAGGCTTCTGGGCCTCATGGCCTCGTACGTGCTGGCTCTTCCTCTTGCTCGTCTCAAGATGAGACGGACCCAGATAGCTCTTAGGAGTTCCTGGCGTCAGGCAGTGGACCCGGATTCCATGAGAGTGGACCTGGATTGGTGGTCATCTCTCAGCAACCTGTCGGTGGGCGTGGGGTTTCAGGACCCGGCCCCCATGGTGACTATCACGATGGACTCCTCCCTTCTAGGGTGGGGTGCGACGTTAGATCTTCAGGTCTCGGACCTCTAGTCGCCTCAGGACAAGCTCCTGCACATAAATAATTTGGAGCTTCTGGCGATCTTCCTAGTGCTCAGGGCATTCAGAACGCTCATTGTCAACAAGGTGGTCCGCATAAGGACGGACAATGTGATGTCAATGTATTACATAAACGAACATGGGGAACAAAGTCCCACCCTCAGCCCCCCTCTAGTGGACCTGTCCATCCAGATTTGGGAGTGGCCCGTGCTTCATGGTGTCTGGCTGCTTGCAGTGCACATCCCGGGCCAGCTGAATGTGACAGCGGATGCCCTCAGCCGGCGGACAGTGGTCCACTACGAGTGGAAATTGAAGCGGAGGTCCTCTCGTGGATTTTCTTGCGTTGGGGCACACCGGAGGTGGACCTCTACGCTACGGCGGTGAACAGGAAGCTTCCTCAGTATGCCTTCAGAGGGGGGCTGGGAGCCTCCTATCTGGGGGATGCTCTCAAGATTCCATGGCACAACCTGAGAGCCTACGCCTTTCTGCCTCTAGTTCACCGTGCAATTTGGAAGTTGAAGAATTCGGCAAACTGTTCCCTTCTACTCATAGCCCCGTAGTGGCCTACCAGGTTTTGGTTCTCAGAACTTCAACACCTGTCGGTGTATCCGCCGATCAGGTTACCAGTAACTCCTGATCTTCACCAAGGGGAACAGATGTGGCACCCTTTCCCCACGATCGCTCAGCTTGGCGGCATGGTGCCTGAGTTCAAGTCTTTAGAGCATTTGAGTTTGTCTGCGGATTACATGCGCATTTTCCAGACAGCCAGGAAACTCTCGACCAGATCTCAATACAAGAGTAAATGGCTCAGGTTCTGTCATTGGTGTTTGGAGAAGAAGTTGGATCTGAGGGTGGCCATGATTGACACGGTGCTGTCCTTCGTGTCCTCCCTAGCAGAATCAGGGGTTCATGTTCTGCCATGCATGACTTATCTCTCAGCGGTTTCCATTTACCTTTCTAAAGACGTGTTATTCTCTAACCCAGTGGTGAAGAGTCATTTTGCTGGCTTGACACACCTCTAACCTCCGGTTCGTAATCCACACCCGCTATGGGACCTAAATGTAGTTCTTAAGGCGCTGTGCATAAACCCTTTGAACCAATGGCTACGGTGGACCTCAAGTACTTGTCTTGAAGTGTCCTTTCTAGTCGCCGTTACGTCAGCAAGGAGTGAGTGAGCTCCAGGCATTGTTGGTGGAGCATCCTTTCTTGGTCTTTTAAAAGGACAAGATGGTCCTTCGGGCAAACCCAGCTTTCCAACCGAAGGTGTTGACCGAATTCCATCTGAATCAGTCGATCTCCCTTCCGGTCTTTTTTCCAAACCCTGCCTCAGAGGCTGAAAGAGTTCTACACTGTCTTGATGTCAGAAGAGCTCTAAAGTTCTACCTGGACAGGACTTCTGAGCTTAGTTAACTTTTTGTGACCTTCGGTAACCCTCAGGGCAGCCGGCGTCTAAGGCAACTATTTCTAGGTGGATCGCCGCCTGCATCAGTCTTTCACCGTCCAAGGGCTGAAACCTCCTAAGTGTATCCATGCACACCTGGTGCGTGGCAAGGCAGCCACGGTTGCTTTTCAGAAATGTCCCCTGGGAGTCGATCGCTAGGGCAGCTACTTCGGCCTCCCCATCTGCTTTCTGTAAGCATTACTGTCTCGACATGTTTGGTCAGGCTGTGCTGAAGAACCTGTTTCAGTAAGGGGTATTTCCATCCACCCGTAGTTCCTGTAAGGAGTGCTTGGGAATCTCCCACAAGTATGGAGGAAAGGGGACGGGACGTAGGAGTATTACCAGGTTACTCACCGTAGTGACCACCTTACTCCTAGTCCATAGTCCCCTTTCCTACATACGCCCGCCGCCCCTCTAATAAGGTTCCTCTATTATTGCTAATGGGTCTTTGACCTGGCGATAGAAAAGGACTGATGGGCGATGCGTGGGGCGGAGCCAAGGTGGGTGGGGTTACGGCCACGTGCCGGGCCCCACGCAGGAAAGAGGGAGACCTTTTTTAAAACAATTTGGATGCTTTTTACAAAGTGCTCCGGTCCGTACCACAGGACGGAGAGATGTCCCACAAGTATGGAGGAAAGGGGACTATGGACTAGGAGTGAGGTGGTCACTACAGTGAGTAACCTGGTAATACTTACCCTCCTGATCAATTAGTGTATGTCGTATCAGAGTATCCCACCATACTTTCAGCATTCTCAGAGCATATGATGAGAACAAAGTAACAACCCACCCGCCCCTTGCATCTAGCTCCCCATTTGCATAATTCTGCCTCCACAAGATGTTACTTGCACTACGGTTATACCCGCTTTGTACCTGACCAGTATGAAAGTATCCTGCTTCTTTTGATTGCAGTGTGTTCCCTACCTATTCAAGGTAAGTATGTTCAGAGTAACCATGCTACAACAATCCTCAAATCTGGGAAGTCTCACCCAACTGAACCCTGCATAAACATTAGTTTGCTGTACTAAGAACACTTCAGTACCAACCTCAACAATAAAGTTACCACCCTCTCCCTGCAGACATTGCCCCAACCAACTGATGCAATCCCCAACTGGGCCTCCGTAACCCATTCCACTCGGGTCTTTTATCCAGAACCAAGGCTGCTCCCATAGGTTAGCTGGCCAGAATCAGAAGAAAACCTGGATAGGCAAGCACTGACCAGAGCTGTGGCTGTAGGCTGAGCAGCTCCAGAAATTGGTCGATTAGATAACTCTCTTCTAGTTTATGCATAGTTACTATTATTGCACCCTTCTGTCTGGAAAGGACTTGATAACATTTAGCCTATTAAAAGGTCTTAGTAGTGAGGTATTTTTTTCCTACTGTCGCAGGTGTCTTCAAGCACACACCAACCTTTATAGATAATTCAAGAGTTATTTTTTAGAATAGTCTAGAGGCTTGCTAAGGGCTTCCGGTCTCTTGTCTAGTGCAGACGGTTTCCTTCCTAACCCATGCCCCTCAATCCAGTATTGCCACTAAAGAGTGGTAAATTGTATTGTGCTTAGTTATGATGACCAAACTCCTCTGGAAACATTCTTTGTGATGGGGTATGCAGGAGAGGAGCAGAAGGAGGGGGTGTACTATGCGGGACAGGAGCAAGGGTGGGTAGTACAGTGGCATGCTTCAGTGTAGTACTCTTTCAACAGGTAGAATTCAGAGGCCAGCAGTACCCTGTTCAATAGTGTCTACTCTTCAAAATTCATTGTGCAATGCATTGTAAATTAACATTCATTTAAGTTCAATACATTGGCTAGATTTAGAGCGCAACGACGACAGTGGGATTACTTGGTAGTGATCTAGTGGTAGTATCTAGGTAGCCTAGCACTAGTCCTGCTCCCAATAGCTACCACTTTTCCTGTTGGTAGCAGTAGACCACTTTGTGTGGCGCCCACAGCAAACTGGCAGTGCAGAGGTGCCCTAAGGAGCTGCTCTTTGCCTTTGGCCAGAGCAAGGCTGTCCTGGGAAACTTGGCCAGTAACTTGCTTCAGGCTTCCTCGAACGATCTGTGAGGGGAGTGGCTGGGCAGGACATGCAGAATGAGGGGTTTGCAGGGAGAGGGCGGGAAAACCGAGCAGAATGAAATAAAAATAACAGGTTCATAGCACATGGGATCCCTAGGTCTTGCCTTCAATGGTGAAGGGTTAGGAGCGTTCTGGGCACAGCGAAAGAAAAATCCTGTGGCAACTGTCCTCAGGGTGTGTAGCGCCGGAAGCCCCTTTCGCTTTATCCTAAGGAGAAAGGTTGTTTGGTCGGCAGTTGAACTACCCAAACCCACTGACTTTTCGTAATGCTAATCTGCTTTCCAAATGCTCATCTGCTTTAAGTCCAAATGGGTGCTTCCCATCAAATGCCATGTCCATATGTTTCCCTTGCAGGTTTCCTTGAATAACCTGCAATGAGGGTTGGTGCAGCACGGTCTACGTGCCCATAGACTACCTGATGTAATCTTGTCAAGACCGGCTTGCAGTGCCTGACGCAACCATCTCCTTGCCATCCTTAGGTCTAGAAAGCTTGCCCTAATCCCTGCTCGCCCCTTAACCACCACGCTCGGGGAAATTCTCAGCCGCCTCTGAAATAGTCTTCTGAAAGACATGGGAATACTTGGCCAATGCAGAAGAGGCACTAGTCACCTTTAACGCAATGTTCCTTGAAAGTGGATATAGTCATACATGCGTTAATCAAGCAGCTAACAAATACATGCACACCAAACAAAGGGATTTGGTTTACAAGAGGAAAGATGATTTGCAAACGCAGCCCATTGCCATTATTACACCATTCAATAGAGACAGCAGTGCATTTTATCGTTTAGCAAGTAAGCATTGGGACATTCTCAAACTTGGTAAAGACTTGCTACCTTTTCTTAGACAGGCCTAAATTTACCTTTACCAAGGCACCCACCATCAGGAAGAAATTGTGTCCATCCTTTTTGGATGTTGCCCCTAAACCAGAAGGTTCAAGATGGCTTAAGAGTGATGGTGGCTTTTACAAGTGTGGGCATTGTAATCAATGTAAATATGCATGGGACAGTTGCAAAATTTTCAAGGATCAGTTTGGCAATACAATTAATATAGATGTCCACATCAATTGCAAAACATGCTATGTTTATTTAATCAAATGCGTTTGTGGTAAATATTATGTGGGGAGCACTATCAGGCAGCTAAGGATGCGCATCAGAGCACTTGTTAAGTTTAAGGAACATAGAACCAAAAACACCTTTGGTCATACATTGGCAAACAGAACACCAAATGGATAATGTACAGGATGTAAGATTTTTGGGGCTGATGAAATTCAAAAAGGGAAAGAGGGGTGGGGACACCCAATTGGCACTAGGCAGAATGGAAGCCAAAACAATTTGTCTTTTGAGGTCCACGGAACATGGTTTAAATTCAGACCACGAGATGTATGTTTTCTTGTAAATTCATTAAGAACTTTTGATTTTATCTAGGTATATATAATTAGCTCAATGGCCTGTGACATGCCATGTTGATCACCTGTTAAGTGCATGAGGTATAATAGTTAAATTCTTTTCAGTACGCATTCATTTAATGGGTTAACAGCATAGTGGTATGAAACACACTGGATTAGTATGTGCTTCATAGTTTAGGATTAATTCAATGAAGTCTTTATTTAATTTCATAATTCCAACAATGGCAAAACATGCAATATAATTTTATCTGCATGCTTTTTTGACATATGCAAATTGGTGTAGGGAGGTATACCCTGGGAAGATTTTTTAAGGGTCCTAGCCTGGACCCAACATGGCGGCCCGTTTGCGTGGCGCTGCGTTTGGGGCGTGGTGACGTTGCTCGTTATTATGCGCATGACATCATCACGCCGAACGGACGTTGCGGCCGTGGAATTGCTGCGAAATGCAGCATAACATAACATTGCGTCTAGCGCGAGCAGACGCAATCAAGAGGTAGAGAAACTAGGGATTGAACCCAGGAAAAGGTAGGATCAAATACAATTCCCTTAATATGTACAAGCATAATTTAATAGCTTTACAAAAGTGTCCTGTCACACTTCTTAGGTTACAGGGAGCTATCCCAGTGAGGCTCAGGAGAAATTACGAATTTTGTTTTGTTTTCCTGGCAGTACTACAAGGTGGGCATTTATCCATATAGTGTACATACATATTGGGCAATCAAATGGTCTATTTAACCATTGCACATTATGATCACATCTATTTATATAGATGTCAAAGTAATACGCGATAAGGGTAAGCCTATTCAATACTTTTAGACACCTGACCACGGGAGCACAATTGGGTGGAATTGTAGCAGACTTTACACATGGGTGAATGTTTGGATAATTTAAGGAAGGAGAGTAACGGGTGGTCAACTGGCGTGGTCACATGGCATTGCAAACAGATCACGAATGCACTTTGCTCTTAATTCACCATATTATCCATTAGGCATGATAATGTGTATTAGATTGTAAATTAAGTATTTGGTTCTTTCCTTTATTTTACATCTCCATGGATGCTTGCATCTCTCAACCTACTTCAACCTGTGTGGTATGTTTTTATTTAAAAGATTTTTTTTTACTTGGTAACATGAAATATGTTTTTATTTTCATTGCGAATCATGTGCATGCAAATTCTGTTTAAAACGGTAATGTCAATGCGTTTATGTGCATTTGAATGTGGCGAATTGGACCAATATAGCCTTGAGAATGACCATAACGGTCGAAAAACGTGTCGGCTATTGGTGATTAAGTTCACGAACCGTATAATTTCAACATAAAGACAATATCAGATTGAACACAGTGTGGACTCTAATCATTTGTGCTGACTGCATATTGATTTGTACAGTGTGAACAAGTAGCTTGTGAATATTAGTATACAGCACGGAGAAAGCATTGCAATATCGGATTTATTTTCACTACAGTGTGAACGAACCCATGTGGAGGGTTCTCAGATTGCGAGACTCCCTCTGCTGATGTTGAACTTGTGCTAATTTTGTTAACTAACTCAATAGGTTGGTGAATAGCGCACGGACTCGAGTATTAATCCACAGAAGTTTCACAAGGATATGGTTGTGCTTCGCACTTTCCTTGCAAAAATTGTTGTGAGTTCCACATGAACCAGTCAATATCCCTCCCGGTTTTCTTTCCAAACCTGGTCTCGAATGCGCAAAGGTTTCTACATAAACTGGATGTCAAAAGACCTCTGAAGTTTTATCTTCAAACAAGCAGTTTCAGAAGCTCCTTACAACTGTTACTTCTGGGGACCCAAAAGGGCAACACGCTTCAAAAGTGTTAATTAGACGATGGATCGCTACATGTATCTCATGCTTATATAATTCAAGGTGTATATGTACGTTTGGTCCGTGGCAAAGCGGCTACTGTGCCTCCCACAAAAATCCATTGGGAGTCCCTAGCCAAGGCTGCTATGTGGACTTCTCCCTTGGCTTTTTGTAGACAAGGTCTTGACCTAAGCTCCTGGGCTGATGCCCAGTTTGGCCAGGCAGTTCTTAAAGTTTTTCCAGTAAGGGACATGTCCACCATCTTGTTTTTTTGGTCCGTGCGTGGGAATCTCCCAAAAGTATGGCAGAAAGGGGACAGGGCGTAGGAGTATTATCAGGTTACTCAACATAGTAACCACCTTACTCCTAGTCCCCTTTCCTCGATCCAGCCGCTGTCCCCTAAAAGTATCCTCGTCTGCTAATGATCCTTCGACTTTGGCGTTCGAGGACTGAGGGACTATGCGCAGGGCAGAGCTCAGGAAGGCGGGGTGTGGCCACATTCAGTGGCCTAGGGTTAAAACAAGTATTTACTCCTACATCCCGTCCCCTTTCTTCCATACTTATGGGACATTCCTCCATCCTGTGGGACGGGACCGGAGCACTTTGTCCTTTTTACGCAGGGTACCGCACGCGGCTGTAACCCTGCCCCTCTTAGCTCCGCCCAGCACATCGCCGTCGCCCTTTTCTCAGCTCGATCGGGACTGGACGCACTTGGATCTTTTGGAAGATTTTTTTTCCTTCCTGTGTCCTCTCCGGCTTGGCGGTCGTGGCAGTCCGTCTATGCCGTTTCAGACTTTCCTGTTTGTTCTTCCTGTGAAGAAGAAATGCTCGTAAGTTTGTTACTGGGGTCTTCTCGGTCTGGGAGGAGCGCCAAAGCTGTTACCGGGGCTCGCCCTGAGGTGCCTTCTAGGCCTAAAAAGTGTACTGGAGTTTTCTCCAAGGGCTGCCGTAATGGGGCCTATTGACACTGGATCACAATCCGAGGCCCCTCATGTGGGGGCTGTTTGTGGGCCCAGTTCTACTGAGGCGCCGGGTACCGGAGCTTGCTTCGAGGTCTACTTGACTGGAGCTTCTCATAAAGAGACCGGGGTACGCCCTGAGGCCGCTGTGGTTTTCTGTATCGAACTAAAGTTAGAGGCCCTTCATGAAGAGGCTTTTACAGGGCTCGGGTCCGAGGTCCCTTGTTTGGAGGCTAAGGTGACTGACAGTTCTGAGAGGCCTGTTATGATCTAGTCGGTGAGGTGTACTCCTCGTTACCACTCAAGGGGGTTGACGCCACTTCTGTTGAGGGGTCACCGAGTGAGGTCTCTGACCGGAATTCCTCTGTTACCGGCGTTGCCAAGGTCCCTCCCTTGAAGGCTATTCTGGCGGATGGCATGTCTCAAACATTCTAGGCCCGCAGTACCGGCTCGGCAGAGATTCCTTGTGTCAAGGCCAAGATGAAGACCCCTGACCCATCTGTGGAGACCTCTGTTGCACTTTCACACGTGTCGCAGTTCTCCTCAGATGCTGACAAAATGGTGTCTACTACTGCCAAGATTACGGTGGCCTTTTTGGATACCTCCCAGACATCTATGCCATTGGCGCTGGGTGTGGGAGTGGCATTTCAGTTGAACATTATTTTCCTTGTGCGCATCCTTTTCGTCCAGTTTTTGACTGGAACGCTCTATGCCCCTACCGCACAATGTCTCGCTCCCTGCGGCATCTGCACCCTTGATCTATGTTGATAACAGCGGGCAAGGGCCCTCTTGGCAACCCTCTCCCTTACGTCCATGGAGTTAAACTGCTCATGAGAGGCCGCCTCCAGTCGCCCCTGAATCGTCGATGGAGGATGCTTTTTTCGGCAAATTTCAAAAGCTAATGCGCTCCGACTCCATGAAGGAGTAACTTCGAGGCTTGTTTAGGGAGATGTGCCCTCCTGCGCCGTCGGTCCCAGTTGTGGCACCGGTGATTCCGCCAACGCAGCCTCCACCAGCCGGGCCTCCTCCAACCCTCCCTTGCCTCAATTGTCTCCAGTGGTCAAATCTCCAGCAGTGCCAGATGTTGCACTGCTTGATCCCCCCTGTGCGGCGTCTGACACATCCGGATCAGGACAACAATGACCAGCCCCGCTCTGTTAGAGCCTTTCACAACCAGGTGCTGGACATGTCTTGTGGATGTTTCAGTACCCGAGGCACCCATTCTGCAGGAGGGGGTGCTTTCAGGGGCTTTCAGCTTGTTCTAGCAAAAGGACATTTAGCTGAGGTCCGTAAAGTCTGGGAGAAACCACACTCTGGACTGTTAACAAAAAGATTGACGCTCGTTATAGGCTCCATTCTTCGGAGGAAGTG